>NC_142763.1:13178686-13504757 GCF_054948205.1 Urtica dioica subsp. dioica
AGTGAATTTTATAGAAAAAATAAATTAAAAATATTGAAAACAATTTATTAAAAATTATCATTGAGTAATAATTAAATATACGCAATTACCATAACCATAAACCTAAATAATGTTACGGCAAAATCTCAGAACCCAATAAATTTATAAACAATTATTGCCAATCATGAAGAAGAAAATTTATAAACAATTATTGCCTACGACATGTTATAATCTATTAGTTGTAGCTGTAAAAGTATTATTCATTAAGCTATTATTAATAATAACTTTGGTCGATATCACTTAATAACAGTTTTAAGCTGTTATGAATGAAGCTGTTATTAATAATATAGGAAAAATGGTATGAAATAACCAATTCAAACTATGATTTTTGCAAAATAACCATAGTTTCATTAGGTATAGCAAAATAGCCAATCGAGAGTACTACGACTTTTAATCCTGCCTCGATTAATTTTAATCCAGCCTTCATAAAATTTACATTATATCTTTATAGTTCGTTGGGATTAAATTTAATCCAGTCTAGATTAATCTTATTTTGGCTAGTTTGCTTATAGTTGATAAACTATGGTTATTTTGCAAAAACTTAAGTTCTATTTGACTATATAACCGCTTGACCCATAATAATATGCTCTTTCTTCGAGAGTCTTCAGCCTCAGCTTCGATTTCTCCTGCTATTATTATTAGAGATCTCTTATTATTAACTAATTAACTTTAAAAATTGAAACCCAAATTTTTAGCAACTGCTTAAAAAAAAAGTCATACGATCAGAGAAGAGAGAGATGCTATATTGGAATGTTGATATAATTTATTTTTTTAAATAGTTACCTGGATCTTAAAAATTAGGAAATTCAAATGTCAATTAATTTTTTTTTTTTTTCAAAAATCAATCTGATTACATATTTAATATGATGTATTTCTTACAAAATAATTAGCTTGTCACTTCATCAAAGTGACTATTTGGTGACTTTTTCAAAATGTACCATATTATAATTGATAAATTTCATTTGACTTAGATCCTTATAATTTTCTATTATTTGTACAAAAAATAAAATTGAAAAGCCCAATTTTTCGCGGCCAGCCCTCTTACTCGTTGAGTTAACTGATAAGGTGTGTTTGATTTGGGGTAATGTTAATCACATTCCCAACAATATTAAAGATTATTTGGTTTAGTGTGATTTAATGTTAAAAAATATTGTCGAAAATGTGATAAACTAGTTAATGAGATTACCTTAAAATGGGGTAATCCTAATACCGTGAAAAATGTGTTATTCAGATTACCACATCGTGAGAATCCTTATTTATTTATTTATTTATTATTATTTATATAAGTTACGTACCTACATTTAAAAAAAAAAAAAAAAATTTATCTTACATGTAACAACGGAAGTCAAAGTAAGTACAGATACATGTATATTACTCATTATATATATATATATATATATATATATATATATATATATATATATATATATTTAAACTGGAATAATTTATACGTAGATAATTATGTACATATATATTACTAACCAAGCTTACATATACGTAGTTATATATATACATATATATATATATATTTATAACTGATATTGTATATTACTAACTATATATATATATATTATATATATATATCTATAGATATGTATTTATATATATATATTTGCATGTTTTTAAAAATATATACTATTCTTTAATTTTTACGTATATATTAAGCGGCTAAATGGCCAAATAGAACTTAAGGATTTGCAAAATAGCCAAAGTTTATCAAGTATAAACAAAATAGCCAAGCTGCGATTATTAATCCAGGCAGGATTAAATTTAATCCACACAAAATATCGGGATTAAATTTAATCCAGGCAGGATTAATTTAGTCCAGGGATGAGAGTGATGGCTATTTTGGTTAACCTAATGAAACTATGGCTATTTTGCAAAAGTCATAGTTTGAATTGGCTAGTTCATGCCATTTTTCCTTTTTTATATATGTATTATATTGTACTTCAAATTTTAAATGTTAATTTCTTTTTTTCTCTCTATGTTTTGTGCTTTTTTTTACCCACATTTAATATTTGTGTTTCACAATAATTAGTGATATGTGTTTTTTTCAAAATAATTTTTTTATTTCATTTTAAAGATTGTTTTTCAAATCTTTGATTTTTAGTTTTGTACTTATTTTTGTCTATTTTATAAGATCTCTTTTATAAATGGGCACTGTAGAAAAATAGCCAATTTGAAACTATGGATTTTGTTTTTAGCCTATGTTTCATAACTTTTAGGGAAATAGCCAACGTGCTTAGGTGTCAATAATTAATAGACTAATTTGCCCTTTTACTTAATCAAATGGAAATAATGAATATAATTATATTAAATAATAGGCAATAACAATATAAAATAACAGACAATTTCAAAATTGTTACACGTAGCCTTTAACCTCTTAACAAATCTCAACAAAATATTTTATCAAAGATATCATTAATCACGCGGCGCGCTAATCTAGAACGGCTCACCAAGAGTGACGTTACTGTTGGGAACCTGTCAACACAGATAATAAACTTAAATTACTGGAAATTATGTCATTCTTCACATTTAAGTAATTTGAATGGAAATAACTGGAAATAACTGTAAATAAATCATCTGTACCTCGTCGGTGAACTTCCTGATCCCGAATCGCAGAGCTTCGTCAGAGCAGGTGCCTCCACATCAAGCCCCGAGATCTCTTCGGCGCGCTTCGTCAGCAAATCACAGCGCTCGAGCCAGAGCCGGTGCCTCGTCTTCCCTTTCACGGACGAGAACCCATCGTCGTTGAGGACTCCGGCGAGCCGCTCCGCCGCCTCCTGGAACAGCCCCGCCGAGAGCAGAAACTCGATGAAAGTCCTCGACGTGGGTCGGGTCAAACATGAGGAATCGCCGGAAGACTCGCAGGGACGTGTCGGAAGGGACTCCGGGGAGGGATACCAAGGCGAGATAGGATCCCCAGACTCGGTCGTGCTGGGTCACGGGGAGGGCTCGGAGGGTTGGGTCGAAAGCTCGGCGGGAGAGGAGAACGTGGAAGAGGAAGATAGATAACGTGGTTAAAAAATCCAGATCTATTTTGTGGAGAGATAGAGAAAAGAACGTGGAAGAGAGAGAGAATGTGGATTCAAATATTTGGTAACCATCTTCTACAAAATAGGAATTTAAAATGCACAAAAAAAGGAAAAAAATAAAATTAAAAAAAAACTATTTTAATTATTGAAGGGCAAAAAAGTAAAAAATATTTTGCCACCTAATACGTTTGGCTATTTCCCTAAAAATCTCCAAACATAGGCTAGATCCCAAACCAAACGTTTTAGGTGGCCTAGTTACTTAGAAAACTCTTTATAAATTATTATAAGAACATAATTGGCTTATATTTTGTTTTATTAGACCTTTTGTTATTGTATCAGATCAAATACAATAAAATGATGGTCACAGTGGCGCTTGATCTTAATCATGAAGTGATCATGGACTTCTAGATCATGTTACCGGCTTCTTTGCATCAGATCAAATTATTATAAGCGCCACTGTGATCATCATTTAGTGGAGTTAGTTGACATTAAGCTAAACTTGGAAAAGGTTTGTGAACTTTTGAGTCCAAGTGTTTAGCTCAAGCTTTGTTCATTTGGGTCTATGGGGTCACTGTCACGAATCACATCGAGTAGGAATAGTTAAACTAGAGGCTAAGTCAAAACAAAAACGAGACAAGTTTTACGAAAATTGTCAAGAGGGTATTTTTGTCTGTCGCTAAAGAGCCGAGCCAGAGCGAGGTGCGTTGACTGGTTCCCAAACAAAATGTCACTCTCATCTAATATATATATGTATAATTGAATGAGTCATATAGCCAGAAAAAAGGAGAAATTAAAATCACATGAATAATTTGAAGCTCCATATTGCATTTATCAAACAAATGTTAAAAAATTAAATTTTACAACCAAACACCGTAATCTTACATTTTTTTTGAAATATGATTATCTTAGAGATTTTCAAGAGTGAGAGTATCATAGATTCATAGTTAGTCTTCGGCTATCCAGCCTATCCTCTATATATGATCAATGAGGCCGTGTGGGCTCAGGGATGCGTATACTTGTAGAATACAATATCTCTCACAATTTTGTCAACATGTCATTTCCGAATCTCTTTGATGTGGATTTTCAAAATTTTCTTATAAAGAAATAATTCTGAAATAGGACGTAACGTCTTAATGGGGTGCATCTCTTCAACTGACATCTGTCTAAAATTCCTTTTGTGACGGTGAATTTACCTACAACATCATCTTAATATAAAAAGCAATGCCACTAAATCTGTTTACTCAACGAACTCTCTAGCCCGGTAAAAATATTGTTCTTCAAGCTTGACTTGAAGCAAATAAATGAATGACCTATCTTTGCTTCGCTTACGAAAGCCCACTAGAACCATTTTTGTCTAAAAGGTTATATAGGGTGAAAATAAAAATTATTGCTTTTAAAGGGGGTTTGAGAAATTATAGGATATTCTTTAGTTACCTATATATTGATTGTCCCTTTGTTAATTATATATAACTAAGTCAATGGTCATATATCAAGGTCTAAAATATACCTTATAAAATATCTCTATAAGATATTTTCTACGTAAATCGGATGATAATACAAGAACAATATCTATATCAATATGTGTATATCATTTAAAAAAAAAAAAAAAAAAAAAAAAACATATATGTGTGTGTATTAAGTGCAACAGAAATAACTGCGACCGTTTGTATCAGAAGAGTAAGATAGGACTAAAATGTGCAAGTAATATTGTCTTTTTCTTTAATAAAGGAAGAAAAGTGATTGATACCGTATCTCTATCGATGAACAGATGGTTAATATAATATAAGTTTATTCCCTGTCATGCTTCAATTTTCAAAAAGTAATAAAGCGTCTGAGTATTCGTAGCATAATTCAAAGTTCTTTTTTTTTTAGATAAGAATTCAAAGTTTTGGCGTAATTAAAAGAGGCGAAAGCTTACATATATAAGGAACAAAAAAAAAGTTTACTATATCCAAATCATATTGAGTAAATTAATTACTCATTAGAGAATATTTGGATTTAAAACTCTTTAATTTTTATTATTTTACAACGATTGAAAACTCTTATTAACCAACTGTAGATATCACTACTTGAATAATCCTTAAACTTATATGAGTATATAATAATTCTATCTATATATACCTAAACTTCCATTTTATAATTATATATACATATGTGTGTTGACATGTAAAATTAATACAACAGTTATCTCACGAAGAGCGCATGGTTCCGATCACACACTCCTGAAAACTCCGAGTGTTTTAGGCTAGATTATCTCTAAATACAAACGAATCTAGTACAAGAGAGCAAATAATTGAGGATGTTGAACGATAAGTAAGCCTTTAAGCATGCGTTCGTGTGTGTGAAAAAGTGAATTGTCTATTTCAGTGGCGTCCTCTTGTATTTATAAGCTTTGGAATCGAGTACATGGGGTGATCAATCTCACGTCCTTGGCAGTTATCAAGTAATCATTCTCAAAGCGTGCGTAGTTGGTGATTGTTCCTTCGAGTGCTCGGTATAACTGTCGAGGTGTGCGTTTTACTTAAGTTTGAATTTGTTTACTCGTGTTTATATTTAGTTTGACTAGTCTTTGATCTACGAGCTTCTCTTTCATCCGAAGTTCTGTTCGATAGAGTTCGTTCTTAACTTATGAATTGGTCGTTCCTTAGATAAACATCTCGAGCTTATTTGGTTCGGGTTCAGTGTTGGATTCCTTCCGTTCTCGGTGCATCCGAGCTCTTGTTCGGACTGTACAATTATATGAGTAGCAACATATACATATATATTCTAATTGCATGCATTATGAAATTTATTAAATAGAAAATCCACAATTACCAGTATTGTTTTTCCAATATACCTAAAGTTTTTACTGCCATATATATCTACCCAAAAAAAAATATATACATAATCTCTTGAAAAGCTAGCCTTCATGTGAATGATGGTTCATAAAAAAGTTTCCATACGATGAATCCAACTCACCTTATTTTTGGCATCACTATACATGATTAAGAGATTAGATGGATGATCCTTTGCAAACCTTAATTAATGTGGATTCAATGCCAATATGAGAATTCAACTTTGAAAATATAGAATGGGCGAGAGCCACTAGACATACATGAACATGATTAATAAATAAGTCCAAAAATTAAGATAAAATGCATACGTTAAAGAGAGTACTCAGACATAATTAAGTTGAGATATATTCTTATATAATTTGAATAGTTTGACTATTCTGATATTTATTGTGTAACCTTTTTGGCTATGTAAAACCTTGGTTGTGTTTGGTTCTCAACTCAAAAGAGTTTTTGACTTTTTGAGATAAAAAAAAATTGGAAACAAAAAAAGAAAGTTGCATTTGGTTGTGTTTTCGGAAAAAAATTTAAAAAATTTTGAAGTTATTTTGTAAAAGAGTAAAGAAAACTGAAAACAAATAAAATGTGTTTTTGGAAAAAAAATTTCTTCTCTTCTCTCCTCCTTCTCCTCACCCGCGCGCAAGACTTGAAAAAAAAAAAAATCCGGCCATCTTCTTCAATCACCACCGAGCCTCACCATCGCCGCCAAATAGTTTTCATTTTTTTCATTTTTTTCAAAAGGTGTACCAAATAGTTTTCATTTTTTCAAAAACAAAAATGAAAACTGTACCAAACAGTTTTTTCAATTTCTCAAAAACAAAAATGAAAACTGTACCAAATAGTTTTTTGAAAACAACTGCAAAATAATTTTTCAGTACAACTACAAAAATTAGAAAATAGAAAACAAAAACTTTTTGAGTTAACTACCAAACAAAACCCTTATCTTCTTACTTTTAACCGACTAAAAGGGTGGAATTTTTTTAGGGCTAAAAATATATCTTATATTGTCTCTAAGCAATATTAATTTTGTTTTCGTCTTTTTCGTTGGTTCAAATTTTTTTGCATCTAATGAGAATACTACGTATATTGAGTTTTTAACTATAATTCATCACTGTTTAGTTAATATTACTTTTTTATTAAATATTTATTGGATAAATGATCATATTTACAGTTTGATATTACTAAATAACCAACGTTTCGTAAATTTTAAATATATCATTATTTATATATATTAACATACGTAAATTTTAAGTAAATACTCACTTCCATTTGTTAGACGACGTCATCTTTATGGTTAGTTACCTAAAATTTACGAAACGTTGACTATATAGCAATTTCAAACGTTTTAATTGACTATTTACCTAATTTTTTGTTTTATTAGTTAGTTTGTCATTTTAAATCCATAAATTGTTATCTAATATATTAAGATTCTCTAGGTTATTTATTAGTGATTGAAATCAGAGAAGTATTTTGTTGGATAAAGAATAGAGGCTGCACTACTAGACAAATAGCTTTTGGTGGCAGTTTTTTAATGTTACTAAACACAAAAGATGACATTTAAAAAGTGCTACCTATGTGAGTGCCACTAAAAATTATTTACTCTTTAGTGGCGGTCATTATTTAAATGCCATTAAATAAAAAGAACCGCCACTAAAAGAAGTGCTTCCAAAAATATATAGTTGTCTACTAATTTTTTTTAGTGGCACTATTATTTTAACCGCCATGTATTTGTAATTATTTATTTATATACAAATTTATAAATATATATTTTTTATTAAAAAAATAATATATCATTTTTATTACAAAATCATAAATTTCGAATTTAATATTTAAATATTTTATTTGCACTAAAATTAAAGAAAACAAGTAGATAATTTATACTACAACCAAGAAAATAAATGTATTACAAAGAGAATTTTTGTTATGAACAAGTTTTCAAATACTAATAACACACTAATGGAAAAATGATTTGCAAAGTCCTTAGAGAAACGGAGTTAGAGTATCCGCCCATTCACATCGGAGTTCATCGATCTCTTTTTGCATGTAAGTGATTTTCTGATTGAACTGCAAAAAGAGAAAAATATCCGTTAACACTTGTGTTTTAAACGTGAAACACATTGTCAATGTAGTATAATTTTTTCTTACCGCATTTTCCATCAAATCAATAGCTCTTGTTGAAGAATAAACAAGTGCTCGTATGTAAGACAAAATATAATATCCGCATTCCACGTTCATAGGTTGATGGGGACACTATAAAGAAAAGTAGAAAATTTTACCTATTAATTAATATATAACATAGCATATATAATAAATAATTAAATAATTTTAAATAAAAATACTTAAAAGAACTTACAACGCGTTTCCACGATAGCTTTTCGCTGCTGAATTTTCTTTGAAGAACATTGTTGAACATTCCAAAAGCCCTATATCATAATTTAATATTAAACAACTTGTAATAAATATCGCTAATATATCTATGCATTGATATCTTTTCATGGTTGTGTAAATTCACTCATTCATTTCAATCAATTTCTACGCAGTGTACTAATTTGCAATATTGTCTCAGTATCAATTGATACCTGCATGGCAGCTTCAACTCTCAGTACACGCTATAAAACAAAACCCTAATAACTTCTACGGTTAGGTTTATGTCAACTCCAGTATTTATTAAAAAATAATCCTAGCCACATATCAATGATCAGACAAGTAGTAAATATACTTACTTGTTAAGCAAATCTTCAAGCTCTGTAGGAACGCATCCACGGATAGGATCCAAGTAGTAAATGTTGAAATCGAGCTCGTCAGCTCGCCCTTCCGCGTCGAGCTCGTCAGCTCGCCTTTCCGCGTCGAGCTCTCCAGCTCGCCCTTCCGCATCGAGCTTGCCTCGGAAGTCCTCTCCTTGGAACTCATTCCACATGGGAAATTGTCGCATTTATTTCTCATGTTATTTCCTATGTCTTGCTATCTATGTATATTTATTATTCTCTTTTTCCTAGAAGTAGTTATTACACATGTATTTATTACACTCTCTCTTGTACCCACCATATGTATAAATAGGTGATACAAATTAATATCAAATATAAGAAATATTCAAAGTCTCGGAACACTCTCTCTCTTCTCCGATTCTCTCTTTCTTTATCTTCTCTCCAGATTCGACTCCCTCTCTCTCTAAACTTCAACATGGTATCAGAGCAGGGAAAATCAACCACCATGAACACCACTCAGACCACGCCCACTCAGTCGCAATCTGAATCCTTCTCCCAACATATCACGAGCCACAAACTCAATGGCCACAACTTCCTACAGTGGTCCCAATCTGTGCTCATGTTCATATCGGGACGAGGTAAAGATGACTACCTCACAGGCGTGGCCACATCTCCTGTGATCGAAGATCCGACGTTCAAGAGTTGGAAGGCCGAAAACAACATGGTGATGTCCTGGCTCATAAACTCTATGCTCCCCGAAATCGGAGAAACCTTCCTCCTTTACCGAACGGCAGCAGAAATCTGGCAAGCAGCTAGAGAAATCTTCTCCAACTCAGAAGATATGTCCGAGTTGTTTGAAACTGAGAACACTCTCCACGACCTACGTCAAAGAGAGATGTCTGTTACTCAGTTCTTCAGCTCGCTCACACACCTATTGCAAAAGATCGACCTCTACGAACAGCACCAGTGGACCAGCTCCGAAGACTCAAAAATCTACCGCAGGATAGTGGAGACCAAACATGTGTTTAAACTACTATCCGGCCTCAACCAAGACCTTGATGAGGTCAGAGGTCGGATACTTAGTACAAAACCACTACCATCTCTCCGTGAAGCCTTCTCCGCGGTCAGACACGAGGAAAGCATGAGGAAACTCATGCTGGGAGTTATCAAATTGAGCTCACTTCCGGGCTCATCCTCAGACTCGTCCGCCCTCACTACACATGGAGACGAAGTTCTTGCAGCCCGCGTCTCAACAGAGAAACCTCGCAAACCTCGCCCCTACTGCAATCATTGCAGACGACCTGGCCACCTCCGAGAAACCTGCTGGAAACTGCATGGGAAACCACCGAGCTCGAAGTCTACCCAAGATACTAAGGATCCTAACTCAGTCGGAAACTTAGTATCCACCTCGTCCGCTGCCTCGACCTCGACCTTAGACTCCTCTCCCTTCAGCAACGACCAGCTCGCTATTCTCCAGAAGCTTCTTCAACAAGTCCAACTCAGTGGAGAACACTCGGGCATTGGCCCTCTAGGTAACTCTCCTAGAGCCCTCAATGTAAGCTCAGAGAATCCCACAGCATGGATTGTCGACTCCGGTGCCACTGATCACATGACTGGTAATCGAAATCTATTCACAACTTACTCCGCTTGTAATAAAAGCATATCAGTCACCATCGTCAACGGAGCCAAAACTCAAGTCACTGGTATTGGCACCGTTGTCTTGACGAAGTCCATGAGGCTAGACTCGGTGTTCTTTGTGCCTCAACTACAATGCAATCTCTTATCTGTGCATAAGATCAACCAAGACTCTAAGTGCCGAACTGTTTTTTATGGAAGTTCATGTGTGCTTCAGGAACAGGCCACGGGGAGACAGATTGGTAATGCCGAGCTGAGTACCGGACTCTATGTCATCAGGCCAGATCAGCCCGCCATGTGTCAGCTCGCCCAACATTCACCCCAGTACAAAGAGATCATGCTCAATCACCTTAGACTAGGGCATCCAAATTTCATGTATCTCAAAAGAATGTTTCTTTCTTTGTTTATCAATAAAAATATCAATTCCATTCAGTGTGACATGTGTGAGTTCGCCAAACATTCTCGAAGCTCGTATCACCCCACCTCGTACAAACAATCTCGTCCTTTTGCCACAATTCACAGTGATATATGGGGGCCCTCAAAAGTTGCCAATATCACTGGAGTTCGATGATTCCTTCTCTTTGTTGACGACCACACCAGACTCAGTTGGATATACATGATGAAACAAAAATCTGAAACATCCAATCTATTCAAAACCTTTCACAAAATTATCCAAACACAGTTCGACACATCCATTCAAATTATCCACACTGACAACGCTCGAGATTACTTTAATTCTGAGCTCGGCGATTTCTTCAAAACACATGGCATAATTCACTCCAGCTCGTGCGTTCATACCCCGCAATAAAACATATCGAGATCGACCGATACTTCATCAGTGAAAAGATTGAAGAAAAAATAATCGATATGGAATACATTCTGTCAGGTCATCAGCTCGCCGACATTCTCACCAAAGCCCTTCCGCGAGCAACCTTTTCCGAGCTATGTAGCAAGCTTGACCTCCTCAACATATATAGTCAAGCTTGATGGGGAGTGTTGAAATCGAGCTCGTCTGCTCGCCCTTCCGCGTCGAGCTCGTCAGCTCGCCCTTCCGCGTCGAGCTCTCCAGCTCGCCCTTCCGCGTCGAGCTTGCCTCGGTGGTCCTCTCCTTGGAACTCATTCCACATGGGAAATTGTCGCATTTATTTCTCATGTTATTTCCTATGTCTTGCTCTCTGTGTATATTTATTATTCTCTTTTTCCTAGAAGTAGTTATTACACATGTATTTATTACACTCTCTCTTGTACCCACCATATGTATAAATAGGTGATAAAAATTAATATCAAATATAAGAAATATTCAAAGTCTCGGAACACTCTCTCTCTTATCCGATTCTCTCTTTCTTTGATATTCTTATATTTGATATTAATTTTTATCACATATTTATACATATGGTGGGTACAAGAGAGAGTGTAATAAATACATGTGTAATAACTACTTCTAGGAAAAAGAGAATAATAAATATACACAGAGAGCAAGACATAGGAAATAACATGAGAAATAAATGCGACAATTTCCCATGTGGAATGAGTTCCAAGGAGAGGACCACCGAGGCAAGCTCGACGCGGAAGGGCGAGCTGGAGAGCTTGACGCGGAAGGGCGAGCTGACGAGCTCGATTTCAACACTCCCCATCAAGCTTGACTGTATATGTTGAGGAGGTCAAGCTTGCTACATAGCTCGGAAAAGGTTGCTCGCGGAAGGGCTTTGGTGAGAATGTCGGCGAGCTGATGACCTGACGGAATGTATTCCATTTCGATGATTTTTTCTTCAATCTTTTCACTAATGAAGTATCGGTCGATCTCGATATGTTTTGTTCTGTCATGATGGACTGGATTTTTGGCTATGCTGAGAGCAGCTTGATTATCGCAAAAGAGCTTGATTGGACCTTCGATGATGATCTTGAGGTCGTCGAGAACTCTCTTCAGCCAGATGCCTTCACATACTCCACTTGCTAAGGACTTGAGCTCGGCTTCAGCAGTACTTCTTGAGACAACGGACTGCTTCTTGCTTCTCCAGGTAACAAGATTTCCCCAGACGTATGTGCACATGTCTGATGTTGATCGTCTGTCTGGAACATATCCGGCCCAGTCTGCATCTGTGAATACTTCGACACATCGACTTCGTCTTTTCTTGAAGGAGAGACCAGTCCCTGGGGCAGATTTGAGGTATTGGAGAATTCTCATGACTGCGTCCATGTGAGTTTCTGAGGGATTACTCATGAATCGACTTACCATACTCACTGCGAATCCAATATCTGGTCTCGTGTGAGTTAGGTAGATGAGTTTTCCTACGAGCTGCTGAAATCTTTCTTTGTCGGTGGCGGCCTCGTTGGTGCGAGCTAGAAGTTTCACATTGGCATCCATCGGAGTGTCAACTGGTTTGCAGCCAAGCATGCCAGTTTCTTTGAGGAGATCCAACGTGTACTTGCGCTGGGAAACAGAGATGCCCTTTTCTGATCGAGCTACCTCCATGCCGAGGAAGTATCGTAGGCTGCCGAGGTCCTTGACTTCGAACTCAGATGACAAAGTTTGCTTCAGCCTCCTGATCTCTTCCAGGTCGTCTCCGGTGATGACTATATCGTCCACATACACACTAAGAATGGTGTGCTTGCCTTGTGTGGAGATTTTTTAGAAGAGTGTTGGATCTGCTTGACTCTGCTCGTAGTCACAACATTTGAGCACGTTGGTGAATTTTCCGAACCATGCTCGAGGGGACTGTTTTAGTCCATATAGTGACTTCTTGAGTTTGTAAACTTTATTGGCTCCTTGATCTTTGTCAAATCCTGGTGGGAGTTGCATGTAGACTTCCTCTTCCAGTTCGCCGTTTAGAAAAGCATTCTTTACATCGAGCTGGATGAGAGGCCAATCTAAGTTGGCTGCTAGTGAAAGGAGGATTCTGATGGTATTGAACTTTGCAACTGGAGCAAATGTTTCTTGATAGTCAATGCCATACGCATGCGTGTACCCTTTTGCGACAAGTCGGGCTTTGTATCTCTCCACTGTCCCATCTGGATTGTGTTTGATGGTGAAGAGCCATCTACATCCAACAGTTCGCTTGCCTGGTGGTAGCTCGACGATATCTCACGTATCATTCTTTTCGAGGGCTTGGATCTCAGCATGACTTGCGTCTCGCCACTCGGAACTTTGAAGGGCTTCCTCGATGGAGTTCGGCACTTTTCTTTCATCTAACTTTGCCACATAGGCTTGGTAGCTCGTAGATAAATTCCCATAGTACACGTAATCTGCCATCCTGTATTGAGCACACGACCGAGGAGGTTTTCTCAATGCAATGGGTAAGTCTGGAGATTCGATGTTACCTTGTTCAATAGTGTTGTGGTTCAGGTTCGGAGAGACATCTTGGTCGCGAGCTTGTACCGGACTCTGGGTGATATTCAGTTCACATGGAGATGGTTCAGAGGCTTACGAGTTGGGAATTTCTCGAACAGGTGAGGTCGGCGAGCTAGGAATTTCTGGAACATGTGAGGTCGGATTTTGAGGCGAGCTGGGCGAGCTGGGAATTTCTGGAACAGGTGAGGTCGGATTTTGGGGCGAGCTGAATTTTGGGTTTATGATGAGCCAATTTGGGAAGTCATTTTCGTCATTCTCCCCCTGACGAGCTGAATTGGCGAAGTAAGGACTGAACTCATGAAAAGATACATCCATTGAGACTATGAATTTTTGTGATCGGGGTTCATAGCATTTGTAGCCTTTCTGGGTTGCTGAATAGCCAAGGAAGATGCATTTGAGCGATTTTGGTTCAAGTTTACCTTGGCCATAAGAATGGGTGAATACTGAACAGCCGAACACTTTCGCAGGTAGGGTTGAGATTAGTCGACAGTGAGGGTATGTCTCTAGAAGGACTTGAGATGGGATTTTATAGCCAAGGACACGAGATGGCATTCTGTTTATGAGGTAGGTGGCTGTGAGGACAACTTCTCCCAAAAAATGAGATGGGACGTTTGAGGAGAACAAGATGGCTCGGGCGACCTCGAGAATGTGTCGATTTTTTCGCTCGGCTACCCCATTTTGTTGCGGGGTATGAATGCACGAGCTGGAGTGAATTATGCCATGTGTTTTGAAGAAATCGCCGAGCTCAGAATTAAAGTAATCTCGAGCGTTGTCAGTGTGGATAATTTGAATGGATGTGTCGAACTGTGTTTGGATCATTTTGTGAAAGGTTTTGAATAGATTGGATGTTTCAGATTTTTGTTTCATCATGTATATCCAACTGAGTCTAGTGTGGTCGTCAACAAAGAGAAGGAACCATCGAACTCCAGTGATATTGGGAACTTTTGAGGGCACCCATATATCACTGTGAATTGTGGCAAAAGGACGAGATGGTTTGTACGAGGTGGGGTGATACGAGCTTCGAGAATGTTTGGCGAACTCACACATGTCACACTGAATGGAATTGATATTTTTATTGATAAACAAAGAAGGAAACATTCTTTTGAGATACACGAAATTTGGATGCCCTAGTCTAAGGTGATTGAGCATGATCTCTTTGTACTGGGGTGAATGTTGGGCGAGCTGACACATGGCGGGCTGATCTGGCCTGATGACATAGAGTCCGGTACTCAGCTCGGCATTACCAATCTGTCTCCCCGTGACCTGTTCCTGAAACACACATGAACTTCCATAAAAAATAGTTCGGCACTTAGAGTCTTGGTTGATCTTATGCACAGATAAGAGGTTGCATTGTAGTTGAGGCACAAAGAACACCAAGTCTAGCCTCATGGACTTCGTCAAGACAACGGTGCCAATACCAGTGACTTGAGTTTTGGCTCCGTTGGCGATGGTGACTGATATGCTTTTATTGCAAGCGGAGTAAGTTCTGAATAGATTTCGATTACCAGTCATGTGATCAGTGGCACCTGAGTCGACAATCCATGCTGTGGGATTCTCTGAGCTTACATTGAGGGCTCTAGGAGAGTTACCTAGAGGGCCAATGTCCGAGTGTTCTCCACTGAGTTGGACTTGTTGAAGAAGCTTCTTGAGAATAGCGAGCTGGTCGTTGCTGAAGGGAGAGAAGTCTGAGGTCGAGGTCGAGGCAGCGGACGAGGTGGATACTAAGTTTCCGACTGAGTTAGGATCCTTAGTATCTTGGGTAGATTTCGAGCTCGGTGGTTTCCCATGCAGTTTCCAGCAGGTTTCTCGGAGGTGGCCAGGTCGTCTGCAATGATCGCAGTAGGGGCGAGGTTTGCGAGGTTTCTCTGTTGAGACGCGGGCTGCAAGAACTTCGTCTCCATGTGTGGTGAGGGCGAACGAGTCTGAGGATGAGCCCGGAAGTGAGCTCGATTTGATAACTCCCAGCATGAGTTTCCTCCTGCTTTCCTCGTGTCTGACCGCGGAGAAGGCTTCACGGAGAGATGGTAGTGGTTTTGTACTAAGTATCCGACCTCTGACCTCATCAAGGTCTTGGTTGAGGCCGGATAGTAGTTTAAACACACGTTTGGTCTCCACTATCCTGCGGTAGATTTTTGAGTCTTCGGAGCTGGTCCACTTGTGCTGTTCGTAGAGGTCGATCTTCTGCCATAGATGTGTGAGCGAGCTGAAGAACTGAGTAACATACATCTCTCCTTGACGTAGGTCGTGGAGGGTGTTCTCAGTTTCAAACAACTCGGACATATCTTCTGAGTTGGAGAAGATTTCTCTAGCTGCTTGCCAGATTTCTGCTGCCGTTCGGTAAAGGAGGAAGGTTTCTCCGATTTCGGGGAGCATAGAGTTTATGAGCCAGGACATCACCATGCTGTTTTCGGCCTTCCAACTCTTGAACGTCGGATCTTCGATCACAGGAGATGTGGCCACGCCTGTGAGGTAGTCATCTTTACCTCGTCCCGATATGAACATGAGCATAGATTGGGACCACTGTAGGAAGTTGTGGCCATTGAGTTTGTGGCTCGTGATATGTTGGAAGAAGGATTCAGATTGCGACTGAGTGGGCGTGGTCTGAGTAGTGTTCATGATGGTTGATTTTCCCTGCTCTGATACCATGTTGAAGTTTAGAGAGAGAAGATAAAGAAAGAGAGAATCGGAGAAGAGAGAGAGTGTTCCGAGACTTTGAATATTTCTTGTATATAATATTAATTTGTATCACCTATTTATACATAAGGTGGGTACAAGAGAGAGTGTAATAAATACATGTGTAAAAACTACTTCTAGGAAAAAGAGAATAATAAATATACACAGAGAGCAAGACATCGGAAATAACATGAAAAATAAATGCGACAATTTCCCATGTGGAATGAGTTCCAAGGAGAGGACTTCCGAGGCAAGCTCGACGCAGAAGGGCGAGCTGACGAGCTCGACGCAGAAGGGCGAGCTGACGAGTTCGACGCGGAAGGGCGAGCTGACGAGCTCGATTTCAACACAAGCTATGAATTGTGGCGGGTGTAACAATAAAGTAAGGCTTTGCATATCACAATAATAATAAAAAACATGTATTTCAATCAAAATTGAGTGGTACTGAACGATGTAAATAAAGTATGGCTTTGCATATCTTTTTTCTTTTGCTCATTTTATCACGAGAATCTTAACTTTTATGTATTCAGGAAGGAAAAAAATAGAAGCTACTAAATAAACCAAGCATCTAAAGACCGGTTGTTCGTCGACGTCGACCGTAAGGAGTGGCTGTTCGTCGCGCAACTCAGCGGCGATGAGAGCCACAACACGAGAGGCAGAGAAGTCGTCGAACTCGTCGACCGCAAGGACTGGCGAGGCAGAGAAGTCGTCAAACTCGTCGACCGCAAGTACCGGCGAGGCGGAGAAGTCGTTGAAGTCGTCGACCGCAAGGACCAGCGAGGCAGAGAAGTCGTCGAACTCATCGACCGCAAGGACCGGCGAGGCGGAGAAGTCGTCGAACTCGTCGACCGCAAGGACTGGCGAGGCGGAGAAGTCGTCGAACTCGTCGACCGGAAGGACCGGCGAGGCAGATAAGTTGTCGAACTCGTCGACCGCAAGGCCGGCGAGGCGGAGAAGTCATCGACCGGCTTCTCCACATCCGGCGTATCCGATGACAGCGTTATTGAATCGTAAATCCATGATAATAGAACATTATTACCCACACCTAGATATAATCTAGAATCACCATTCTATCAAGTTCTAAAACACTACAAATGTCAACCGTGTATTCTTTACAAACAATTAGCGTTGAAATCTGATTGCTGTAACTATTATTCCAATATATTAATTTTCCTTGTATAACTACCTGATGAAAAATATGGGAAAACGAAAATAAAGAGGGAGTAATTCAACAGAGAAGTTTGAGAATTGTGAAAACTTTAGTGGAGAGAGAGAGAGAGAGAGAGAGAGAGAGAGAGAGAGAGAGAGAGAGAGAGAGACCTGCGGGATTGGAGTTGCAGAGGAAAAAAGAGGAGCTTCATAAACTTCCGAGAAACTATTGTATTCCAGTATTTTACTTTTCCTCGGGTGATTATTTGAGGAAAAAAAGGTGGGAAAACGAAAATAAAGAGGGAAAGATTAGAGAGAGGTTTGAGAATTGGGGAAATTTTAGTGCATGGTATTTTTTAAACGTGGGACTTTTTTTTTTCTTTTTAATCATCCCTATATCTACTCACGTCATTAACTGACTCTATCTTATTTGAAGGAGAAAAATACATAACTGCTTGAATATGCTATTTATGAAGATAAATTCATATATATTATACGATCACATATCACGTATACAGGGAAATAACAAACACAAAGTAAAACATAATATTTAATTCTAATATCAATAATATATATATATATAAATAATTTTGGTGGCGGTTATGAGTGCCATCTTTTTCAATGATTTAGCAGCGCTTGATTTATGAATGCCTTTTTTTGGTAGGTTAATGTTTTGGTGGCAATTTGAATATAATTGCCACTGAAAATATAAAATAGATGGCAGTCTTTCAGCAAAACGCCACCTTTCAAGTGCCACTAAATAGCATTTTTCTAGTAGTGCTGGTCTAACGTGACGCGGGAAGCTGATTGTCCCCGAGTTATCCAAGCTATTAGACATTAAAAAAAATGTCACTATTTGGGAGAATTATTCATAATTGTAAGCTGTTATATTGGGTGATCTGCGTTATGTTTTTTTTCCCAAATTTATTACGCTTTCTGCGAAATCAGTCGCTCATATCTAATTGCTAGAGCATCGATCGAGATTGTCCCCACATCGCACGATCCAAGAGGACTTTGTTCCTTTGGATATCAGGGCCTTGCTATTGTAGGACCAAAATTATTAATTATTAATTATTAATGAAATTAAGTTTTGTCATTAACAAAAAGAAATATAAAGATTCAAAGTTTTGTGATAATATTAGAACCAATGATTGACTTTTTGGTGAAACCGACCGAAAACAGGTCAAACCGCCTTACCGGAGAGTACCGATACTGGTTCGACATTTACCGTTTTCGTTCCAATTTATCGGTGGTTTCCGGTACTTTTCGATGCTTTCCTGGGGTTCTCGTTCATCGCAAGCTTGTTTGTCAACTTTCATTGGTTTTCGGTAGGTAAGTTTCGGAGGTTTTCAAATTTTAGGATTTTTAATTTTTAATTTTATCATTTTTTACTTTAATCCATGATTTCAATGGTTTGATCAATGAATATGAGTTTATTAGTTGTTTTATATGGTTTTCTATGTATTTTTAGTTTTAATCCGAATTAAAATGTTGATTTTTAATCCGAATATGAGTTTTTTGATGTTGTAGATGATAATGTGATGATGCATATGGTGATTATGATATTCTTGAGTGAATGTTCTTGAGATGAATATGATGCTTATGATGTTTAATGATGATTAATGATGTTTTTGAGTTTAATATGATGATTTGATGATGAATATGATGATTTGTAATGATGAATTGATAACATGTATTCGTTGTATGAACTATGAAGTTAACTATGAAAAGTATGTTTAATTTTACAAAATATTTGTCTGAATATTCATCGATTTTTTTACATTTTTTGTCGATTTCCTATATGGTAAACGGTTTGCTACCGGTACCGATTTTTTTTTGTCCGAATACTCTTCGGTTTTTCCTCTGATACGCGATTTATTATCAAAATTGAAGTCTCAGTACAGTAACGGTAACGATAGAACCAATCCATTTGTTCCTATATTTGTACTCGTCTTATTGGTTAATGACAGACATTTCATGAAAGACGTTAATGCCACATAAGCTGATCATCACATGTCAGTCTGAATCCCAACATTGTATGTTCAAGGATTGAGAGAGTGGCCGTAACTTGGGAGAAGGCCGTTAAAACGACCGTTGGGACAATTTCTCTTGAAATTATTGGTTTCCATCATAAAAGAATACCAAGCCGTCACTCATTCTCTAACGTCATCATCACCTAAAAAAATTCCCTAGAGTAACAACCTCTTTCCTACTAGCTAGCTTACAACCCTACAATTATATACACATATATTCAACTTAATCATTTGTGTCCTCGTGTGCTTTCTTAATTGGCTCTCTTATCGCATTATATCATGAATTATTATTTCTCATTAACCGCAAACCTTGGCTTTCCACGTGTATCCTCTTTTGTGGTTCCTTGGCTCTGCGTGTCTAATGCCGCGTAAATTTAGTGTAGTGTAATATTGTGGGCTATATCAATTTAAATTATAGTTAAAGGGCAGATATAAGTATGACAAGCCATTGCTTTGGTCATTCTTGAAAACGTCATGTACATGGTTTCCGTTTATAAAACTCAACATGAATGAATTAACATAACTAGTAATAGTATAGGTAGCGACTTTGTGATTTCCGTTTATTTATTTCACTAAATAAATTGAAATCTAATTTACAATCTACATAACTCTTTTTTCAGCAACAACATACATTTATAACTATGAAGTTATAGATATACACAAGGATGGAGCCACAAATGTGAATTAAGAGAGTTAATTTGTGGAAAAAAAAGGTTAAGAAGGAGTTAATTTGTTAATTTTTAGGTAAAAAAATCTATTAAAAAGTGTAATTAAACGGGGTTAGGCCTGAAGTAAGTCCGTCTTTGTATGTATGTATGTATGTATGTATCTATATATATATATATATATATATATATATATATATCATAAAAATGGTGCAAAAAGAATTTGTATTTTGTTTTTTAAGAAATAGAAAAAATTAGTTAAAGATAATCGATCATTAAATAAGGCTAAGAGGGGGAAAGTCTAATTTATAGATCCTTCTTAAATAAAATAAACAAAATTCAAATACCAAATGAATAAATGGTTTCGTTTTCTCTCTTAAAATTTGTATGTAGTTAATATTTTTTTATTAACCACGATTAATTTAAAATACACCACATGACACCGGTTTCAAAATAATCACCCCTTGGATATATATTGCATTAGTACCAAATTAAAAAATAGAGGATAGTTCAGGACTTATGTAATTTTTTTAGACTTTGATGAGGAGAGAAAATTTAGACATGTGAGTCTGTGACATGTATTAAAATTATGAAAGCTGTGATTATCAACTTTAGTATACGTTTAAAATTGGACTTGTATCCAAACAATATTGATCGTAACTTTCATACAAAATTGTATTTGTACATCGAAATCTTATATACCATTATTTTGATTAGAATTATTTTGTAATTATTTGGAAATTTTGTATTTTCCATTTGATTTCTTTCATTACCTACGCTAATTTATGTTCTCTTTAAATATAAATTCACTTTTCGACTTTCATTTTCTATACTTGGGAAGCATCAATAAGTACTCCAAGAATATATCTTGGTGACACAATTAACTCAATACTTAGTAAATCATGTTATCGAGAGTCGAGTCGTACTATATAGTGTGTTTTGTAAAAAAAAAAAAAAAAACGACGCCACATAGATGATGAATATGTAAATCAAGCTAATAATAACTTCTTGAGGATTTTTCAACTAAACTAACTCAATTAGTTTTGAGTGACTCAACTATAGAATAAAAATCCAACCTCTAATTGGTTTCACGTAACGGGTTATGCATTCTCGCATATGATTGCTCTTTCATTTATGATCCAAGATAAGTGATTAATGATATCATGTTTCAATTCTTTTGGCGAAGCTATAGATTTTGTATCTGTGACTAATGTCTCTCATTCAATCATACTAACGAGTTTCTAAAACCCTCAATGAGATATGCTTTCACGAAACGGTCAAAAAATCACGTAGCATGAATTGGAAAATAATTTTTGAGACTTTCACCATTTCCTTAATATTCTCAAGTCTTGAATATTGATGAGATACTTTTGGAAATTCCGGTAATCCAATGAGGGAAAAATCGTTTATTGTTCACGAGCTCATCGAATAACAATTGATGCCAAACAATTACAAAACCCTCTGGTTTCTAGCTTCACCTACAATGCATAACAAATCTTCTTCGATCAAGAATTACATCATGCTCATATAGGTACCTTCTACAAGTATCCACTTGACATTTCATTACAAGTCTTCTCAACATCGCAACAATGCTTGATAAACGGAGAATAAATTGATCTCCATGTAGGCTTTCGGTTGGCTCACTACTCTCGGTACCATTTAATGAGATTGATTCTCTATAATAGAGAGTCTACAAAATGTAGTTAGAAAAAATTGATCAGAAAATATTTATATATGTTTTTGTTGAATCATTAAATTCTGATAAACTTTTTTAAATACGCACCTTTGTAGATCTTCATTGATAAATATTCTGTTTGTTTAAGTAGTTGTATGCAAATCTATTTTCTACTTCCACTTTGACTGATGATGGCACAAAAATTTATCAAAAAATCAGATTGAAATAGGATTTCAAAATTTTAAAAATAAATTAGACATGGTTCTAAATTCTTCATTACTTTGATTACGATGAATACCTTATTAGAATAAAAACATCTTATTTAATGTTTCTTGAACACAACAATAATAATTTAGATATAAGATAATATATATTATTTTCAAATCATATATATGTATATATTTTAATAACTAACTTCACAAAAAATATCTTCCAATAAATTAAATGTAGAATTAACTATTCCTCGAATATTATGCTATCCTACAATAATGATTAACGTCCAAATTTTATGGGTCATTAAAGAAATGTTGCAAGACATTGCTTGATCACATATAATATAGCAACTCTGAGAGAGACAGAACGTTTATTAATTATGAAACAGGAACATTTTGGTCAGTGACAGTTTTGTCCAACCCTCCACTATTTTGAATACTGTCAACGTCACATTGTGCCAATTATATTATTATATGATCCCACAGCAAAGAATATGACCTTCTACCATCCCAATAGCTTACCCCCAGTTGCTCCAGTTATTTCATATAAATAAGCTTTACAATTCTAGCTAGCACCAAAAATAAAAGCTCATAATATATTCCGAAATCATTACCTACGTACGAATGATATATATATATATATATATATATATATATATATATATAATAAATAAGCAATATATATATATATATATATATATATATATATATATGAACTCATAACATTAACTGCTTTTAATTAGTATGGTAGATACATGTGTGACAGATCATATATTTAAATGAGTTATTCCAAATCCATAGATCATTAATGGTGGCTTAATTTTACCAAATTACTCGTCCCAAAAAACAATAATAGAATCACGATTCGTTGAGATAGCTTGATGCGTGCATGTGTATGATGGGGCATAGTATTGTCCTTGGTTTTTTATGATCATTTAGTGTGGACCCCATATATAAGAGACTTATCAACCTGTGGTCCATAAATCACATAATCATCCAAAAATATTCTTCTCTGATTGGAGTTTGGACAGATCATGGTATCTGAGATCTAGCTAAGTCGTTTACTACTACTACTGCATAATTTATGTTCATTCTATTTCTCTTTCTTTTCATTTTTCCAGCTATTATTTTTATTTTCTCTATATTATTTTGTTGCTGTATATTAGAAAATATTTATTATTATTGAAATATAAAATTATTTAGTTTTTTAGCTCTTTATTATTTTGTTTTTTTATATTCTTCTTTGCTTTATTATTCCCAACAAAGACTCCATAATGTAACCCAAAGAACTCAACATCTCTCGCTTTCTCTCTCAATCTAGTCTCTCTTAATGTAAAATTAACATTGTATCAGAGCCTCAAAATTGATTTTGCGCAACCGTCCACTGTTAAATCGTCACAAAATTTCAAAAGTATGTCATCGTCACAAAATTTCGAAAGTATTTTCAAAAGTATGTCACACAAAGACATACGTTATGGTGGATACGTTGTTTTGAGATTGCCAAGTACTCTATTTGTGAATTTTAAGAATAACAACATGCGAGCCATTTCCAAAATTATGTATGCGCATCTGTGAGCCATTGGATTGTCACGAAATGTTAACACAATGTTTGTGAGATAAAGATGTACATTTTGAACAGTGGAGATGCTAGTTTGAGATTTTCAGGTTAGTCTGTCGAATGAATAATAGAACTGTAAATTTGGTTTTTCATTTTTGAGCTATTTGGCTATATAAGGGTTTCAAATTTAATATTTATGTGTTTTCAGAGGACTTTTAAGTTTTTTGTGTATTTGTTTATGTGATAGTGAATATTTTTACACTAGGTATTTGGGTATTTTTTTTGTGTGTGTGGATATCTATGTGTTTTTTGGGAATTTCGCATTAGTTGTTTAGAGATCTCGTATTGATTATAATTTGAGTGGTTGTTTGAGAGATTTACATTGGTTGTTTAAAGATTTAAAATCGGCTTTGGAGATTTTGCATCAGTAATTTGGTTGATTTTGTAGATTATTTGAGGTAACACATGGTTTTGCATATTCACATTGGTTGTGTGATTGATATTGGGTATTCACAGTGACATTGATTTTGGAGATTGATCACATTATTTGTTTTGGAATTTCAAATTGGTTTTGCAGATTTTTCTGATTGATTGTTTAGAGATTTCCATTGGTTGTTTGGTTGATTTAGGAAAATTTACATTGGTTATTTAAAAATTTTGAATTGCTTTTATAGATTCTACATTGGTTGTTTGAGAACTTCACATTATTGGTTACTTGGTTGTTTTGATTATTTGGACATTTTTTATTATTTGAAAATGGCTTGTATAGTCGATCAGTGTCCAATTGGATAATATAAATTATTCGTGTTTCGACTCGTATATGTTTAAGCAATTTCAATAGTACACGTTTGCCTCGCAACTTTATTATCCCATGTCTAGATTTTTTTCACGAAGGCTCTTCCACTCCACTTCACACGCTTTTGTTGATTTTTTGTCTGACAAATTCTCGATATGCATACTGTTGTAGCATCGTGATTTTTCAGCATGATCAATGTTGGCTTGATCATGTGCCTATTTTTTATTTTCAGAATCGTGATATACAAGCATGTTCACCAACAGAGATCGTCGATCGATTGATTATATTAATGAAGTAAACATTAAATTAATCCGAGTGATCGTGTTATAATGTCAAAATACATTAATTGCTGAACAAACACCAGCGAAGACAATAATCTCTTAAGAATCTCTATAAAATAAAAATGTAGCTTGAAAGATTGACTCAAGTTATATAGACATGAAACATAAACAATTTGCAATTTGATCTTGATTGATTTGAGTTTTACATAATAATAAAAAAAATGTTACATTATACATACATACATTGACCTGAATATACAAATCATCCATAGCTATGATGCTTTACTCATATGATCGGTAAATTTTCATAGTTTATAGATCAATGAAAAATTACTCGCTATAATCCAAATGTACGAAACCCTATTAAGAAAGTGATTAAAGAGAAGGAATGACAAAGGGTATTGACAAGCAAACAGACCTACCTATATATGGATATAAGTGTTAGATAAACTATGGTTATAAATTATTTTATTATGTGTACGACACGTGATCGTCCATTCGTATATCGGCCATTTTTTATTCCTAATTATGTTTTCCTCGATTATTGTTCATTCCCCTAAAAGGTTGATCTAAATAATTTGAGTCCAAAATGTAAAATAATCCAATTAAACATATGATGAGAAATAAAAGGGATATTTTGGAGGGTTTCTCTTTAATTAATTTTCTTGGCCGTTTGTCCATATGTGCTACTACATGATATCATCATTCCTAATCTGGCTTCTCTCTCTCTCTCTCTCTCTCTCTCTCTCTCTCTCTCTCTCTCTCTCTCTCTCTCTCTCTCTCTCTCTCTCTTACACATACACATTTGTTTTGAGAGAAGATTTCTTGCAACTTTGGTCTTTCTTGAATATCTTCCGACTAAAACAAACTAATCACACAAGCATGCCAACGAAGAATATAATATCTAACAATATTCTAACTACGAAAACACCCTTATCCTAACTATTATATCATGTCTATATAATACCAATTCTATCTCTCTTTCTAAAATATAAAATACAAAAAACTCTTCCTTATTTGAGAGAGATTTATAAATAACCCACAAAGAAAAAAAAAACCCTTATCAAAAGGCATATTCATTTAATTATATCACATCCCTCCCCCTCTCTCTCTCTCTCTCTCTCTCTCTCTCTCTCTCTCTCTCTCTCTCTCTCAGCATATATACCTATATACGAAGCCAGATTACACACTATATAGTTCTTTGGTGTCCGTACAAGTAAAAAAAAAAAACAAAGAAACATGGGGTTAAGAGACATAGGAGCCACTTTGCCTCCTGGATTTAGGTTCTACCCAAGTGACGAGGAATTGGTCTGCCATTATTTGTACAAGAAGATCTGCGACGAGCAAGTTTTGAAGGGAACTTTGATCGAAATCGACTTGCATACCTGCGAGCCTTGGCAGCTTCCTGGTAATACTTACGTACTCTCTCTCTCTCATCGTATTATTTTATTTAAAGTATAAGCATTTGGATCATATTGTTCATTCGATTACACAGTTTGGTATATATGGTCTTTTGTTCTCTTTCTATTACACAGGATATTGTTATTGTGTTCTTGCCACCATTTTGTTTTTTCTTTTTCTTTTTATATGACAAAAAACTTCAAGCAATATATACATGTATGGTTTTAGCGTGTAATCATAAAAAATAAGAGAGGCATAAATTTTTCAATGTTACACGCTTAATTATAATGTCTATGACAATATAAGAAAAGAAAATTAATAAGAATTCTTTTTTATGAGATGCGTTATTTCTGCGTATAATAGTACGACTGAGTTAAGAAAATCATATCAGGCTCAGGATTGATTGAGTTAAGAATTTCTTGTTGTCATGTGACTCGTGTATCTAAGATTCTTGGAGGAACATGTAATCTCTGCTTATATTGCATTTCCAGTCAAAGACATAAATTCGGACCTATTTTTCGTTTTTATTATACTATTATTAAACGTACTATAGTTCGTATCGGTACAAGGCTTATACTGTGTGTGTTCTGGGCAATTTCTGTCGACTTTTGGAAACTAGTTAAAAATTGTTTACCTATGTAAATAGTACTATATACTTCTTATATTATTTAATTATCAAAGTTATTAATTAAACAAGTCTGTACATGTATGTAATAATTGCTTTATCACTCGTTTCAAGCAAAAGTTACAAATATACGTTTATTTTGCCGTTCCATGACTACTTTTACATGAATTTGGCCCCTTTTTCGGTTAACAATCAATACAAAAAATAAATATATATTTCACAACACGCGTCTATTCATGTAAATATATATATATATATACGTATATACATAGATAATACACGTGTGTATATATATATATATATATTTCACCATAAAATCTGCTGTCTTCTTCTTCTTCTTTATTCCCTTCTTTTCTTCTTCTTCATTTCTCAAGCCTGGCTTTCCCTCTTCCACACCATAACGTGTGTACATAGATATTGTGACAAAACTTGTAGTAGGAACCAAATAAACGATTAAAAATTCAATACCCTTTAAGGAGTATTTTAGGGTTACTAATTATTTTTCCAACTAGCAGTTCTAATAAAACGCCAACTGAATATTGGACCGGGACTTATATATTACTTGGACAACATAAACTCTCAAGTGTTCAAATAAGTTTATTTCAATAAAATAAAAACAAAAATATTTAAAAAAAAAACAATTATTGGAAGCCAGTTAGTTTACATTATTTGGCATGACTTTTTGGCACCTCCTTTTTGTGATTGTTACTAAAAAAGTTTATGGAGCTGAGATTCCCCGGAGGGCATATTGCTTCAGCTTGAAGCTCAAATCTTTGGAAACACTAAATTACTTTTAAGGTTAAGTAGTCTCATTCACACCGCAATTACTGTAACATATGTTTTTTTATCCCAAAATCTAGTTTGGATAGTCAAACGTGTACATCTGTATTATATATATATATATATATATATATATATATATATATATATATATATGTATATATATTAGCTTTTTACCTAGGTATGACTCATTGAAGTTAACAAGATTGTTAAATACAAAAGGTTATTATATGAACTAGGAAGGCCAAATTTATATTTAAACCACAAGAGAAGACCTAGGAGTTGCAGCAATTATAATTTAAACCAAAACTACAATAATTAGCGGAAAAGCAAAAGGTGATTTAACTTTTTAACAAATTCTTCCTATCATTCTGAATAAATATTAAACTCATATGTAATATTATATATTAGTTAGATATGTCTTGATCCCGTCCTATATTGATATACGTACATATTGTTTGTTAATTGAATCGATTCATGTAATGAAGATGTGGCCAAGCTCAACGCTAGTGAGTGGTACTTCTTCAGCTTCAGGGACCGTAAATACGCGACCGGGTACCGGACCAACCGAGCAACTATTTCCGGGTACTGGAAAGCGACAGGAAAAGATCGGACGGTGATCAACCCGGCCACAAAGGAAGTTGTAGGGATGAGAAAGACTCTGGTGTTTTACCGTAACAGAGCTCCTAATGGCGTCAAGAGTGGTTGGATTATGCACGAGTTTCGCCTTGAGACCCCAGATATGCCTCCAAAGGTGTATATCTGTCTCTCTTTGTTTTAAGGGCATTCTAAAATATATAGTCATATGAAAACTCATGATTTTTCATAAATAACTTTTGGTAACCATAAAGTACTTTATGATTTTTCATAATTAACTTTTGGTAACAATATAGCAACGAGATTTTATCAACAAATCCAAAAAAAATTA
Organism: Urtica dioica subsp. dioica; assembly: GCF_054948205.1. NCBI lineage: Eukaryota > Viridiplantae > Streptophyta > Magnoliopsida > Rosales > Urticaceae > Urtica > Urtica dioica. Next base: position 13,207,057 of record NC_142763.1, read on the forward strand.
ATAATTGTAAATATTCGTTAATAATTATAAATAACTATCAGACTCCAAAGAAATAAATAGAATGTTAAAAACGTTCAAATAATGTCACATCACCATAATGACTATTTAATTAAAATTTAGAAAAAAGTTAATTATTTAGTAAATTTCCAAATTTTGATGGTTTAACTATTCAATTAATTTTTAGTTTTAATTGTTTGATTTCTCTAATTTCAATGTTTCATTATGTTGATTGAGAAGTTTATATGGTGTGTGAATTAATAAGTGTAGAAATTAATAATAAGAAATTTAATTATATTCTCTGACAAGAGAGGGAATAGTACTAATAAGGGATAGCAGTGTCATGTGCTTTTGACAGAGAAAAAAAAAAACTGATCGAGTACTAGAGTTTATAATTTTATAGAAAATGGATGTTTTGCTTCGTTACCTCCAAATGGTTCTTTGTCTGTACTTTTAATGTTATTAAAAACTATACTGTGAAAATCATTCGTGTTCATTACATGTATTGACCTAATTTTTTAAACTGTATTTGTTTTGTTTTTACTAAAATAAAACCAACTTGATCAGCTGTTCATTCCTTTCTGTGGTTTTTATTATTTGAGCATTTCCTGAATTTTAGAATCTCCCAGAGCCAAGTTTGCCTTTTCAATGAAAATATAATATATGTTTGGTTTAGTTTTCCAAATTTATTTTCTATTTTCTAATTCTAAATTTTAGAAAACACTTTTAGAAAACATGTTTGGTTATTAATTTAGAAAATAAATTCAGAATCATGTTTATTTTTCTTTGAAATTTATTTAAAAAACAGAAAACAATGAAAATGTGTTTTTTATTTTATCTCTCTTATATTTTAAATTAAACTCTAAAATAATTGAATGTAAAACATAACCAAACAACATTTTAAAATATTCTGAAACGTAATTCTAAATCTGTTTTTTAAATTTAAAATTAGAATCATAAAACAAAATTTAAAAACAAAAAACAAATTTAGAATACTAAACCAAACGGTCCTCGTTTGCTTAGTTTTCCAGTGCTATTTTCTAAACATTACAATTATAAAAAAATTACCCATATATTGGGTCAATACATATATATTTGAAAAAAAAATAGTACTATCTATTGTCCGGGATCTTTAGATATCTGCATTTTCGTTAAATATATTGATTATATTTTTATGACACAATTTATAAGGCAGCATTCATTGCACTTAATTATTATAAGACGACACAACTCTTAATTAATGTTTTCGTCATACCAGTACATTTTAGGTCAACACAAACCTCTATTGCTGGGAAATAAAACTCCTATTTTAAAATTTTGGTAGTTGTTGTTTAGCTAAGAATCTGCTAATCAGTACCTATATTATCACATATATTTCGTAAATAGATTATACAAGAGTGGAAGAGAATATATTCGTTCTAAACATATTTTGACTCTTCAAACTTTATTATTAAAGACATAGGTACGTTTATTGACAACCTTAGAATAGTTAATAATTAATATTCTAGTAAAATAGTCATTAAAAATTACGTTATGATAAAATAACTAACGTATACGACTTTTTTTTTAAGGTCATCACCTAAAAAATACATTTGCTCATTTGTACGTTACAAACTCAGTATGTGTAAATATATATATATTGACATAATATTTTTTTTTTTTACGTTACCTCGTTTGTATATATCGTATAAATTAAACATGTCTAATCAACAATTTGAAATAACTAAATTTAAAAAATAACATATATATATAGACACACACACTATAAACTATTGTCAATATGACCTAAATTATTGTATTTTTTTTTTGGTATTTGCGATATCAAGTTTGTAAAAAATAGTGGTCCGAATAATTAGTTGTGAATTTTTTTTTTCAGATTTTGTACAGTGAGAGAAAAGTGAGTGAGAAATTCTTGTGTATTGATTATAATGTAATGCGAAAATAATAACTAGTTGCTGTTTACTCTAAAAAAAATCGTCAAAAGCTCACTGTTTTGTTAAACCATTAATTTAAAATGTCCATTTTCTTATCAGTTATATTAATTATATGGGTGAATAGCTAAATAGATAATTGAAATTCATGGTTTTGTAAAACAACCGAGGTTTGACGTTAAAGTAGTGTAATAGCTAAAATGCACAAAGACGAAGTTTTAATTATTATTTTTAATTATCATATGTGATTAAATATTTTGAAAGTGATAAATTAAATCGTCAAAATATTTAATTGACAAAGTAAACTTTAACTATTTTATTAATCAATTAATTTCAAATGATAATTTTTTTTTTTAATTTTTCCTTGATTATATATTCGTGCATTTGTGTTGTCACAGGAGGACTGGGTTTTGTGCAGAGTGTTTCACAAGAGCAAGGCAGCAGAGAGCAGCACGGAAGTGCAAAGCCCACAACACATTTCGCTAACGGAGAACATGAATGACACGTCATCATATTTTCCTAATTCCTTAAACCTAGCTCCAAATGATAACCCTCGTCACAACAACCAAACAATGCCTAATTACGGGTATCAATACGACCACCAAATGACCTCATTCAATTCATCAATCGCCTCAACGCATCATGACCATGACCATAGTGCCAATAGCCCGAATGTAAGCAATTCTCTACATCTCATCAACGATAATCACCAAAAGTTTGGCGTGAATGTGAACACGGACGATTTAGGGTTTATGTGGGATACGAATCTCGACGAAGATGGCGTGGAAAATCAGGGTTTGCATGATTCGAATTTCGTTGATTACCTGAGATTTGAGATTAACGACCACAGTATCGTTTACCTTTGATATATATGTTCACTTAATTATTCAGCACCAAAACCACATACACCCATTTGTTAATCTTTCTGGTATATATATATATATATATAGGTATGTAATGTATGCATGCATGCATCTATAGCTAGGGTCAGTCTCATCGTATGGTCTTCATTATTGGAATTTGTTAGATCTTCTATTGGCTTATTGGTTTGAGTATTAGGGCTTTATTGCATTTCTTTTTTATTGTTACTGTGTAGTGTGTACAACGTTGATTGGCCATATATTGTGTACATGCGTTTCCTTATATTTATATACATATATTTTGTTTGTACGTAATCATTAGTAATATGAACTGGGTTCTATTTTGCTTAATGTCGTGTTCAGATATAATTGATATAGCTTTGTAACGTTCGAAAACAATTACCTGGAACATCGAAAAGGAAAATACCTTATGAGCTCCTTCATTGCTAAGAATTTCTTTTCAGCGAATATAGTACTTGTTAGAAGCCAAGACCAGTAAGAGCAACACGTGGTTGCATTGGATGTTGAGGAATCAACAAACAAGTTGGGTATAGGATACATGAAGATAGTTTCATTAAGAATGTCATTTAAAAATGCATTAATCTTTCACATCCAAATGTGGAAAAGTGTGAACATGATTTTGAAAGAGGACAAGACTAAACTTATCAAAGTAGTCAATGCATGTATTTTTCAAAAGACCATGAGCAACAAGTCTTACCTTCTGTTTGTCTAGTGATCCACCTGACGTTAGCTTGGTTCTAATCACCGTCTTTGCCGCTTGATGTCATACTAGTAGTATCAGCTGGCACACAGATCCATGTACCATTTTTCATTAGGAAACTACTAATTTTGTAGAGAAATTGACATTTGATAACTAAATTCACTCTCAATCAAAACACTAATTTTGGACATTTTTATTAGTAAAAATAAGAGAGAATATTTTGTGTCCAATTTTACTCTTTTTTTTTTCCAGAGTCTCGGATATATCAAACAATTTGGATTTGTTTGACTATTTATTGACATGATTATTTGGTGACATATTTATGTCAACAAAAGATATAATTTGTTGACATAGACATCAATAAATAACACGATTTGTTGATATAAACGTCAACAAATGACTCGACGAATCTCGTTGGTTTTAACTGTTGGAATTGATCTAGGGTTTAAGAAAAAGATTGACGCTTCGGTAAGCGGCGGAATTTTAAAAAATTTCTTTTTCAAGTAAAACAGTTTTTACTAACCTAGACAAAGAGCAAGCACATGTAGATAAAAACTAATATGAGCATTAAAAGATTACTAACCTTTTTAGAAGCTTGAACGTTGAGAAGCTTTTGGAAAAGGTTGCAACGTTCGTCTCCCTCGCAGCACGTCTCTCTTCCTTTCCTCGTTAACTCGAGCAACCACGAAAGTTTCTATCACTAATCGCTCAAGATAAAAGGAATTAGTGTGTGGACACTTTTAAACACTACGACTTAAGAACGAGTCTTGAAGTCGCAGAGCTAAACACTAGGTCAAATGAGGACCTAGGTGCCAAAACAATAAAAACGAAATTGAATAGAGAGAGAGAGGAGAGGGGCGGCCAAGTCTAGAGAGAGAATCTCTCAATCTCTAAAACTTTGGGTGAATGAAATGAGTGGAATGAGACTCCTATTTATAGGAGAGGTCTGACATTCAATAAGGTAGTTTCATATTGATGAACCAATTTCCCCTTTTCTTTCAAGAGGTACACGGCCAAGACTTGCCAAGCAAGTCCTTGGATTTGTTTCCTCTTTTATTTGCTTCTCCCTTGACTCCTCTTGGCCGAAATTCCCTATGCATGTGTGGGAAATTTGTTTTCTCTTTTTCTTTTGGCAAGTATCATGATACATTTATGCACAAAATATTCTCTCTTTCTTTGGGTATGTTGGGCGCCCAAGGTCATCTAGAAAAGGCTTCTAGAAACTTTTCCATTTGTTCATGAGAACATGAAAAAAACCCATTAAGAATTTTCAATAAAATTCTTATGAAATGAAATTAATCCACAAGGCCCAATAAATCTAATTTTGGCCGAGTATTACTTGTCATCAAATGACCATGTCAAAAAATTTATTGACATTCATTTCATCCTATGTCTCAAAAGACAAAAATACCATTTTGACAATTTTCGTTCTTGTTTTGACTTAGCTTCCAGTTTAACTATTCCTACTCGATGTGATTCGTGACAGTGACCTCATTGATCCAAATGAACAAAGCTTGAGCTAAACACTTGGACTCAAACGTTCACAAAACCTTTTCCAAGTTTAGCTTAATGCCAACTGACTCCACTAAAGAGTTGACACTGAAAATCTCTCGGTTCAAATGAATTTATTTTCTACTCAAGAATTCAACCTAATTGTAATGATAGGATCCACAGAATATTATCAGTATTTACCCTTCATGAATATCATCAGCTAGTCGGGATTTACAAAATTACCATTTTACCCTTCTAGCTGTTATTTCCTCAACTCCTTTGTCGCTTGTGAATAAGTTAGAAATAATGTATTGACCAATGATCGAAATACCGTTACCGTTACCGTTCTGAGCTTTCGAATTTACTGGTAACCCCCCGTACCGTAAAAGAATACTGGGGGAAGCAGGAAAAAAAAGGAAACCGGTACCGTTGAACTTACCGTTACCGTAGAGGAATACCGTCAAATATCGTATTTACCGAGGGGAATTCAGAAAAGAAATATACAAAAAAAACATACAAGAAATATATTTAAATTAATCAAGAATGAAAGAGAAAAATTGTCGGACTTAATTATATAATTATGTGAAAAAAGACTTAATTGTAATAAAAGTTGGAGGACCTGGATGAAGTAGGTTTTCATTTTTGGGCCAAAAGCGTAATGTTAAAGGGAATTTGGGTTTATATGAGTTTGAAAACCCCTTCTTCTCCAGACTTCCTCACCGTCTCTCTCTCTCTCTATCGTTCACCTTCCATCACCGCCTCTCTTCCTCTAGTTTGCTCGCGTCCCTCCGAGCCCGATCTCGCCGACCAGCCACCACCACCCACTCAGGGACGGATCTAGGTGGGGTCCAGCGGGGCACATGCCCCCACTAAAATAAATCGGGAAAAAATAATTTTTATATATTTTTAAAAAATTCTATATATATATATTTAAATATATGTTTGTTTACATCATATACTCACATCTCACAACACAAAGCGTTAAAGTAGCGTTGGTTGGTTAGGGTGCCTGAATCCCACATGTATCTCCTGGGAGCAATTCCTTGTATCATCTATTCTTTTGCTGATTTAAAGCATTTATATTCCTAACGCTTAAAAGCCTAAATATATACTATTTTTTTAATACACATAATATATTTTTTCTTAACTCCAAACTCTAATTATTTAATTGAAATTTTTTTTTTCTTCATACTATATTAAAAAAAACTACAAGATTATTATAGTACTTATGCTGTGAATTCAAACATGATTAATTTATAAATGGATTTAAACTTGCATTGAGTTTGAATCTTTTGATTGAATGCTAATAAATTAAAAAAATTCTGCAATTTAAAAAAAATATTTTGAATATAATTGACTTGAATGCTCCCTGATGCCATTTTTTTTTTTTTTATAATTCTAGTTTATTCAAATATACTTAATTTTCAAAAATGATTTAACTGGAATTATTAATTTGAATATTAATATTAGTCCTATATGATTCAAGTACCTTTATTATTAAAAAAAAACAAATTTTAATATACCTTTTTAATAATAAATTTATATATCATCAACTATAATTGTTTATGGGCTATTTTGCTAACTAGCCAAATCAACCTATTAATATTAAGAAAATAGTCAAAGTTTCAATTAATTAAGGGAATAGCCCAACTAATCTAAACTACCTAAATTACTCTTTCACACAACTCTCTCTCTCTCTCTCTCTCTCTCTCTCTCTCTCTCTCATCTAATTAAACTTTCTTCCATGGCGACGCCGACGAAAGAGCCCAAAGCCGCCAAAAATCTTCTGGTTTCGTTCTCGAAGCGGCGGACAGCTCTGATCCGAAAGGCGTCGGAGCTGTGCACGAAATGCGACGCTGAGACGGCGGTGTTGGTGGTGTCTCAGTCCGGCAACACATTCTCGTTCGGCCACTCCTCCGTCGACCAAGTTCTCCGCCGCTACGCCAACGCTTCCACAACCACGCCGCCGGAGAAGAACGATTCCGCCGCCGGAGAAGAACGATTCCGCCGCCGGATGGAAGAGGAAAGCGGTGGAGGGTTTGGCTCCTCCACTGACTTGCTTTCACGATCGAACCTGAGGTCTCAGAAGTCGACGGCGAAGCAAAGCCCTAAACCTAACCCTAACCTCGGGTTCGCTGGAGGTGTAGAAGAAGAAACAATTCGCGAATCGGTTAATTAATTAACCTACTGGAGTGAGTTACGTTAATTAATTAACTGATTCGTGAATGATTCGAAATTCACAAAAAATTTGCAAAAATCATAACTTAAGTCAATTGATATTCAAAGCATTCAATTAATTAACCTAATTCCGAATTCAATCATTTAGTAAATTAACTTTACTCACAAAAAAATCAAAACCTAAACTAATATTCAACCAATAAGTTAATTAATTAACCTAACTCACTCCAGTAGGTTAATTAAATTAACCTATTCGCGAATTTACCAAGGGCGTTATGGTCTGAGCCGAAAATATGGGTTATTTGCTTACTAAAATGAAACTTAGGCTATTCACCCAATAAGAATGACAAACTTGGCTAGTTACAACAAATTTCACATTGTTTATTCATATTGTAAATCTAAATGCCAAAGATTATACTTTATTGTTATCATCGGTTGTATTGTTTATTAAAATTTATTTTGCTCTCTTAGTTTAAAAATAATAATAATCACTACTTTTTTACAAAGATAATTTTAAAATATTAAAAATTTATAAGTATATATTGTTATGCCCCCGCTAAATCTATTTTCTAGATCCGTCACCCACTCCCTCTTTTCTTCTCTCTCTCGCCGATCCCTCTCTTCTCCTCTCCTGTGCGAGCGCCGAGAGCCAACCGCGCGGACACCGAGAGCCCAACCGCGTGAGCAACGAGAGCCGACCGCGCGAGCGCCACGAGCGGGACTGAGTGAGCGCCGAGAGCCCCGACCGCGCGAGTGCCGAGCACCGACCGCGCGCGCGCCTCCGCTGGTTCGCGCGACCAGCCGTCGCCGCCACCGCTCCCTCTCTCTCTCTCACCTGGTTTCTCTGAGCCGCGCTGACCCGGACCGGGAAGTGGGAACCGGGTTCCTACCCGGATCCCGGTCCGATTCCCCCGGAACCACCGGAAACTTCCGGTTTTGGTGGTTCCAGTGCTGGGGAGCTCAAAAAAGGGGGAACCGGACCGGTTCCCGTCCGGTTCCCCCGGGATTTAAAACCTTGGTATTGATGAGGAGCTAACAAGTCACATTGTTTCATCCAAAAGAGTCAAACCTCAATTTGAACACTGGCCAGTTCATTTATTCACACTCCAAGGAACAAAGCATGAGGTGATATACATTGCATTTCAGCAATTGTACATGAATTCCATATCTATGAGAACTTCACAAAGTTACTCATGACATTCTCACAACTTAGTACTTCACCAATAGGCCCTGTTCGGAATCACATAGTGAGTCCAAACTCTGACTTTCTCAAATGAGAATACGTAAGCTGTGAAATGGCATGTCTCATTTCAGGATTAAGGTAAGCACGATGCAATTCATACGTAGTGACTTCGAGACATAAGAGGTTAAATGATTTGTTCTTATCTTGTCTCTAGAAGTGCACTGGTCAATTCAGTACCTTTGGAAGATACCTAGAAGAACTATAGAGTCTCCAACTCGTAATGCCTCATAACTAGACATCATAGATTCTTCTAACAATCATACTGAGGTCAATAGTCCTTTGACCCTTAGATTGCGAATATATCGTTTTAAGCAAACTACGAAGAGTTTGTTCATGCAAATCTACATTTGTCTCTTCGTAAATTGTTTAGTTTGTTTATGGACTAAAGACTAATGTTTTATCATAAAGCTTCAAACAGACAAGGAGGAATGAATGAACGTTTCAACTTTTTTATTAATGAATAAGCAATTACAAGCAAGAGTCTTCATGAGACTTTATTACATCAAATGTACAAAATAAAGACTACAACTCTTCTTGTGGTCACCATTGACAACATTAACGTGATTGAAAGCCAAGCCATGTAACCAAAAGTACACAACACTTGCATTAATTCCACTTCTGTTTTGTAGGAACAACAAACATATCACGCCAATTGGTATACATATTCATAAACATCCAAAAAGATGAAAGAAAAAGACCCCAAACAAACATTGATTCACGACAATAATTCAAAGCAATGAAGAAAAAAAACCCAAACATCAGCGCCATTAAGGAGGCTCGATGTTTGAGCTTCTTCTTCCTATTTGCTTGGGGTTTCTTAGGGAGGCTCTATGTTTTCCGGGATCACAATCTTCTCTTTCGGACTTGGCCGTGGTTTAGGCGAGATATATATCAGCGCCATTATTCACATAATTCAAACTTAAAAGACAAACCATTTACCCCATTGAGTTAAGTTATGCTAAGATCTTCGCCAGTGAGATCACAGCCTATAACTTCTTTCTCTTAAAAAAAAAAACATTACATTCATTAAAATATTAAGTTTGAGCATACTAATCAAGCAATCAATAAAATAGAAAAATAACATTATTTTTACCTCAATGACCAAGTCTTTTACAAAATCAGGCACAAAACGCTCTTCTTCCTCTTTGAGATAAGCTTGAAGCAGATGAAGAGCTACGTTCCTCGTGTTCGATCCACAAAGCTCAATGCACACGGCTTGGTCATGGAAGCTCAGCTCGATCTCTTCGCGGCACTTCTTGAGCTCTCCGGTGACGTGCTTGCAATCTCCGCCACGCTCATCTAACCCTCCTATCCTCTGCCGCCAGATTCGATCGAAGGCATTCGTGTACTTTGGTCCGCGTCGCCGTGCATTCTAGCACCACCGTGTGATACACCGGGATTATCGACTCCGGCGTCGATTCGCCTAAAGCTCCGTCGAGCTCCTCCATGGTTTCTAGGTTATCAAGAATGGTTTCGTTGACCAAACCGTACAAAATTTTGGATTTGATCCGTCCATGAGTCTTGATCAGTCCAAGAGAATGAGAGATTGAATTGGGAAAGAAAAGAAAAAGAAAAACAAAGGTAAAATAGTATTTGCACTAAATCTATAAAATTGATCAAATTAATATTATCGTTGATTATGGGAAGTAGATTATCAAATAATAGTAGATGTGTCAATTCCATGTGAAAGGCTAATTTCCATGTGAAAATTCCAAGTGATAGTGTTTTTTTTTTAAATTAAATCACAAAAATAGTGGGTTTAAATTTTTTTTTTTTTGTTATGAAAAGTTGTAAATATTCTTGATGGTTTAGTGTTTTAGGCTCTATTTAACTGGTTTACTATTCATAGTTTCTTTTTTATATATGTTTACTATTTATAGTTTTGTTGGTAAGAAATAATTTCATGCAGCTGCAGCTGTTTATGGATTAAAAAAAAATACTATTGTAAAAATAACCAGCTGCTATTTATTTAAAAATGTTACGACTTTTAACAAGTACCATTCCTGTCATTTTCCCAATTTCAAAGTATATTTCATAAGGCCCATTTAAATCGAAAGCCCTTCATTCTCTTGTTTTTTTTTTCTTTTTTTTTTTCTCGCCGCACGAGGTTCCAAAATAGAGAAAAAAAAAATTCAGTAAATGAGTTCAGTTGTGTTGGTCGTTGGCCTTGTGTTCCAAACCAAGGAACAAAATGTCGCCGGAATTCGCCGAAAGTCGCCTGGAAATTCCATGCCGGTGACTAAACGGCCAGCGACAGCATAGTATGTCGTTTCCTTGTTTTTTGTCGTTCGAAAATCGAGGAAACGACATGTCGTTTCGGTGAGTAAAAGCCGAGTGTTGTCGTTTCAATCTGTATACAAAAGCTCAAACATTTCCTGGACTTTCGGCGAAAGTCGAAGGAAACGAAAAAAAAAAAAAATGGAACGCCTAGAAGTCCAGTGCGAACCCCAACAGCGGAGAACGCCTAGAAGTCGGCGAATTTCGGCGACGTCTGGTGACTTCGTTTCTCTTTCGACATGGTTCAGTGTATTTTCAGCAATATTTCGGCGACAAATGTGGATTTTCGTCGACATTCGAGGTGACTGGAGGAGGGTTCAATACCACACGCAGCAATCGCATTTGATAAATAAATTTATGCTGAAGCACTCTCAAAGAAGAAGATAAGATATAAAACCCTAATAAGTTTGGGCTGCAATTTAGTGTATGAGCTAATGTTTTTTATATATAAGGGAATAAAAACTGCATGGCCCATTAACGAAAAAAAAAGTCCACGAAGCAAACTTTGCTTGTGATCAATATTTATCCTCTGAGAGATATTTACCAAAATGTATTATTTTTTTTAATAATAAACACTACACACGTAGAGGATAGACAAGATACCATTTCCCAATTTGATTATATTTTTATTTTTATAAGAAAATTAGTATTATTGTTGATAAGTTTCTCAATTAATAATATATTATATATATATACATACTTTACTTAGGTATGAACTAATGTCTACCTATTAAACTATATCATTCTATATATTTTATAAGGTTAAAATTAGAAGGTATATATGTATATGTATTTTAGAAATATTTTTCAACATTATTTCCGTTCGATTTTCCATCGGCACGTCGGTTTTCCATCGAAAACGGCATTTGAAAACGGCATTTCACTTGCCCTTATCCACATTTTTTCCGTTCGATTTTCAATTGGCATGACGATTTTCCGTAAATCATGATCCTCGAAACGGCAACGAAATGACATTTTTTTTCCTTGTTCCAAACTGCTTGTTCTCTGTTTGTTTGAAATTGAAGCTCGCAGTCGAGAGTGATTCAGTATAAAACCAAACACAGTTACCCTTTTTTTCTAGAAGCCCTCTCAGGTACGCGAATCTTCACTAAACAGACCAGACATTTTGTTTCCCATGGAATCAAACAATGCTATATCGCTTCAAAGCTACGTAGTACTTCTCTGATTTCTATTAAAAGCTTTTGAAATCCCCCAATCTAGTTTCAAGATTCAACGCATATACATTCGTTTTTATCTCGAAAAGAACTCATATTTTTTTTATTTGCCTGATCGGTCTCTTGAACTGACTAATTTTGTACATTTATTTTCCATCTACTTCTGGGTAACATGTGTTGGCTCTTTAGTGCCTCTTCTTTTGAATCTTTATCTTGTTAGCTTCAAAATTTTAGTGCATTGAATTGGGTTTCACATTGCAGCACCGATGGACATAGACAACGAGGCAACTGAACTGTGCAATGAATTTGGGGAACCGGTTTCAGCTCCACCGGGTTTCGCTTCCCTTTCATCGTTTATGTTGGAGAGAGTTCCGACACTCGACGGAGACTCGTCGCAGATGGATGACGTGTCGGAAATATGTTCGCGGGATAGACCGTGGATACTCGTCGACCGCTCAAGTCCTGAATCCGAAGAATCCGACTCCGAGCAGTCTGAGAAGGTTGCGTTCTTGCTCGGTGGCTTTATTGTTTCCAAGCTTCTTCCTTCTTCTTTTTTTTAAATGTAGAGACACTTGTTTAGGCTTCTGAAATTGTTCAATATTGAGTCTCTGTAGAGGGATTTGGGTTTTATGCTTGGTTAATGACTGTTTTCCTTTCAAATGGGGTTATGAAGGATAAGGCCTCGTGTGTGTGTGTGTGTGTGTGTGTGTGTGTATATATATTTGTGTGTGCGTGTGTGTGTGTATATATATTTGTGTGTGCGTGTGTGTGTGTATATATATTTGTGTGTGCGTGTGCATACAAGTCTCTCCAATATGACATACAAGCATGTTCTATGATAGTTATGGAAATTTTCTCATAAGCCTTACTGTATGAGTATTGTTCCCTTGCAGGATTTCTCTTCAAAAATTTCCCTTCCCAAAGGTGTTATTCAAGGATGTGCAGATTGCAGTGACTGTGTCAATGTGAGTTCTTTTTTTTCTCTAAAAAAAACTTAAGTTTATTTGACTCCTCAATCCTCACAATCATTACTAGTTCGAACAGATGTTTGGTTCTTTTCATTTTTTTTTTTATGCCTATTGGCGTTCCAAAGTAACTTTTCAAAGTCCTGGTCGATAACGTAGATGAACGAAACATGTATGAATTCTTTTTGGTAATTCATTCTTGATATTGATAACTTGTTTGTGTAAATCGTTCGTCAGGTAAAAGCGAGATGGCGTCCTAACGATGCAATAAACGACGTCATGAAAGACGCTCTAGTTTACTATCCAACAAAAGAGGTTTCTCTTCTTTCACTTTATATGCAAGCTTCTAAATACTCATGTTGTGATTTATTATTTAAGTTTCCATTAAGCTTAAATAAAAATATCTCAGGAATTTGAGGACGCCGCGATGTACATTGCAAAGATAAAGCCGAGTGCAGAGCCGTATGGAATTTGCCGCATTGTTCCTCCGCCTTCTTGGCAGCCTCCATGTGTCATAAAGGAAAAGGAAACCTGGGAAAACTCTAGATTTTTTACCCGTGTTCAACGGATCGATGGGCTTCAAGATAGGAAGAGGAGGGGAATCGCTGGGAAAGGATTGGGTTCGGGCTGTGATAATGGGCTCGCCGAGAGTTCGGACGAAACCGGGTCGCAATGCGGTCGAAAGTTCACCGTTGAAACCTTTAAAAAATACGCAGACGACTTCAAGTCTCAGTATTTTGGTGAAAGCGAAACAACAAAGTCAAATGATTCCTCAACTGTGTCTCGAGGGGAATGGGATCCGTCGGTTGAGAATATCGAAGGCGAATACAAACGAATTGTTGGCTTTCCTAATGACGAAATTGAGGCAAGTATTCTTCTTCTTTTTTTTTTTTTTTTTTTTTTTTTGTATCAAGCTAATTCTCATAGAATTTACATGAAGTGTCTTGATGCTACATTTGCTATATATTGCTTAAGGTACTTTGCTGCGATGCATCGGAGTCCAGAGTTCTTGGCAGTGGATTTCCAACGACTTTAAATAATACTCATCCCGAAGTTGTAAAGTGTAGCTGGAACTTGAATAATATTCCGATTCTACCCCGCTCTCTCCTCTCTTCAGAAGACGTTCGTACTTCACCCGCTTTAGGGCCCCGCGTCCGGCTAGGGATGTGCTTCTCAACTCATCATTGGGTAAGATTCTTCAGCAATTGCTCACCATAATAAAACTATATGGTATATCAATAGGGTGTCTAAGCTTTGCAAAATAGTCGAGGTTCGTCTAAAATTAGTGAAATAGCCAGAAATGTATGTGCAAGCACCAGGTTTCAATAATTTTTTTGACCCTGTGATTTAATTTTTTTAGAGTAATAAATTGATTATATAAATCGTCAATTTTTTTTTGTCACAGTGTCAAAAATTTAAATTTGACACTTCGGCTATTTTGCCTGATTAATTAGTTTTGAATGGCTATTTTGTATTATTGTTCCATAATACCGTACTCATGATTTTTTTTTCTTTTACAAATCAGAGGGTTGAAGAGCACTACTTGTATGCGTTATGCTACGTTCACATGGGTTCCCAAAAAGTATGGTATGCGGTACCTTCAAGAGACCGTTTGACATTTAAAGCGGCTTTACAAAACTCCTCCGCTGATGAATCTGAAGAGGAACATAGACTGGTGAGGCTTAGTGTTTTACTTGAGACTGTTACACGATGTTGAATAAAACACGTAGTGTTTGATTTGTGGAAAGAAATATGAATACAAGTCCATTTCTCAATGTCTACTTAAGTTATTATCCATAGTTTTCATAAACTGAATACATGTCAAGTGAAAGGATAAAAATTGCATCTCATGATCTAGACCGCCATTTTTAATCAACTTGGTCCCAATAGGAAGCCCTCGAAGAGACGGTTATTTTGACACCGGTGAAGACCATGGTTGACTAAAAAGACAACGCATTTAAATTCTAGAAGGAAAAAAAAATGGGTGTATCTTTTTTTAACAATGATCCTCAAACGGACTTTAATCGAGTTTGCCCGCTGTATATCCATGTACAGAGAAAGTAGGAAAAGTTTGGTTCTTTGCGGTTTTTCTGATTTCTTCTTATGGTGTAAAACAACAGGTCAGCGATTTATTACCGTCGGCGTTGATGAAAGAGGGCATTCCAGTTTTCCGCTGCGTTCAGAGCAGAGGGGAATTTGTTGTCGTTTTTCCGGGCGTCTTTCATTCGGGCTTTGACTGCGGATTCAATATTTCGGAGACGGCGAATTTCGCACCTCTTGACTGGTTGCCTTACGGACTGTCTGCCGTCGAATCTTATCGCGACGTTTGTCGAAAAACGTTGCTGTCATTTGACCAGATTTTGCTTCAAGCTGCTTTCTTAGCTGTTAAGGAACAGTGGGAAGTCACTTTCTGTCGGAAAGACGCGTCCAGCAATCAATTATGGAAAAATGCCTACGGAAAGGAAGGGATTTTAGCAAATGTTTTTAAGGTAATACTCATTCACCGAACAAAGACTCGTGTAATCGAGCCTTTCTTTCTTTTTTTCCGATTTAAGTTACTAAAGAATATAATAATGTTATCCTTTTTGTAAATATTTAATATATACCCATGAGTTTATCAAATCGATTGAACTCGCCTTATATGTATAGCATGCAAAATGATAATCGACTATTACTAAACCACGAATTAGATTTCACAAACCGCTGCGAAAACAGCCAGAGTTGGGGCAAAAAGTGAATCTCGGCCGAATTCGGAGGGATGTATATGTTATTTCCCCATATTTGTTTTTCAAGTTTCCTCTTTCGCCTATAGCGGAAGAACAATAAAAGCTAACCGCTCTATTCTTGATGTAGTCTCGCGTCAAATCTGAAGAGACGGCCAGGGAGTTTCTCTGCAACCCTTCGGAGACGAGGAAAATGGACGAGGATTTCGGAGCCACGACGAAAAGAGAATGCAAGGTCTGTCTTCAGGATCTGCATTTTTCGGCAGCGGGTTGTCCTTGTTCCCCAGATACGTACTCGTGCCTATACCACGCGAGTCAGCTCTGTTCTACTCCTACTTGTACTTGGGGCAACAAGTTCTTCCTCTTCCGCCACGAGATCGCCGACCTAAACCTTCTTGTAGAAGCGGTGCTGGGAAATTTGAGCTCCGTTTTCAAATACGCCAGAGACAAACTCGGACTGTCTCTGACTTTAGCTCCAGAACACGATGGTCCAATCTCTTCTTCTTCGGGTAAACCGAAAGTATGGCGAGACCACAAGTCGACCATCATGGCAGAAGCCAAAGCACGTGCACTTCAATCAAGTTTGAACAAAAGGAAATGCGCCGAGATGGCGAGTGAGCCCACGAAGGCCTCGAATCATCGAGAAGAACCTAAACAGAATATCGTGGCACAAGCCATTGCCACCTCAGCACGAGATTTTCCATTTGGGGGTGATCTTCCCACTGACTCTAGTTCGGATGATTCGGACATGAGCAAGTAAGGGTTTCGAATTTGCTTTCTTGAAGGCTTTTTTTCCTTTTCCTCAACTAACGCTCGAGTAGGAGAACTGGGTTCGTTAGATTATCTAACCAATATTTCGTACCCAGTCTGGGTGATATCAAATCTTAGGATCAGTTATTGTAGTAAAGTAATTAGTAACAAGTGTGATTTTCCTTTTGTCAAGCTCTGCAGAGAATCTAGTATACAAGTGATAACTATTCTCATACACTACATTATAAGCTTAATCTCTATTAGTTAAACATAACAGTTGTGTGTGTTATTTAGTTTTTAAATGTTACCTAAAAGGCTTAACTATTATTCACTTGGGCAATATTTCTTGACCTCTCGATGCTGGTTAAATTTGGAAGATTCATCAGCAGTTTCAACTATTTCAATAAGTTTCAATCAACGTATCGCCATTAATCTCGTCTATTCTATTAATAAAATAAAATAAATAAACGTATGTTTAAAAAAAAATAAAAAATTAAAAAATTGGGAGATGATTAACATATGTTTTACTACGAGCGACAGAGACTGACTGCTTTTTGGGATCTCAAATCTTTGGTAAATAGGGAAATATTTATGAAATAATGTGTTATTATTTTAGAGCTGGGGAAAATTAGAGATAATGCAAAGACGACGACGGCAATTTGATGTGATAGATAATTTGAGAATTTCCCCACCAATATTTCTTACAATTGTATCATCTTGTGACCTCTGTCCAAGCAAGAAGAAGAATAATTTATGTGATAGATAATTTGAGAATTTTCCCACAAATGTTTCTTACAATTGTATCATCTTGTGACCTCTGTCCAAGCAAGACGAAGAATAATTTATTAAGTACAGAGTAAATTAATCTATATATATATATACTACTCAATTTATGTAGTAGTAAAGGGGGTAGTAAACAACAAGAATGAACCCAAACTAAAGGGCTAATTCAATATTATTGGGTAAAAAAAAAAAAAAAAATCAAATGATACTATACCTTTGTAGTAAACAGAAAATCAACACACACATACACTAATTAAAGACCAGCAGAGACTAAACCATGCAACGTGACGATCCCGATCAGCGAGTTCTGATCACCGACGACCGGCAAGAATTGCACAGGCGACGGCGCAGCTTCCATCTTCTTCATTGCATCCACCGCCATCGATTCCGACCCGATCGTCCGTGGGCTCCTACGATTCACAAAAGCATTCAATCAGTATACATATATATATATGTATGTATATTTTCTTGGAGTTATAATCACCTGTTGCACATCTCGCCGACGGAGAGCTTGAAGATTCCTTCCCCGCTGGCCTTGAGAGTCCGACGGAGATCGCCGTCGGTGAACGTGCCGATCAAGCGATGATCGCCGTCGACGACTAAAAGGCATCCACATCCTTTGCTCGTCAGTTCAACCAGCTGGTCCATTATCAGATCCGTCTCTTTGCAGATCGGAAGTTCCTCTTTCTTCTTCATCACATCTTTCACCTGAAAAAAAAAATCACATTTCAATTCCAAAAGCCCTAATTTCAAGGACGAAAACCCGATCCGATCTGAAAAAACCCCAATTGTTATACCTTGAAGATGAGGCTCTTTCCGATCCTTCCAGCGGGGTGATTGGCGGCGTACTGGTCCCTGGTGAGACTCCTGGCCTCCATGAGCGCGACGGCGAGCGTGTCGCCGAAGACCATCTGAATGGCGGTGGAGGTGACCGGAGCGAGGTCGAAGGGGCAAAGCTCGCGCTGGAGGGGGAGGTGGACGACCATGTCGCAGGCGGCGGCGAGGGGGTTTCCGGCGACGGAGGTGAGTGCGACGAGGAGGACGCCGCGGGATCGGGCGCAGGGGACGAGGCGGAGGAGCTCTTCGGTGGCGCCGGACTTGCTGAGGAGGACGAGGACGTCGCGGGACGAGAGAGCTCCGATGTCGCCGTGGAGGGCGTCGAGGGGGCAGAGGAAGGCGGCGGGGATGGCCAGCGAGACCAGGGTCTGCGAGATCTTGCGGGCCACGAAGCCGGACTTTCCGACGCCGGAGAAGAAGATCGTGCCGGCGGAGGAGAGGAGGGCTTTCGCGAAGGCGTGGGTCTGGGAGACGGAGAGGTGGCGGAAGAAGTAGTTCAGGTGGTCTTGCTGGGCTTTGAATAGGGATTGGAGTCTGCCTTCGTCGATGCCCGCCGGCGATTGCGGGCATTGGAGGTCCGACGCCGATGTCGACGCCGGAAGAGAACCCATTGTGTATGTATGAATGTGCGTACAGAAGTGTTATTCTTACTGTGTGATTGTATTTATATATATATATATATATATATATATATATATGATGGGTCTGGACTCTGGTCCGAGATCGGGAAATGTGTGACAGCTTTTTCAAAGAGAGAGAGAGAGAGACGACGCGGTGTATTTCTTTTCTTTTCTTTTTCTTTTTCCCTTTTTAATTTATTTTTCTGTTTTTTTATGGTTTAGAATTAGATTTGGCGGGTGCGAGGCTGTATGATTATGTGAATGTGTCGGTGATATTTTTTTTCTTCTTTTAATTGTGCCTTTCATTCCGGCATAAAATTTATTTGTTGCCTACGTCAATGGCTTAAGCATCGTTGGGTATGGAACTAATAAAGAAATCCTAAAAAAGATCCCCTACGTAAAAAAAAAAAAAGTAAATTAATTTAAAAGGTCAGATTTAGAGAATATAATAAATTGAAGAGGTTTTTCTTATATATATATATATATATATATATATATATATATATATTATATTGTCGTGATACCTAGAATAGCCTAGTGGTAATTTCACACCACATCCGTCGCGGGTTCAATTCTCACTTCAGCAAAGTTGTCTTCAAAATATATATATATATATATATATATATATATATATATATATATATATATATATTGTCTTGGTTTACAAATGGAACACGTCTAGCGAAAAATTTACATTAATCAAATTACACAGAAAAGACAATAAGAGGTTTAAATAAATCAAATTTGTTATCTACCTCAATGATTGTTGGACCCAATGAGTTAAAAAAAAAAAGACTCATCTCATTCAAAAGAAATTTTTTAAGAGATTCTTGTTCCAAAAATATCATACTTTAACGCCATTGGAGCTCTTATGACGTTGTCTAGCTTTTATTTTTAATTTTTTTGGCAAGATTTGACTCAACACCTACAAAAAAAACGCATTGGAATAGAATCAAGCATATGCTTGTTAACTTGAATTATGAGGCTAATAGCAACAACAACAACAACAATAAAAAAATTCACAAGACTAATTTGTGAATTTCTAAGGTAAAAAAAAAAGCTAAAAACTAGCCAAAAAAATTTGTATAAAATAATTAGTGGGAGCTATAACCCCCAAAGCCTATTATGGCTTTATCTCTGGTTACCACATAATCGAATCATGTTGAAATTATTGTATTACATGAAGCAAGATCAATATTGTAAACCAAAGATGCAACATTAAAACATTCACCCATACCCATATATATTATGTAATGGAAGATTTCCTTAACAAAGAAAATCTCACACGACTTAAACGTACGTGTCGTCAAGTAGTACGTACATTAGTACGAATTATCGATTCCACGAGGATTTGTGCTTTAGCTTTTCTTTTTTAATTATAAAATAAGTATATAATTAAAATCTCTCAGGCCTTTAGGGATCTGATTGTTTGACGAACTTACATTTCTCGGCTTGGATCCTTTTAAAACAAACAATTGCATTACACCCGAGATTTCAATCAACTGCACCTACCCTTAGTCTTTCTATAGATCTAGGTATATTTGTGATTGGATGGGTAGAACTCGCTCGTTTATTACCTCTCGGTTTCAAAACTCGCTTAATGATTCACTAATTAGTTAGCTACGCTAATTAGAGATAACAAACACCCACAATCCCATATATCTTATATATTACCCACATGAAGCTCAACTTTATCCTAGGGTGATAAACCAACCAACATCAAATTGCTAACTCATCTTGCCCCTCTAGAGATTTAGCTATTCATAACTCTAAACAAACAAAGCATAAGAACAAGAAGTAAAAGTAATAGAACAAAATAATAAGAAGACATTAAATTCAATAACAAAGATCAAATTAACTCTATTCAATATCCAAATATAAAAAAAAGAACTTCAAATCCAATATTCATCTCAAAAGAAATTAAAAACAAGCATAAACTAGAACAATAAAGGAAATGGAGTTCAAGACAAAAAAACAAAAAAAGCAAAAGAGAAAGAAAATGGAATAACAAATGAAGTGTTGATGATGAGAATGAAGGAGGTGTCAACTTTCTTCTTCTTCTTCTTCTTCACTCCATGAATCCAAGCTTTCTCTCTATAAAAATAGGTATATGCTCTAAACTATGCAGTATTGTGTAATGTATGAAATTAGACCACATTAAGATTATATAGCATTTTAGGGTACATTTTCGGAGTCTTCTGAGCCATTGGATGAGATCCAAGGGCCAAGATAAGTTCAAAATGTGGATAAAATTAAGCTAAAAATGTGTTGGCGCGACAGGCCAATTGCAAATTTGTGGGGCGGCGCGCTAATGTCAAAATGTTGAAGAGCCACACGACTAACGCGTGAGACTTTGACTCTTTGGGCGTGACGCACCGAGCTCCAATATTGCTCTTTCGACTTTCCGTGAAGTCCAAAACGTCCCCGTTTAGCTCCCGGATGTCCTCTTTTGTTCCATGAAATTCCAAATGCTCTCTTCGATCCGAAAACTTGTAATTTAACTAAAAATTAAAAATAACATTAAAAGTTTCGAGAAAAAGCCTCGATTCACTTTCGAAAAACATTGATAAATGTGAATGAATTGTTGGAATCGATCTAGGGTTTAAGAAAATAATTAACGCTTCGGTAAGCGGCGGAATTTTAAAAATTTTCTTTTACAAGTAAAACCAGTTTTTACTAAACTAGACAAAAGAGCAAATACATGTAATTAAAAACTATTATGAGTATAGAAGTTTACTAACCTTTCTTGAAGCTTGATCTTTGAGAAGCTCTTAGAAAGTTGCAACGCTCGTCTCCCCTCGCAGCACGTCTCTCTTTCTATCCTCGGCACCTCGAGCAACCACGAAAGTTTCTATCACTAAATCACTCGAAATAAAGGAATCAGTGAGTGGACACTTTTAAACACTACGACTTAAGAACGAGTCTTGAAGTCACAGAGCTAAACACTAGGTCAAATGAGGACCTAGGTGCCAAAACAAAAAATCGAAAATAAACTAGAGAGAGAGAGGAGTTCGGCCACAATGTCTAGAGAGAGAGTCTCTCAATATCTAACTTGTGTGGAATGAATAGAATGAGAGGAATGAGGGTCCTATTTATAGGAGAAGGGTTGGCCTTGGAAAGAAGTAGTTTCCTCTTATTTTCCAAGCCTTTTTGAGCAATCTTTTATTGCCCAAATCTCCTAAATGGGCGCCTACATCAAACACATCCCCTAAGGGATTAGTTTCCTCTTTTATTCCATGCCTTGCCTTTGACTCTCTCTTGGCCGAAATTCTACTTTCCTCATAGAGGAAATTTGTTTCCTCTTTTTCTTTTGGCAAGTATCTACATACATTTATGCACAAAATAATCTCCCTTTCTCTTTGGGTAGTGGGCGCCTATCACCTTCTAGAATGGGCTTCTAGAAGCTTTTCCATTTGTTCATGACAACATGAAAAAGGCCCATTAAGAATTTTCAATAAAATTCTTATGAAATGAAATTAATCCACAAGGCCCAATTAATCATATTATGGCCGAGTGTTACTTGTCATCAAATGACCATGTCAAAAAATTTATTGACATTCATTTCATCCTATGTCTCAAAAGACAAAATTACTCTTTTGACAATTTTCGTTCTTGTTTTGACTTAGCTTCCAGTTTAACTATTCCTAATCGATGTGATTCGTAACAGTGACCTCATGGACCCAAATGAACAAAGCTTGAGCTAAACACTTGGACTCAAAGGTTCACAAACCTTTTCCAAGTTTAGCTTAATGTCAACTGACTCCACTAAAGAGTTGACACTGAAAATCTCTCGGTTCAAATGAATTTATTTTCTACTCAAGAATTCAACCTAATTATGATGAGCGGATCCACTGAATATTATCTATGTTTACCCTTCATGAATGTCATCAGCTAGTCGGGATTTACTAAATTACCATTTTACCCTTCTAGCTGTTATTTCCTCAACTCTTTTGTCGCTTGTGAATAAGTTAGAAACAATGTATTGACGAGGAGCTAACAAGTCACATTGTTTCATCCAAAAGAGTCATAACTCAATTTGGACACTGGCCAGTTCATTTATTCACACTCCAAGGAACAAAGCATGACGTGACATACATTGCATTTCAGCAATCTTGTACATGAATTCCATACCTATGAGAAGTTCACAAAGTTACTCATGACATTCTCACAACTTAGTATTTCACCAATAGGCCCTGTTCGGAATCACATAGTGAGTCCGAACTCTGATTTTCTCAAATGAGAATACTAAGCTGTGAAATGGCATGTCTCATTTCAGGATTAAGGTAAGCATGATGAAATTCATACGTAGTGACTTCGAGACATAAGAGGTTAAATGGTTTGTTCTTATCTTATCTCTAGAAGTGCACTGGTCAATTCAGTACCTTTGGAAGATACCTAGAAGAACTATAGAGTCTCCAACTCTCAATGCCTCATAACCAGACATCATAGATTCTTCTAACAATCATACTGAGGTCAATAGTCCTTTGACCCTTAGATTGCGAATATATCGTTTTAAGCAAACTACGAAGAGTTTGTTCATGCAAATCTACATTTGTCTCTTCGTAAGTTGTTAAGTTTGTTTATGGACTAAAAGACTAAGGTTTTATCATAAAGCTTCAAACAAAGAAAGAATGAATGAACGTTTCAACTTTATATTAATGAATAAGCAATTACAAGCAAGAGTCTTCGTAAGACTATATGACATCAAATGTACATAAATAGACACTACTACTCTTCTTGTGGGCACCATTGACAACAAACTCCCACTTGACTCAAAGAAGATGTGAGTAGTCCTACATGCCTAATCCCTCTCGAAGTTGGTCGAAGACCATGTTCGCTAGGGCCTTGGTGAATGGATCTGCCAGAGATCTACTTCACCTCCACGTCTCCGCGCTGCGCGATCTCTCGAATCAAATGATATTTCCTCTCAATATGCTTAGAGCGCTTATGGCTTCGAGGTTCCTTTGAGTTAGCGACAGCCCCACTATTATCACAATAAAGGGTCATGGGCTCGTCGACGTTTGGAACAACTTCCAAATACTTAAGGAATTTTCTAAGTCATACAGCCTCTTTGGATGCTTCACAAGCAGCCACATATTCTGCTTCCATTGTGGAGTCAGCAATGCAAGATTGCTTAATACTCATCCACACAACAGCTCCACCATTAAGGATGAACACAGATCCCGAAGTGGATTTCCTGGAATCCTTATCCGCTTGAAAATCGGAGTCGGTATATCCCGTCATAGTCAGGTCAGTACCTGAGTATGTAAGCATCAAGTTCCTAGTTCTTCGAAGATACTTAAGAACATGCTTAACAGCAATCCAGTGCTCGGGTCCAGGGTTGGATTGGAAACGGCTAACTACGCCAACGGCGAAACAGATGTCAGGTCTAGTGCAAAGCATAGCATACATAAGGCTTCCTACGGCAGAGGCGTAAGGAATTTTCCTCATGTCTTCAATCTCTTGTGCAGTCTTGGGAGACTGGTCCTTAGAGAGTGAAACTTCATGCCTAAAGGGTGTTTGACCCTTCTTGGAGTCTTGCATCGAGAAGCAATCCATCACCTTATCAATATAAGATGCTTGAGAGAGCGACAGGGTCCGGTTTTTCCTATCTCGAAAGATTTGGATCCCCAGAATGTACGCGGCTTCTCCTAGATCCTTCATATCGAATTGCTTTGCCAGCCAGACCTTAACCTCAGATAACTTACCCACGTCATTACCAATGAGTAGTATATCATCGACATATAGTACCAGAAACACAATTTTGCCTTCATGTATTAACTTGTAAACACAAGGCTCATCTATTGAATGTTCAAAGCCAAAGCTCTTTACAGTTTCATCGAATCTAATATTCCATGACCTAGATGCTTTCTTTAATCCATAAATGGACTTAAGCAACTCACAAACCTTGGTCTCTTGACCTTCTTCCACGAAACCGTCTGGTTGAGCCATGTAAATACGCTCGTCAAGATTGCCATTCAGAAATGCTGTCTTGACATCCATTTGCCAGATCTCATAGTCGAGAGCTGCAGCTATGGATATGAGTATGCGGATGGATTTAAGCATCGCGACTGGCGAGAAGGTTTCTTCATAGTCAATCCATTCTTGTTGGGTATAACCCTTCGCCACAAGTCGTGCTTTGAACGTCTCGACGTTCCCATCAGGACCCATTTTCTTCTTGTATATCCACTTACACCCTACGGGTTTAATCCCTTCAGGAAGGTCTACAAGTTTATAGACTTTGTTGACATACATCGAGTGCATTTCAACTTTCATGGCGTCAAGCCAAAGGTTTGATTCAGAACAAGCCATCGCTTGGCTATAGGAAAAAGGATCATCCATGTCAGAGACGGCTACAAGAAAGTCTCCATAAGACATGTACCTGTCAGGCTTTTGAGTAGCCCTCCCACTACGTCGAAGTACTACTTGACGAGATTCTGATGAGTTAGGTTGTGTTTCAGTTGGGGTAAGAACAGTTCTTACAGATGAGGTAGAAGCTACCTCGCCCAACTTTTCTTCAAGCACAATTTTGCTTCTAGGTTTTGCATCCTTCATGAAGTCCTCCTCAAGGAAACGAGCATTCGTGCTAACGAAAGTCTTATCGTCCTCGGGACTATAGAAAGTAAAACCTTTGGTTTCCTTTGGATATCCCATAAACAGGCACAATTCTGACCTACTAGCCAACTTGCTAGTCTTTTGCCTCAGCACGTGTGCATGGCAACCCCAAATTCTGATGCGGCCAAGATTCACTTTACGGCCAGTCCATCGTTCATAAGGAGTACCAGGAACCGTCTTGGACGGAACTTGGTTCAGAATATAAGTGGTTGTTTCGAGGGCATATCCCCAAAAGGAAAGAGGGAGTGATGAGTAACTCATCATTGATCTAACCATCTCCATAAGAGTTCGGTTTCTTCTCTCTGACATTCCGTTTTGTTGAGGTGTGCCAGGTGCGGTAAGCTGAGAAGCGATTCATTCTTCTTTAAGAAAGTCATCGAACTCTCCAGACATATACTCACCACCTCGATCAGATCGAAGTGTTTTGATCATTTTGCCAGTTTGCTTTTCCACTAAAGCCCTAAAGACCTTAAATACGTTAAAGGTCTCGGATTTGTGTTTGAGCAAATAGACAAAACCATATCGCGAGTAATCATCGATGAAGGTAACGAAGTATTCGTATCCCCCACGTGCCTGTTGGCTGAGCGGACCACATACATCAGAATGTATCAGTTCCAGCAACTCAGTGGCTCTTCGACCCTTATCGGAGAAATGTCGCTTAGTCATTTTTCCTTCTATGCAGGATTCACAAGTAGGTAGTGAACCTATTGCAGAGTCTTGGAGTGGACCGTCCCTCACAAGTCTCTTAATCCTATCTAGACTGATATGACCAAGTCTCAAGTGCCAAAGGTATGTTGATTTTGTTAGATCGGAGGATTCAGAAAGTTTGATCCTCTTTGGCTCCCTAATTAGATCATTATCTATTTCGGTGTCTAAAAAAGAAGGTTGAGTGGGATAGATGTAGAAAAGAGTATTCTTCATACATGCATCAGTGACAAAAGAATTATCAGGAAACGAAATACGAATTCCATTCTTAATGAACTTTAAACAATAATCTTGCTCAAGAGGACGAGCAACGGATATTAAGTTCTTCCCAAAGGTAGGAACAAAATAAACATTATTCAAGTTTAAAGTGCGGTCTTCAAAAAGACAGCGTTACGGATCCCACAGCCTTCGCAGACACCAGGCTCCCATCACCCCATTTGAAACAGAACTCGCCTTCCTCTAAGCTTTTGGTTTTCTTGAAACCATTTAAGGAACAGCAAATATGGTTAGTAGCAGCAGAGTCAAGAATCCACGTTGATACATTATCAGCTACTAAGCATGCTTCGGTAACTAGTACAATACTATGTTCCTTTGCTTTGAGATAGGCAGGACAGTTCTTTTTATCGGCCTTGTTAGGTCTCTTCTTAGTTCCAGAGGCGGAGGCTTTGTGCTCAGTAGCATGTGCCTCTCCTTTATTCATCTTTCTCTTAGTGAGACCTACAGCAGTGTGAAGTTCCATTATAAGCTTGGTAACAGTGTACTCTAGCTTGTTAAAGGAGTAGTTCATCTTGGAGGTATCAAGAGATACGGGGAGAATTTCTAAGATCATATCTATGACATTCTTCCCATCAATCTCAGATCCTAGGATTTCCATTTTATTCAGATGACTAATGATCAGTATCATAAAGTCTCCAACAGGAGTCCTAGCCTTCATGTGACAGTTCATAAACTGTCGGACTGCTTGTTGCCTTGCTTGACGCTTTTGCCCTCCAAACATCTCATGGAGATTGGTGAGCATGTCGGCGGCAGTCTCGATGTCACGATGTTGTTGTTGCAACACATTGTTCATTGATGCTAAGATATAGCACCTCACAATCTCATCGGAGCAGAGCCAGGCCGCCAAGGCGTCCTTGTCCTCTTGAGTTAAATCATTATTCGTCAGAGGAGGACATGGGGTGGTGAGTACCCATTTGTGCTTGGTAAGGATTATGTCGATGTTATGTTTCGAATCTACGTAGTTTTTGTTTTCGAGTTTGTTCGAGGAAAGGATGAACGAGAGAAGGTTGAGAGACATATTGCCTATGTAAGTTGAAACAAGTTTATGATTAGTCTTTGGTTTAGGATTTAAGTTTTATTAAGACTTTTATAAAATCCAAAGGTGTTATAAACCAAACGATAATTTACTCCCTTAAGAGAAGGCCGCAAAAAATCTCCATTTATAAGTAAATGACACATCATTAATGCTTAGCCAAAATGTCAATACATCAATTTTGACTAGCCACCTTTTAAATTGGTTTGATCACTCACATCCTTTCGCAGAGCCTCAAGGGAGGATTACTAGGGATTGAGCCTAAGTGTGCAACCAACCACTTAGTCCAAAAGGTCAACTTTGAAAAACAATCCCCCAAGGGGAGGCCTTGCCATCATCGTCTCACTCTCGGACGTAGCTCATTGAGCAATGATCGAAGCAATAATGCCTTGGAGTACTCCCATTAAAGTGAGGGTCGCAAGAGCGGCTCTTAGTCCCACGTTAATTGCTTCTTTCATTAGTGTTGGGGATCGTGGGTTACAAACAACAAGTATAACCCTCCCACTTAGTTTTTGGAGTTGGTTCATCGACTCTTATAAGTTTGGAAACAGATTTCGTAGTTAAAGAGCGATAGAGCGGACAACTAGAAGAGAATCCTAGATCGACATGTTCAGAGCAGTATTAGTGCATAAAGGCACAAGGTACATACTCGATCTTTTCTTATTTTCTATTTCGAGAAAGTGCGTGAGGGAAGTGTGAACTTCAACTCACTCGAACACTTGAAAGTTTGAGATTACACATCTTTTTATTTTTCGGCTTGTCTACAAAGAGACCTCCCACTCAAATTTTCAAGAGCATATAGATTTTGAACATATGTGATATAGATATAGTTTTGGAAACATTTTGAAAACTTATTTGATTTGGATGACAAAATATTTTCAAGTTTGAAAGTGAAAACGGTTTTTCAAAATTCAAACTAGTTTTGTAAAAACTCAATTTCAATTAAACTTTCAAAAATCAAAACATTTTAATCTTACACATCATGTTTATAATCATATGAAAAAAAAATTTGCTCAAGAAAATTTTCTCATTAGAGTTCTATAACTCATGGTAGTGGGGTTTGAAAATCCGGATTTCTAAAAAAACTGGAGTTTCAGCACAGCCGCGCACCTCGGAGTAAAATCGCCATATCTGGTGGCTCCGATGTCCTTTTGAGCCGAAACCTGTGGCATTGGACAGAGGACAGACAGATCTTTAATTTGATTTAAGAATCATTAAATTTCGATTTGTGAGCAGAGAGTTATGCCACTTTTAATGCGGGTTTACTCCAGCTCGAAGAAAAAGAAATAATTAAAGCTTGGTCCTTTTTAGGTGCGAAAAAGAATCGAGTGTAACGGAACGTTTTATGAAGGTTGTTAAAGCTTTTATTTGTGTTTTATTAGCAAGGTAATAAAAAGGCATAAAATAAATAACAACATGCATAAAACGATTCAAGTAAATAAAAGAAACTAGCAAGACAATATAACTAGTCACAAAATTTTACTCAAAATTTCTCAAACCTTTAAAACACGTTTTTCAATATAAAAAATTAAAAACTTTTAGAACTGATTCTAATGTGTTTTAAAAACATCCCAAACTCATAGAAAATTAACATGATTTTTAATTTAAAGGCATGAGCAATAAATTAAAAAAAAATCTAAGATTGTCACAAAATTAGTAAACTTTCGAAAACGATTTTCAAGCTCATATTTTTTAAATACATGTACATGCATATATTTGACCATAGCTCTGATACCATTTGTTGGAATCGATCTAGGGTTTAAGAAAATAATTAACGCTTCGGTAAGCGACGGAATTTTAAAAATTTTCTTTTACAAGTAAAACCAGTTTTTACTAACCTAGACAAAAGAGCAAGTACATGTAATTAAAAACTATTATGAGTATAGAAGTTTACTAACCTTTCTTGAAGCTTGATCTTTGAGAAGCTCTTAGAAAGTTGCAACGCTCGTCTCCCCTCGCAGCATGTCTCTCTTTCTTTCCTCGGCACCTCGAGCAACCACGAAAGTTTCTATCACTAAATCACTCGAAATAAAGGAATCAGTGAGTGGACACTTTTAAACACTACGACTTAAGAACGAGTCTTGAAGTCGCAGAGCTAAACACTAGGTCAAATAAGGACCTAGGTGCCAAAACAAAAAATCGAAAATAAACTAGGGAGAGAGAGAGGAGTTCGGCCACAATGTCTAGAGAGAGAGTCTCTCAATCTCTAACTTGTGTGGAATGAATAGAATGAGAGGAATGAGGGTCCTATTTATAGGAGAAGGGTTGGCCTTGGAAAGAAGTAGTTTCCTCTTATTTTCCAAGCTTTTTTGAGCAATCTTTTATTGCCCAAATCTCCTAAATGGGCGCCTACATCAAACACATCCCCTAAGGGATTAGTTTCCTCTTTTATTCCATGCCTTGCCTTTGACTCTCTCTTGGCCGAAATTCTACTTTCCTCATAGAGGAAATTTGTTTCCTCTTTTTCTTTTGGCAAGTATCTACATACATTTATGCACAAAATAATCTCCCTTTCTCTTTGGGTAGTGGGCGCCTATCACCTTCTAGAATGGGCTTCTAGAAGCTTTTCCATTTGTTCATGACAACATGAAAAAGGCCCATTAAGAATTTTCAATAAAATTCTTATGAAATGAAATTAATCCACAAGGCCCAATTAATCATATTATGGCCGAGTGTTACTTGTCATCAAATGACCATGTCAAAAAATTTATTGACATTCATTTCATCCTATGTCTCAAAAGACAAAATTACATTTTTGACAATTTTCGTTCTTGTTTTGACTTAGCTTCCAGTTTAACTATTCCTAATCGATGTGATTCGTAACAGTGACCTCATGGACCCAAATGAACAAAGCTTGAGCTAAACACTTGGACTCAAAGGTTCACAAACCTTTTCCAAGTTTAGCTTAATGCCAACTGACTCCACTAAAGAGTTGACACTGAAAATCTCTCGGTTCAAATGAATTTATTTTCTACTCAAGAATTCAACCTAATTATGATGAGCGGATCCACTGAATATTATCTATGTTTACCCTTCATGAATGTCATCAGCTAGTCGGGATTTACTAAATTACCATTTTACCCTTCTAGCTGTTATTTTCTCAACTCATTTGTCGCTTGTGAATAAGTTAGAAACAATGTATTGACGAGGAGCTAACAAGTCACATTGTTTCATCCAAAAGAGTCGGGACTCAATTTGGACACTGGCCAGTTCAATTTTGTATATTATTTCAACTCAAACATATAACATAGTGGCCTAGTTTTTTTTTTTTTTTTTGAAAAATCGTGGGCAGCACCACGAAAAATATATTAGATAACCCTCACTTAAGTGGAGGAGAAATACCGTGGTTACATTAAGAGCTAATACCACGCAGGTCGTTCACGGCCTCTTGACACACAGAAGGAGGAGCCGATCCCAACCACCTGGCGCCCGACACAAAATTAAGAGCATAACTAGCAAGAGCATGAGCTACCTTATTACATCCCCGAGGGTGAAAAGAAAAAACTACACTATCGAAGCTAGGAATAAGTAAAAGAATATCTTTAATCACCGTTCCAAGTTCCGTAGTGGTAATCACCGATTTTCTGATGGCCGATATCACCTCGAGACAATCCGATTGAATAATAATGTGAAACCATCCCGTATCCAACGCAAAAAGCATACCTTGAAGAACCGCCGACGCTTCCGATAATTGGGGAGAGAGACCAAGATGGAGAACCTTCATTTCTGAGCCAAGAATCTCCCCGTTATCATCCCTCGCCACAATTCCGAGGCCTATCCGTCTTTCCTCCACGCGAAGAGCAGCATCCACCGAAATGGCCACCACACCGACTGGAGGAGGCTCCCATATTCTCAGGTTTGGATGGGAACACTTTTTCTTAGTTCT
Source organism: Urtica dioica subsp. dioica (assembly GCF_054948205.1). Taxonomy (NCBI): domain Eukaryota; kingdom Viridiplantae; phylum Streptophyta; class Magnoliopsida; order Rosales; family Urticaceae; genus Urtica; species Urtica dioica. Next base: position 13,238,123 of record NC_142763.1, read on the forward strand.
GATACACGCCTCCCGGTAATCGCGAATGAATCCACCGGCCCACTCAAGAAGGCTTTCTGGGGATCCTATCTTCCTTCCCGAGCAAACATTGTTCCTGTGATTCCAAATTTCCCACATAATAATAAGAAAGAATTCAAAGTCACATACCTTAAGATCCGTCGAGGCCGATATTAGCGATCCAATGGTGTCGCCAGCCCGGAGCTTACGGATAATGCCCTTGAATCCTCCAACCTTCCAAATCTTCTTAGACCGCATACAATCCCACATCGCGTGGAAAATAGTCCTCCTCCTCCGATTCGCAAACCGGGCAGCGAACGTCAGTAATGATGCGACGTTTGCGAAGCAAGGTACGAGTCGGAATCCTCCCCTGACAGACACGCCAAATAAAATGCTTTACCTTTGGCGGAATCTTAAGATTCCAGAGTTTAGTCCACCAGATCCTGTTTCCGGACGGGGAGGAAGGTCCCTCATTGATGTTCGACTCCAGAGCGACCATGTAACCACTCTTAACAGAATACTCCCCATCTTTTGTGTAGTGCCACCTAAGCATGTCCGGTCCACAGCCATTGTTTTCCGGAATACTAAGAATGGCATCCACATCTTCAGGGGAGAACATAGCAGCGATGAGAGGAATGTTCCAAGCTCCCCTGACGTCTCTAAGCTCGGATACCCGCATCTCCTCTGGAATATGTGGTGCATCACTGAGCATGAAGGTTGGAGGCCGGGGGATCCAACGATCAATCACCACTGAAGTGCTTTCTCCATCTCCAATCCTCAATCTCGAGCCTCTAGTAATGAGTTCTTTCCCCCAACACAGGCTTCTCCAGATATATGACCCCGTAGAGCCGCAACTGGCGCTGAGAAAATCTCCGTTCGGGTAATAGCTTTGGCAAAGCACCTTACCCACAAGGCTATCAGGCCGTCTGAAAATACTCCAAGCACTCTTTGCAAGCAAGGCCTGATTGAAGATACCCATATCACGAAAACCGAGGCCTCCGTCAGATTTGTGTCTTGTGAGCTTCGACCATTTGCACCAGTGGATTTTCTTGCCCTGGTTCGTATCACCCCACCAAAAGCTAGCGATAGCTTTATGAATCCCATCAACAAGCCCTTGAGGAAGGCGGAAGCAACTCGCGACATAGCTTGGAATAGCTTGTAGGACCGACTTTATCAGAGTTTCTTTACCAGCATGCGAGAAGAAGAGACCCCTCCACGAGTTAATTCTCTCCCACACCCTCTCCCGGAGAAAGGCAAAGATGTCAGCTTTCTTCCTACCTACCGCCATAGGAAGTCCAAGATAGCGGTGATGACACGAGGTAACCGAGACCTGTAGGTACTCCGCCAGCTCCTCCCCTAACCCTTCATTCACATCCGAACCAAAACAAATGTCAGATTTAGCGTAATTAATTACCTGTCCTGAAGCCGCCGAGTACAACGAAAGGCAACGGGAAACCTCCTCGCACTCTTCTCTGTTCGCTCTGAAGAACATAATGCTATCATCTACAAAGAAAAGATGAGAGACGGAAAGATCCCCCCTACCAAACCGCGTCCCACTGATAAGCTGGCGACTCTCCCGGTTACAGAGAAGGCTCGAAAGACCCTCCGAGCAGAAGAGAAAAAGAAACGGCGACAGTGGGTCACCTTGTCTCAAACCCCTTTTCAGTGCTATTCGCCCACGGATCTCCCCGTTTATGTTGAAGGAAAAGCTGACGGAGGATACGCAGCTCATCACTTTCTCGACCCAGCGCTTGTCAAAGCCGAGCTTTAACATCATGAACTCCAAGAAAGGCCACTCAACTCTATCATACGCTTTTGCCATATCAATCTTAAGAGCTGCACAAGAACCATTACCAAACCTTCCACGAGACATAGTATGGATAGCCTCATAACAAATCATAACATTATCAAAAACCTGTCTACCCCTACAAAGGCACTCTGGTTTTCTGAAATAGAAATATCCATCGTACCTCTGAGGCGATCAACAAGACATTTGGATATTACCTCGTAAAGAACGTTGCATAGGCTGATGGGTCTGAAGTCACGGACCCTCTCGGGTTTGTCAATCTTTGGAATAAGCGTAATGATTGTGCTGTTGATATCTTTAATCGGTTTGCCCTCATTCAGAACCTCTAAGAAGAACTTTGTCACCAAATCGCCCACCACACTCCAGTATCTCTGATAGAAGAGGGCCGGAAATCCGTCCGCACCAGGGGCTTTAATCGCGTCCATGTCAAACACCGCCTGTTTCACCTCTTCGCTAGTAAAGGGCCGAAGTAGGATCTCGTTCATGTCAGTGGTGATGGTAGGGCTCACAGTTTCGCCAATCCGCTCCAAGGCATCACCTGAAGGCTGCATAGAGGAGAAAATAGACGAGAAATAAGAGGATATAACATTTTCAATACCATGAGTACCTTCAACCCAAGACCCATCATCGTCGAAGAGCCCCTGGAGAGAGTTCCTCTTCTTCCACGTCGAGGCTTTCCGGTGGAAAAAGGCCGAGTTCTTATCACCGCATTTCATCCATGTGATTCGGCTTCGTTGGCGCCAAAAGATCTCCACCTTCCCAAGTAGCGCATCGAGTTGTCGCTCTTCCCGTCGGATTTCCTCCACATTGTTGCCCTCATTTCTATTGCTCGCCTCACGGAAAACCACTTTTTGTCTCTCGATACGGTCTCGCAGCGTCCTCCAGTTTGCCTTTCCTCAGCTTTTGAGAGCACCCTGGCAGAGTTTAAGAGACTGAAGGATTCTGTCTCACACATCACATCCCGAAGACGAGTTCCAAGTCGCGCGTACCACCTCATCACAGCCATCTTCAAGACACCAAGCTTCCTCGAAGAAGAACCGACTGGGACCCCTGCCCCTAGTATTTCTCTCATGGCCCGACGTGTTGAGCAGAAGTGGTCTGTGATCAGATCCCCAAAACTCCAAGTGTCGAACAGAAGCGCCTCCGGGTAGAGAGAAAATCAACCCGGGTTACCAAGGCATCTATCCAATCTCCCCGCGCTACTCCCCGGGACATCGCTGCGACGCCACGTAAACAAATCCCCCACAAAGCTCAGGTCACGAAGATCGCAATCCTCCATCATCAACCGAAAGTCTTCCATCAAGCCTGGGTCTCTCGTACGATCCCCACTAAGCTCCGAGTTCGCCGCAACCTCGTTCATATCCCCCCCAACAAGCCAGGGGCTTTCAGGCCACGGTCTCAGTCTCCTAACCAACTCCCAAGAGAATTTCCTTTGGTTAGCCACTAGATCACCATAAAGACCCAAAAAATTCTAGAAGTGTCTGTCTTCATCAGTAACAAGCCCTTCCACATGGAATCTTGAGAAGGAGCGAACAGAGAAACCTATCGAGCTTCGCCAAAGCACCATAAGGCCACCACTGTTTCCTACACAATCCACAGTGAAACAGCACTCGAACCCCAAATAAACTCTTACTCTTTCGGCCCCCACACTCTTCATTCTCGTCTCGGAGAGAAACAAAAGATCGGGACGATACGAAGCCGTGTGAGAGCGAAGAGCCATCCTCGTCCGGGGGCTGCCCAGCCCCTGGACGTTCCAGAAAATGCCAATCATTGTGCCCGGCGGCCCTCCACGCTGAGGGGCTCCGCTTCATCGTTCTGAGGGTTTCCAGCCAAATCCCGATCCGAGGAAATAACTGGAGACAAGTTAGGGGTCGAAGCAGGGTCAGGGATCTCCTGCAGGGGCTTCAATCCCACAGGAGATGTCGAATCTTCAATAGCAGCAGTGGGAGGGTCTCGGCGAGCCATCTTCACCGTGAAAGCATGAGTTTTAGTGGTCACCACTTTTCTTTTCATACCCGGGTTGCAGCTATCATCAATCTCAAAGGGGACGGAGGGTTTTTCAGTTTTCTCCGACTCTTTCCATTCTTATTTTTCTTACCTGCAGGACCAGGCAATTTTTCCTCCGCCATAAAAACAATAGGCTGACCTGTATTTCTCTGAGGCTCGTTCCCTGACAGCAATCCAGCCCTCTTTTGTCCAGCCAGCACGTCGAAGGACGGAGCCTCTCCATTTCCAGCTTCTTCCCGGGCCTTTTTCTTCCACCTGATACCATTTCCTCTCACCCTAAGCATCGAGAATGGGTTGGACGGGGCTGGCGGGTCTCCAGCCACCGACTCTGAGGGGCTCGACTGCAACGTCAACTCTTCAGTGGTGGAGTTAACCTACTCCGGCTTGGTCTTGGAGGAAGACGCGTCATTGCTTTGGCAGGAGATCTTGGTCGGTGTCGAGGATCCGGGTTGAGAGGTACCCAGAGATTGCAGAATAGGAGACTTCCCCGCGTCCCTGATTCCCTGCCCAAGTTTCATTCCAGAGCCCAGCGGAAATGTGAGATTTTTTGGGCTCAGAGTAAGCCCCTTATGGGCAGGGTCCAGAGTAGTATCAGGAAGCCCGGGCCCACTAGCATTATTTTTAGCCAAAGGGAAATCCTGAGTAAGCCCCATTTGCGCGACTGTACCAGCATCTTTCTTAAATATTTTCCCCTCATTAAACCCGGTTTTAGATTTCCCAGGGCAGTGAGGAGTGTCATTAATCTGAATGTTCCTCTTGGAATTCCAAGTAATAATTGGGGTACTATTACTATTGGTCACGCGTGGGGAGGATGAAGGCTTCGAGAGAATTCTAGAGAAATTCGAACCGTCTCCCTGATCCTTTGCTCGAACCAGGCGCTCCGACTGGGAAGAGCCCGGCGAGTTCAAGGATTCCTCCGCCTCAGATTGTGGGTGAGTTGGGGCCGGGTTGGTCGTCTCCGTCCTATAAGTTTTGTGCTTCAAAACTCGATCACGCCGCTGCCCAGATCGCTCCCCCCTCGTCAGCCTAGCCTCCGACCCACGAATGACAAACGTATTGTTGACGAACCGGTTGAGAGCCTCCGCCCTCAGCCATGGCCCAAACCCGAATTTCGGCTTCCCATGTTCCTGGCTTATGTCGCTCGGCTCCGGTTGGGGAGCGTCCTCAGAACATTGACGCCAACTGTGCCCGATTCGCCCACAGGCAAAACAGAAGTCAGCCAGCCTTTCGTATTTAACTTCAATACAGGTTTTCGCCGCGTTAGATCCCAGAGCCACTTGAATTCCACGTCTAAGTGGCTTCGAGACGTCCAGGCCCACTCTTAGGCGAATAAAATTATCACGGCATCGGCCATCCTTGTCTTTGTCAATCTTCACAACCGAGCCCAACTGTTTCCCAACTATTTCCCCAATCTTGGTAGTCCTGGGAGGGGGGCAAGCCATGTAACTGAACCCAGAACTCCGCCTGGTTGAAAGTGGGAGTATCCCATTCCCTACCATCTGGATCATAGAGGATAACCATGGCTCTATCGAATAACCATGGTCCTGCCTCCCACACCTCTCGTTTATCCTCCAACTTGTCAAAAGAAAAACTCATAACATCCCTGTCAATGTCTTTAATTTCAACGTTACCCGCCGTATTCCATAGGCCACCCAGCACGGCTTTAAGGACTTTTTTGTTCACTTTTTTTTATCACTCAGCAGCTTTCCCAGCAGTGTGTTACTACCCGGAGAGGTACTCTGGCCCATCACCTCGTCCGGAATAACTAGAGTTTCTCCATCTTCCTCTGCAAGGTCCAGCTCCGACCATCGTTGGCACACCTCCTCCATACTTCCCTGACAACCAGAGATAAGAAACAATCTTACCTTCCCCAACTACCGGCAAACACGTCTCACACACCACCAGTACTTTCTAAGAAAGCGACAAAGGTGGTAGGTCAACGAGGCAGAGCAAGGGAAAGTCAGACTTTTCTAGAGAGAAAACCGAGTTTTTTTTTTTCAACTAATACATAGTGGCCTAGTTGGTCATCATATTACTCAGCTTCACATATTCATTTAGACAACACGTGGCTTATTTATAATTGATCACTTAAGCAAAAAAGATACAATCTCATTGGATGCTCTTATGAACAGTAATAATTCATTCATATTTATAATACATAGGTATATATACATTGTTTTTCAATTGTCGATTTTTTCCTTGATCTATTGGGTAAAAGTATCTCAAATTTATGTAAAATTTATATTGATATTTCTTTCAATAGCATCTTCATAAAATTAGGTCATCGATATTTTGATGTGTTGGAGAAAAAGTGAAAGATTAAAAACAGAAGTTTGGAGTGGTAACTAGCTTGGTCTAGCGGTAATTTCACATACACCTCGATGGAGATGTCATGGGTTCAAGCTCCAATGAGATGCAGAAATGCATACCCTTAAGATTTATTCTAAAAAGTATGTAATTTTGGCTAATAATACCACTACTATGTAATCTTGGTCGATAGTGTCACCTGTGTTTTGCACTGTAAATATATCATATAATCAGCAATAAGGTAAGAAAATGATGTAAATTTTTCTCGGGTGAATATATTAAAAAAAAAAAAAGAATATATTACGAACCCAGTTTCGCCATTGAGGAAACTTAATATTACCTAGAAAGTCCCTTATCAATATAACTTTTGCCTCTTTGAAACAAGCCTAAAAGCGAAAATTCAGTCGTAAAGCGCCACAAAAATGCAAAACCTTTAAGCCCTTCCACTCTCATTCTTCAGAGTCGCGTAAAATGTCGCAAGCCGTTAACCTAGTCGGCAAGAGCGTCGGCCATGGTATGTTTCCTTCGTAAACCCTTTGTTTGGTTCTCAAGAAAGTGCTCGAACAGGACCTGACAACTTTGCTATGAATTCTAGGTCAGAAATGAGTCTGGTGACGATTTTTTTTCCGAAGGACTTCCTTTTTCCAACTTTTCTTTTTCATTTTCTGTACTATCTGATTCGGTTTCGATGTTCTTATTTGTGTTTCTGTGTAAAGGAGTTTGTGCTACTATTTCTTAGGGTTTATCTTGTTTAGGTGTATTGGTGTGAGTAAGAAATTAACTTTGAAGCATTTAAATACTGTGCTGTGTATAATTTCTTTCTTCATATCGCCAATGTTTCTTTTGGATGTTTTGAGCATTATATTATTTTTGTGTTAGACGTTTTAGCGTTTTGCCTGCCACATGTTTGTTAAAATGTTTTCAGATATCCTATGGTATCCCTTGCTTTATTTCTAATGAGTTTCTTATCTTTGAATGTTTTTAAACTTACATCTATTCTAGCGATTACATGGCCAGTGAATTCAGGCTTGTGGATCCCATATGGTCGGCAAAGGCTAGACTGTTCATCGGTTTTTTTTAATATTTCGGGTCGTCATTTATTTCAGGTTCTGGACTAACAGAAGGTAAATATCTTCCATGCGCCGGGGTTTCGGGAAGAGCTCTAACGGTGAACCCTTGCTGTTCTCGAATCTCTTACGGACCCCATTCTCAGGTTGTTTGGCCGCTCAGGTGCGCTTCAGTGGGACCCACTTACGTTTGCAGAGCGAGTTCCAACAACAACAACAATGGCGCTTACAATAGGAGAAACCCAGACTATCCGAGGCAAAACAAGCAAGGGTTCTCTAGAGGCAGGAATAATAACCGGAACCAGAGCGACGAACGCGAAAGAGACAGGGACGGGATCGAAAGCCTCGAAGATTCCGATATCCTGTCGTCGAAGAACGGCCCGTACGTTTCCCTGTCGAACTCCCCGAAGTTCCACGCCACTGCGACTCCGGGGCCCAGAGAGAAGGAGATCGTCGAGCTGTTCCGGAAGGTTCAGGCCCAGCTCCGAGAGAGAGCGGCGTTCAGAGACGAGAAGAGGAACGAGTCTGCGCAAGGGCAAGGGAAAGATAACGAGACCGTGGATTCGCTCCTCAAGCTGTTGAGAAAGCACTCCACCGAGCAAGCTAAGAGGAGTAGCGGTAGAGATTACTCGTCCGATCATCACCAAGGGCATAATGGTCAATACATACGAGGAAAGAGCACCGGCTCCGCCAACTCGAGTAACAGTACCAGCGTGAGATATTCCGGCCAAGACTCGATCTCCTCCTCTGCCGCTTCTTCCCCGAGGCCCGCGTCGAGCTTTCAGCGCAGATCGCCGATCCCCGGGACGAATTCGGTGCCTCGTGTGGATTCCGGTGGGAAGGGAAAGATGAAGGAGATGATTCCTGAGGCTGACTTGGGGCTCGAGTTTGACGATGATGAAGGCTCGGAGTCTGAGTCGGAAGCTGATGAACCCGAGCTCGTTCAGCTGTTAGAGGCTGACTTATCAAGTGCCGAGGAAGCCGTAATTGACAATGAGAGTGATGATTCGGAAGAGGATGATGAAGAAGATGAAGAGGAAGAGCATGAGGACTTGAGCGCATGGAAACTAGCGGAATTAAGGGCACTAGCAAAGTCGCGTGGCATGAAAGGGTATTCGAAGATGAAGAAGAGCGATCTGGTGGACTTGCTTAGTGGGGCTTCAGTCTCACTTTGATCCATGAAAGCCTTTTCAGTTAGATGGACTTTGAGATGTTAGGGTTTCTGTATTATTTATGTTGCTTGGACTTAAGTAGAAGTGTAGAAGTCACCTTGTTGTGTGTTCAAGAGTTTGAGAGTATACCAAACCAAACTAGTAATTTCATTTCCCTCATTTTTTTGGGGGGATTTTTTTTTTCCTTAACAAGTACTTCCGTTTCTTAATATTTTTTAACAGTAATTCTTGCATCATATATCATGGTAAACAATCAGTTACATTACTGATAGCCATTAGCGAGATGGTGTGCAGTGATGAACCTAATACCAGTGGCCCCCCAAGCTGATCAAAAGAATTTACGATATATTTACATGAACTTTTTCAAAAATAAAACGTAATTTTTTTTTCTTCCCCCTTTTAACTTGGTAGAGTTAAAATAAATTTGATATATTGATTTGATATTCTTGAGAGCAAACTTGGTCTCCTAGTCCATTTGCATTCACATCGCTTGTTGCAATCACGTTTCCTCGGTGCAATAATATCTTCAAACACATACCAAACCCAAGTAAACTTGGGCCAATGGAAGCCACGGAAATTAAACTTTCAACAAGCCGAAATTTTACTTCTTAAGGGAAGGAAGGTATTAAGGAAAGGTATGTTCTTGCACTATTCACGAAATAAAAACTAATAATTTAAACCTTAGGTAATAATAATAAAGTAAAAGAAATTATATTAGAAACATATTGCTCTTAAAAACATATTTTTAGAGAAAAATCATCTCACGAGTCACGACCGCACGCGAAATGAGGCAAGAGAAATTAACCACAATAGAAAGGCATATAACCCAAAATTCATACGATTTCATATGACCATATGATTCTAGATGACTTCACATAATCTTTGAGCACCCAATGCAATTTTTTTTTTCTTTTCTACGGGGTGTTCTGAGGGAATTTATTAATTTAAAGGTATTTAAAAAAAAACGTATAACTTAGAATTTACGTAACTTTAAACATAAAAGATTAAAAATAGGATATTTATTTGACGGTCGACTTCACTAAGGATATTATTTAGGCTTACCACAAAAGTCATCTTAGGCTTTCCCACCGTCAACGATATCAATTCTCTCCTGGATGCAGTAAAACTATTGCATTATTTTCCAAATTAAAAAACAACTACATACTTGAAGTGCTTCTTATTAAGAAGATCATATTATTCGACTATTGGAATAGTAAAATACACGTTCGTATGTTATTTTCACTCCTTCACAGCTTTCCTTATTAATTTTCTTGATCATGGTATGCATGCACGAAGCTACGCCTACATGTACACTAGTGAGGGTTATAGCCCGTCCACTTTTTTTTTTTGTTTTTTTTTTTTTGCACTTTTTGCTAGTTTTTTTTTTTTTTTTTTTTTTTGAGGAAGCGTGGGCGGAACCACGCGAAATTCATTAAACCCTCACGTATGGCGGAGGAAAACCGTGGTTACAAGATTAAGACAACAATAGTTGGTCGGAGATTACATCGTCCCGAATACAAGGAGGGACCGTCTCCGACCAACACGCGTCCGTAAGAAACCTCAACGAGTACCTAGCGAGTTTGTGTGCAACAACATTATTTGTATTTTTTTTATTTTTTTTATCCTAAAAATTATGAATCAACCTCTTCATAACCTTTTTTTCTTTTCGCATGTTAGCTTCTATTGAAGCTGATGAAGGAGTTTTTTGGTTGTCATTAGTGTTATAAGGCTTTCCTTGTTTTACAAGTTATTTGCGTTTTAGTTGTTTATAGTTGTCGTTTTTATTTTCTTTATTGGCTGTCGTTTTTCCCAAAACCCAGCTGACTTTTGTATTTAAAAACTCAGAATCTTTTCTGTCAATTCAATTACAGAATTCTTTTCATTCTCTTCGTATCTTCTTCCCTTTCTCTCTTTCTCGGATTCTCGAAATCAATATGGTATCAGAGCAATTCCGCATCTGAGAATTCCGATCTTTCTTCTCCTTTTCCGATCTTTAGATTTCAGTAACTATCCTCTTCCATGGGAGAACCTGAATCAAGATTGACGGAGCTTCCAATTACCGGTGTTCCCGGAACTGTTCGACCTAGATCGACCATCGAAGATCAATCTTCACCGTACTACCTTCATCACTCTGATTCTTCAGGAGGAAGTCTCGTTTCCAACGTCTTGACAGGAACGAACTATATGCCTTGGAGTCGATCGATGCTCATCGTTCTTGAAGCCAAGAACAAACTCGGATTCATTGATGGATCCATACCGAAACCCTCGCCTGAAGATCCAGAGCTCCTACGTCTATGGAGTCGCAACAATAACACTATCATCGCCTGGATCATGAATTATGTCTCGAAGGAGATCGCATCGAGCATACTCTTTGGAGGAACCGCTATGGACATCTAGAATGATTTGAAGGATCGCTTTCAACAGAGCAATGGACCAAGAATCTTCCAGCTAAGACGAGAATTCATCAATCTTTCTCAAGATCAACAGACGATTGGAGTGTACTTCACAAGACTCAAGTCTGTTCATCAAGACTTGTGCGATTTCAAGCCAGAATGTACTTGTGTTTGTACATGTGGAGGTAAGGCAAAATTGGCTGAATATGCTGAATCGGAGTATGTCTTGCAGTTTCTCATGGGATTGAACGAGAATTACACGCACGCTCGAGGACAAGTTCTCCTTATGGAGCCTATGCCTCCTATTAGCAAGGTCTATGCCATGCTTTCTCAAGAAGAAACTCAGAGATCCGTTCGATCTGAATCCCAGTCAAGCAATGACCAGTCCAACACTCTTGCAATGGCCGTCAGAGACGATTCCAAGAAATTCAAGCCAAAAGAGAAGCCAATGTGTACTCATTGTAAAATCCTTGGTCACACAGTGGAGTCCCAAGCAAACGCGGTGGAAGGACAAGGCACTGGTGGTGGTTCTAATGGAGTCCCAGCCATTTCGTCTCAATCGCTGAGTGCTAACCAAATCCACCAGCTTATCAACAATCTGTCAAACCAACTCACCGCCTCAGTCAATGCAAATCAACCTGCTTCTGGAGAAGTCAACATGACCTCGTTCAACACAGGTTTTTGCGGTTTGGTCAATTCTTCCTCATCTTTGAATTTTGCTTGTGATTCTTGGATCCTAGACTCAGGTGCTACTAGGCATATTTGTGCCAAGAAATCTCTGTTCTCTGATCTTAGAACTCTGCAAAATTCTATAGTTTCTCTTCCAAATCATACTGTTATTTCTGTTAAAATGATAGGAACTGTGAAATTGCATGAGAATTTAGTGTTATACAATGTCTTGTATGTGCCTCGCTTTAAGTACAATTTGATTTCTGTGAAGGCCTTGACAAAGGAATCTAATGTAGTAGTCTCTCTCTATGATAACTATTACTTAATACAGGATTCCAGGACATTGAGGATGATTGGCAGGGGTAAGAGTGATGGTGACCTCTACATCATCTCCAAGAACAATCTCTTCAACTCTCCAACATACCATGTGGTGAATCAAGCTTCAGTCTCATCCCATACCTGGCATCAAAGACTAGGACACCTATCAAATAAGAGACTGAATTTTCTAAAACATCGGTTAGATTGTTCCATTAATGATGTAGATAATGAACCTTGCAATGTTTGCCCCTTGGCTAAGCAACATCGTTTGCCTTTTACTTCTCATAACAACTTTTCTAAGGTTGTGTTTGATCTTGTGCACTGTGATATATGGGGACCTTATAAGGTCCAATCACGTTTAGGTCACATATTTTTTCTTACTATTGTTGATGATGCCTCTAGATTTTGTTGGATTTTCCTTATGAAGCAAAAGTCTGATGTACATTCTATCATTCCCCGGTTTTGTGCTTATGTCAAAAATCAATTTTCTGCTAATATAAAAATGTTTAGGTCTGATAATGCTCATGAGCTTACCTTTACTGATTACTTCTCTAAGCAGGGGATTATCCACCAATACTCTTGCGTGGAAACTCCACAACAGAATTCTGTTGTGGAGAGAAAGCATCAACACTTGCTGAATGTTGCAAGATCTTTACTTTTCCAATCTCATTTCCCCTTAAGGTTCTGGGGTGATTGTGTTCTAACTGCCACATATATCATAAATAGGATTCCTTCTCCTATTTTGTTGAACAAGAGTCCTTATGAGATTTTGTACAAAAAGGAACCTATATATAGTCATATGCGTGTATTTGGCTGTTTATGTTTTGCTTCCACTTTGAAAGCTCACAGGACCAAGTTTGATCCAAGGGCCAGAAGATGTGCCTTGATAGGGTATCCACAAGGTGTCAAAGGATACAAGCTCCTTGATATGAACACCATGGAAGTGTTTGTTTCAAGAGATGTTGTTTTCCATGAAAAATATTTCCCTTTTCATAATATCAGCAATCCTGATACTAGGACTGATCCTTTTGAAGACAGTCCTATCCCTATCCTTGTGCCTAATGTGATCCCTGCTCCTCATGCTGAAGTTGGGGACAATAAGAATTATGAGGAACCTACTCCAGGATATAATGGATTGGAGAATCATACTCACAATGACAAGGTCATTTCTGACATTGGAGAAGCTGACACCTTTGTTCATGAACCTCAAGACTTGGCAGTGAGAAGGTCTTCTAGAACTCATACACAACCGAGTTACTTGAAAGACTATCATTGTAATCTCATTAAGAGAGGTGAATGTTTTCTTTCCAAGCATAGTCTTGATAAGGTCTTGAATTATGAGAATTTGTCTATGCCCTTCAAAAATTTTGTACTTTCTGTTTCAGCATATAGCGTGCCACAACATTACCACACTGCAGTAAAAGAGAAAGTATGGAGAGATGCCATGCATGAGGAGATTGATGCCATGCATAACAACAAAACATGGTCCATAGTTCCCCTTCCTAAGGGCAAGAATCCTATTGGATGCAGGTGGATTTTCACCAACAAGATGAACTCAGATGGAACCCTGGCTAGAAGAAAAGCAAGATTAGTAGCTAAAGGCTATACTCAAAAAGAGGGAGTTGATTTTCTTGACACTTTCTCACCTGTGGCTAAATTAGTTTCAGTTAAATTTCTGCTTAGTCTAGCTGCTTCACAAGGATGGTTTCTTTCTCAGTTAGATATTAGCAATGCTTTTCTGAATGGGAATTTATATGAGGAAGTCTACATGGACTTACCTATGGGTTATATGAAACAGGAGGAGCACAAAGACTCGAATGTGAAACTTGTTTGCAGGTTACATAAGTCCATTTATGGACTTAAACAGGCTTCAAGGCAATGGAATTCAAAGTTCACTGAATCAGTGGTTCAAGCTGGTTTCACTCAATCCAGGTGTGATTATTCCATTTACACTCGAGGTTCTGGTAGCACTTTCATTGTCATTCTCCTCTATGTTGATGACATCATTATAGCCAGTCCTAATGCTTCTCTTATCTCTGATGTTAAAATCATGCTGAGTAACAATTTCAAACTGAAGGATTTGGGTGATCTGAGATATTTTTTGGGCCTTGAAATTGCAAGATCCAAAGCAGGGATTGTTATTTGTCAAAGACAATATGCTTTGCAAATTTTGCAGGATGCATGATTCATTGAATCCAAACCAGTGAAGATGTTGTCGGTCGTTTTCGGAAAACCCGAGACGCCAAGAAGGCACGTCGCTCAAAGGGCCGATGGTCAGGCCGGAGGTCCTGAAGAGCGGCAGGTCTTCAAGCCTTCGCCTAAACTCTTGACTCCTCGAGTCGAGCTTCGCTCCTCGAGTCGAGCCTTGAGTCAATCTCCTCGAGTCGAGCTTCGCTCCTCGAGTCGAGCCTCGAGTCAATCTCCTCGAGTCGAGCTTCGCTCCTCGAGGCGAGCCTTGAGTTGTTCCTCGAGTCGAGCCTCGAGTCGGTCTCCTCGAGTTGAGCTTCACTCCTCAAGACGAGCCTCGAGTCGCTCCTCGAATCGAGTCACTCTCGCCAAGTAAAAACCCTCATATTTCATGTGGCAAGAATGGTATTCGAAGGTCCGCAAGAGCCCGACGAGGCGGGCCATGCGCCGCGCGCGCAGCCGCGCCGGCCAACCAAGCGCAGCAGCCCGCGCGCCGCGCCAGACGGGCCGCGCGCCGCGCCAAGCAGACCGCACGCCGCGTGATGACACGCCCGCGCCGCACATCCAGCGCCGCGCATCGTGCGCCGCGCCTGGTGACCCGCGCGCCGCGCCCCCTGCGCCGCGCGCCGCGCGCCGCGCGTTGTGCGCCGCACGTTGTGCGCCGCGCGCGCCGTGCGCCTCCAATTAATGCCACGCGCATTCCTAGTCCCACATGGACGAAAAAGGAGCCTCTTAAGGCCCCCAAACACCTATAAATACCCCCTCTCATTGAGGGGAAAGCCATCCTATTCTTTCTCAAGGAACTTGAGACTTCTCTCTGCTTCTCTGGATGCCATCCTTGGCCTGAAGCAGATTCTCCACGATTTCTCGCTCTCGGAGATTCTGAAGCACTTTCCGGGGACTCCCGAGTGCCGCCTCTCTTGATCGAGCGATTAATCTTGAGCCCACGAGTGCTCTAACGGTTTTCTACTGAAAATCGCCTACGCGTCTAGCACCTTAGACGCGTCCGCCATTTCTGACAAGAAATCGCCTACGCGTCCGGCATTTCCGACCAGGAATCGCCTACGCGTCCGGAATCTCCGCCACAACAAGGAACTCTTGACTTAGAGTCTTCCACGTCTCCAAAAGAGAGAAAACACACATTCTCTCTCGCATACGCGATCTCCGAAGTCCTGAGACGCCGCCGAGGACTCCTCGAGCCCCGTCTCCTTCGTCGAGCACGCTTCTCCACCAAGGCTCCGCGCCTCACACAGCGTCCTACACGCTTGAACTACGTTCTGACCTAATCCCACACACGGGTACGTAGGCAGCCGACACCCAAGGCACGGTCACTCCCCCTCATCACCCCCTACCTCTCCCGAGAGGCGGGTTGATAGGAGAAAACCCTAGCTCGAGACTATCGGGTTCCCACTCTTGGCCCGGGTGCGATCACTTGGTCCGGCCTTGGATCGAACCGCCCGAGGTTTTAAATAGGTGTTCATTTTCGTGCGACAACATTTTGGCGCTAGAAGGAGGGGACTTCCCGACCTATTCAGCCCGAAATCCCTTCTATTCATCTTCTTCTTTTCTTCTACAAACTCAACTTTCTCGAACTTGAGAAAAGATGAGTACTCAACCACCCGTACGTTCTGAGGGCGTGAACAACCCCGAAAACGTCACTGGGACCAAGAAATACTTCTTGCGCTCCCGAGCGCATGGTGACGAAGAGTCGCTCCACGAAGAGAGCTCGACCCGCTCACCATCTCCATCTCCTGATAGCAGAGACAACCGCATCATGGAGCTGGAGGAGAGTATCCGCCAACTAAAGGCGAAGAACGCGAGGTACCACAGCCGACTGGCTGCGAAGCAACCCGCGCATAACGCAATGACCCCCAACGGGGATCCTGAGAACCTCAACGAGGAAAGCCTCGACCGTGACCCTGACTATGAGGGTACTTGCGATCCGGAGGATATCAAGACTTCTCTCACGAAGGACGGAGGACTCCCCGCCATTTTGAAGCCGGTCCTTCGAATCCCCTACCCCGGAAAGGCGACGCGCCGGCTGCTTCTCAAGAGGGAAACTCCCGACGCTCGGCCCTCGACCGACTAGGTCGAAGGGAGAACGTTGAGGAGAGTCAGGGCACGCGGAGAGCGCGCCGTCGCAGACGAAGCCTGCGCCTCCGAACGACCAGCCCAGATCTTAGGGATCACCTCACCGCCCAACGCATCGAGCGTGGCGATGACCTAAGGGAGCGACTAAGCTCTCGGCCAAACATCCCCGTAGCACCCCCAACTAACGGGAACCGCCGAACGGGTCAAGGGTCAAATGAAAGACGACAGGTGACTCCTCCCGAGCAGGGAGTTACTCCGACTACCGGTCTCGATGTGATCACAATGATCCACAATCTTCGAAATGAAGTACGAGATCTCCGAGAACACGGAATAGGCGGAAGTGCCTATGGGGTCGTTGAGGAGAAGTCCTCGCCCTTCACGGCTCAGATATTGGCCGAGGTATGTACGGGAAATTTCAAACTCCCGAACCTCGCTCCATATAATGGAAAAGCAGATCCTGCTTACCACATCCAGCACTATGAAACCTGGATGACGATGCAGGGTGTCACTCCCGGCGCTATGTGCCAAGCTTTTAGTCTTACCCTCGCCGGACCCGGCTTTGAGTGGTTCAAGAACTTAAGGCCGGGAAGCATCCGCTCGTTCAAAGACCTGAAGGACATGTTCCTAGCACGGTTCGCTACGTCTATGGTCCAAAGGAAGACCAAGATGTACCTGTGGTCAATCAGGCAAGAGGATGGCGAGTCCCTTAGACGATACCTCGCCCGATTCACTGAAGAATCGAATAAGGTCGACCGCTTTGACGACAAAGACGCAATCACCGCCATCACTGAAGGCTTGCGCACAAGTGACTTCCTTAAGTCCATCGTCGGCCGTGTCCCTTCTACCATGGCCGAGTTAATGACTCGAGCCAAGACCTTCATGGGAGTCGAAGATTACCTCGATGGTCGCAAGGGCAATGATCAAAGCCCTCACCACCGAGACGAGCCTAGCAACGAGCAAGGAAACTCCCGTAAAAGGCGAAACAGAGGAGGTCAGACTTTTAATAGACGACCTCCGATGCCCCAGAAGCCGCGACTTGCGGAAGACTTTAAGGGCTACTCGTCGTTCACACCGTTGAACACAACGCCGGAGCAAATCCTAGCTTTAGCGCGTGACAAGTTCACTCCCCCGGCTCCAATGAACAAAGATCCCGCGACTCGCGATAGATCTAAATATTGCGAGTTCCATCAGGAATACGGTCACTTGACCTCTGAATGCTATAGTCTTAAAAGGCAGATCGAGGCATTGATCCAACGGGGCGAGCTAAAAGAGTTCGTGTTACGCATGATTAACGCTGCGGGCCCCACCTCGAACAGACCACAGTCTGGCAGGGGAGGAGGAACAGCCGCTTCTGCCGACCGAACCACGGCTACTGCCAATGCCAATCCACAACTCCACGTTGTGACCACCATATTTGGAGGTCCACAAGATGGAGATTCGGCCCAACAACGGAAAAAATTCCTAAGGGCCGTGGCTCAAGAAGACGCTGCTATGCACGTCAACCTCACGTATGAAGAACTTCCGTCCGTGCCTCACGAGACGATGCATTTCACCAACAAAGAGGCCAAGCGAGTTGTGCATCCTCACAATGACGCAATTGTGCTCAAAGCCCAAGTAGCTAATAACTTGGTGAAAAGAGTTCTCATCGACAACGGCAGTGCTGCCGACATAATTTTCAAGTCCACCCTAGAGCGCATGAAGCTCGGGGGGCTACGCCCAACTCCGACCCAAACGCCTCTATTCGGGTTCACTGGGAAGAGAGTCATGACTGAAGGCGTCATCGATCTGCCGGTCACCTTCGGAACTCCCGGAGGCATTGAAGTCGTTCACATGGTCCCATTCCTAGTGGTCGACCAAGAGTCCCCCTACAACGTAATCGTTGGGCGACCCACGTTGAACCGGCTAAGGGCAATCACTTCAACATACCACCTACTGGTGAAGTTCCCTACCAAGGATGGAATCGGCATCATGGCTGGAGATCAATCCCAAGCCAGAATATGTTACATCCAGGGAATCGATGGAAAGACCGCTAAAAAGACGGTTAACACGATCTCTCAGCTCAGAGATAGCGTCGAGTCGACCAAGGTCCTCCGCGAAGTCCATAAAGACACCTGCATGACACCCAAGTGCAAGGTAATGGCGTCCTCATCAGAGACCCCACACGGTCTACCAGGTCATACATGGACGAGACACCGATCTATCGCCTGTGGAATGCGGAACACTTGAAGAGAGTACTACCACTAGCCAGCGCTCCCCCCATTTATTTATTTGCTTTCTAAACAATAAGGCCTACGAGCCAACGTTTTAGGATTTCAAATTTTTTGCAATGTTAATAAAGTTCGATGTTTTTCTTTTAAAATCCACTTTATCAAAGATTTTTAATCATCAAGATTACACTTGTAAACCCAGAACTCGGGGGGCTAGTCCTATAGGCAATGGTATGTACACTAAAAATCCTCTAGAAAGTACGCTCCACAAAAAGAAAGCACGCTCCATCAAAACAAAACACCCGAACACAAAACGGGAACAGGCGTGCACGTAAGACGCCTCCGTGGCGCGCCGTAAGACATCCCCGAGATGCAGGCTAAAGACGCCCCCGCGGCGCGCCCACGAGACATCCCCGAGATGCAGGCTAAAGACGCCCCCGCGGCGCGCCCACGAGACATCCCCGAGATGCAGGCTAAAGACGCCCCCGCGGCGCGCCCACGAGACATCCCCGAGATGCAGGCTAAAGACGCCCCCGCGGCGCGCCCACGAGACATCCCCGAGATGCAGGCTAAAGACGCCTCCGCGGCGCGCCCAAGAGACATCCCCGAGATGCAGGCTAAAGCCGTCCCTCGCGACGCAACAAAGACGCCTACATGGCGCACGTAAGACGCGTAAAGGCGCAGCCCGTAAGACGCCTACATGGCGCAACCTAAGACGCCTACATGGCGCACGTAAGACGCGTAAAGGCGCAGCCTGTAAGACGCCTACATGGCGCAACCTAAGACGCCTACATGGCGCAACCTAAGACGCCTACATGGCGCACGTAAGACGCGTAAAGGCGCAGCCCGTAAGACGCCTACATGGCGCAACCTAAGACGCCTACATGGCGCACTTAAGACGCCTACATGGCGCACGTAAGACGCCTACATGGCGCAACCTAAGACGCCTACATGGCGCACTTAAGACGCCTACATTGCGCAGCCTAAGACACCTAAACGACGCACAAAACCGTCTCTCACAGCGCGCTCTGAGTCGCCACGAGGTGTTGCATATGATGACTAAATCGCAACGCACCTGAACCGCCGTACGAGGCGCGGTTCATGCCATCTTCGCCATCGCCAACTAAACACGATCACCGTGGGAGAATCCCCGTTCCATGCGAGTTAATTGAAGCTGCTCGCAAAAACTCGCGACCCCCGCCTCTGAGCAAGAACCTCGCTCAGCCTGAACTAGCTAAGACTTCGCTCCTCGAGTCGAGTCATGCTCCTCGAGTCAAGTCACTCTCCTCGAGTCGAGCTTCGCTCCCCGAGTCAAGTAATTCCCTTTGAGTCGAGCCTCGCTCCCTGAGTTGAGTCATTCTCCTCGAGTCGAGCCTTGCTCCTCAAATCGCACCATTCTCCTCGAGTCGAACTTCGCTCCTCGAGTCGAGTCATTCTCCTCGAGTCAAGCTTCGCTCCTCGAGTCGAGTCATTCCCCTTGAGTCGAGCCTCGCTCCCCGAGTCGAGTCACTCTCCTCGAGTCGAGCCTTGCTCCTCAAATCGAACCATTCTCCTCGAGTCGAACTTCGCTCCTCGAGTTGAGCCATTCTCCTCGAGTCGAGCTCTGCTCCTCGAGACGAGTCATCCTCCTCGAGTCGAGCTTCGCTCCTCGAGTTGAGCCATTCTCCTCGAGTCGAGCTCTGCTCCTCGAGACGAGTCATCCTCCTCGAGTCGAGCTTCGCTCCTAGAGTTGAGCCATTCTCCTTGAGTCGAGCATCGCTCCTTAAAGTCGAGCCGCTCTCCTTGAATCGAGCCTTGCTCCTCGAGTCAGGACATCCTCCTCAAGTCGAGTCACGCCCTCCTCGAGTCGAGCCATGCTCCTCGAGTCGAGTCACTTTCCTCGAGTCGAGCATCACCCCTTTCATCAAGTCATTCTTCTCGAGTCGAGCTTCGCTCCTCGAGTCGAGTCATCCTCCTCGAGTCGAGTTTCGCTCCTCGAGTCGAGTCAGTCTCCCCGAGTTGAGCTTCGCTCCTCGAGTCAAGTCATTCTCCTCGAGTCGAGTCATCCTCCTCTAGTCGAGCTTCGCTCCTCGAGTCGAGTCATCCTCCTCGAGTCGAGCTTCGCTTCTCGAGTCGAGTCAGTCTCCTCGAGTTGAGCTTCGAGTCAAGTCATTATTCTCGAGTCGAGCTTCGCTCCTCGAGTCGAGTCATCCTCCTCGAGTCGAGTTTCGCTCCTTGAGTCGAGCCATTCTCCCCGAGTTGAGTCTTGCTCCTCGAATTGAGTCATACACCTCGAGTCGAGCATCGCTCCTCGAGTAGAGTCATATTCCTTAATGTCCAGCCAGTCTCCTTGAGTCGAGTCTAGCCCCTCGAGTTGAGACTTGAGTCGGCTCCCCGAGTCGAGCCTAGCCCCTCGAGTTGAGACTCGAGTCGGCTCCCCGAGTTGAGCTTCGCTCCTTGAGTTGAGACTTGATTCAGTCTCCTCAAGTCGAGCTTCGCTCCTCGAGTCGAGCCTTGAGTCAGTCTCCTCGAGTCGAGCTTCGCTCCTCGAATCGAGCCTCGAGTCAGTCTCCTCGAGTCGAGTCCCACTCCTCGAACAAACGCCTGGAGCGACCTGAAGAACAGGTCAGCCAAGGTAGAGACCCGCGCTCGCGCCTGGGGAATAAGGACCGATCTTCCGAACGCAGACGAAGAAGCGTCACCAAGGCGGGAATGGCGGATGCCCCGTGAGGCCGACTTATGCTTGATGCGTGGTCAAACTTTTAGCGTTTATCCCCGAGCAGTCGAAGCCCTCCGGTGCGGCAGAGCCTTCCGCCAGGTGCCGCTCCGTCTTCTCGAAGCATCAGCCCGCAGCATCAACCTCCGTCTTCGAGACCTCGGAATGAGCACGCCTTTGCAAAATGCAAAAGTGCAGTCGCCTTCCAAGCTGGCCGAGACGGAAGCCATGATCTTCCCCTAATAGGTCACGATTACACAATCATCACCCTGCTAGTCACCGTCGAGTCCCATGGACTCCGGATTGATGACATTATCAAACAAAACGCCATCGAAGGTTAACTCGGGCGTAACATCGCCAAAAGATCAATAAGCCGCGACGCGCCGACACACCTCTACATAAATGCACGCCCTACTCGCGCATGCATATCCCATTTGCTCCGGGGCTAGAGCGACGAACGCAAGCGCGTTCGCCTCGCCCACGTTGAGCTACGCCTTCTATCCGCTTGGATCCTCCTCCACGTGTACATCACACACTCGTGTCGAGAGAGAAGGAAAAGCGAGAGAAAGCACTAGCAATTGTGAGAGTATTCTTTATAATCACAAAGGCTTCGCAACAGTGAAGCTCTGGAAAGTCTATTTTCCTCAAACACCCAACTAGAAGAACAAAAAGTTCATCGCTGGGACGCCTCCCGAGCGACGAACTTGGGGGGCTAATGTTGTCGGTCGTTTTCGGAAAACCCGAGACGCCAAGAAGGCACGTCGCTCAAAGGGCCGATGGTCAGGCCGGAGGTCCTGAAGAGCGGCAGGTCTTCAAGCCTTCGCCTAAACTCTTGACTCCTCGAGTCGAGCCTTGAGTCAATCTCCTCGAGTCGAGCCTCGAGTCAATCTCCTCGAGTCGAGCTTCGCTCCTCGAGGCGAGCCTTGAGTTGTTCCTCGAGTCGAGCCTCGAGTCGGTCTCCTCGAGTTGAGCTTCACTCCTCAAGACGAGCCTCGAGTCGCTCCTCGAATCGAGTCACTCTCGCCAAGTACAAACCCTCATATTTCATGTGGCAAGAATGGTATTCGAAGGTCCGCAAGAGCCCGACGAGGCGGGCCATGCGCCGCGCGCGCAGCCGCGCCGGCCAACCAAGCGCAGCAGCCCGCGCGCCGCGCCAGACGGGCCGCGCGCCGCGCCAAGCAGACCGCACGCCGCGTGATGACACGCCCGCGCCGCACATCCAGCGCCGCGCATCGTGCGCCGCGCCTGGTGACCCGCGCGCCGCGCCCCCTGCGCCGCGCGCCGCGCGCCGCGCGTTGTGCGCCGTGCGCCTCCAATTAATGCCACGCGCATTCCTAGTCCCACATGGACGAAAAAGGAGCCTCTTAAGGCCCCCAAACACCTATAAATACCCCCTCTCATTGAGGGGAAAGCCATCCCATTCTTTCTCAAGGAACTTGAGACTTCTCTCTGCTTCTCTGGATGCCATCCTTGGCCTGAAGCAGATTCTCCACGATTTCTCGCTCTCGGAGATTCTGAAGCACTTTCCGGGGACTCCCGAGTGCCGCCTCTCTTGATCGAGCGATTAATCTTGAGCCCACGAGTGCTCTAACGGTTTTCTACTGAAAATCGCCTACGCGTCTAGCACCCTAGACGCGTCCGCCATTTCTGACAAGAAATCGCCTACGCGTCCGGCATTTCCGACCAGGAATCGCCTACGCGTCCGGAATCTCCGCCACAACAAGGAACTCTTGACTTAGAGTCTTCCACGTCTCCAAAAGAGAGAAAACACACATTCTCTCTCGCATACGCGATCTCCGAAGTCCTGAGACGCCGCCGAGGACTCCTCGAGCCCCGTCTCCTTCGTCGAGCACGCTTCTCCACCAAGGCTCCGCGCCTCACACAGCGTCCTACACGCTTGAACTACGTTCTGACCTGATCCCACACACGGGTACGTAGGCAGCCGACACCCAAGGCACGGTCACTCCCCCTCATCACCCCCTACCTCTCCCGAGAGGCGGGTTAATAGGAGAAAACCCTAGCTCGAGACTATCGGGTTCCCACTCTTGGCCCGGGTGCGATCACTTGGTCCGGCCTTGGATCGAACCGCCCGAGGTTTTAAATAGGTGTTCATTTTCGTGCGACAACAGAAGACTCCTATGAATCCAAAAATTTCTTTATCCTTGGATGATGGAGATTTACTTCCTGAATCTACTTTGTATAGAAGACTGATTGGTCATCTATTGTATTTAACTATTACTCGCCCTGATATTTCCTATGCTGTGCATTGTTTGAGTCAATTTGTTCATTCTCCTAGAACTGCTCATATACAGGCTGTTCATCATTTGCTTAGATATATTAAAGCCACTCCTGGTCTTGGTTTATTTTATCCTTCTAACTCTTCTACTCAACTAAGAGCTTTTTCTGATGCTAATTGGGCAACTTGCTCTGACACTAGAAGATCAGTTACTGGCTATTATGTCTTTGTAGGTGACTCTCTTGTTGCTTGGAAGTCTAAGAAGCAAACCACGGTTTCCAGGAGTTCTGCTGAAGCTGAGTACAGATCATTAGCAGCTGCGATGAGTGAGGTGCTATGGCTGCAGCAATTGATGAAGGAGTTTCAGGTCAAAACAGGTGCTACCTCAGTGATTTATTGTGACAATCAGGCTGCTCTCCACATAGCCTCGAATCCAATATTTCATGAGCGTACTAAGCACATTGAGATCGACTTACACTTTGTTCGTGATCATCTCCAACAAGGCTCTATAAAGCTGCTCCCTATCAGGACTCGGCATCAAGTAGCTGATATTTTCACTAAGCCATTGGCTTCTCCAGCTCTACTTCATCTGATATCCAAGATGAACTTGAAGAACATCTTCAGTTCAACTTGAGAAGGAGTATTGAAGCTGATGAAGGAGTTTTTTGGTTGTCATTAGTGTTATAAGGCTTTCCTTGTTTTACAAGTTATTTGCATTTTAGTTGTTTATAGTTGTCGTTTTTATTTTCTTTATTGGCTGTCGTTTTTCCCAAAACCCAGTTGACTTTTGTATTTAAAAACTCAGAATCTTTTCTGTCAATTCAATTACAGAATTCTTTTCATTCTCTTCGTATCTTCTTCCCTTTCTCTCTTTCTCGGATTCTCGAAATCAATAGCTTCTTTATTTTAGATTATTGGCTTCGTTTTGAATGGTATGTGAATCAAGGAGTAAGAAGACATTAATAATGTCACAGTGCTGAGAAAAAAAAAGGGACGTTAGACACGAGAGCCCAATTCTTTATACATTATTAGGTGCACTATACCCTTTGTCCTAAAGTTGAGACCATCTTTAATTACATTGTCTCTATCTATACCATCTACTTTTTTTTAATCATATATATTCATGTTTATTTCTATATCATCAATTTTTTTTTAAAGTATTTCTATATCATCAATTTTTTTTAAAGTATTTCTATATCATCATTCTATTCATTATTTTTTATACGTTGATATTCTGCCCCGTAACCCCGTTTAGTAAAAGGAAATCATTAAACAGCTTTTTTCCATTAAAAATAAATCATTTTATATAAAAAGAACACCTAACTGCATTAGGACTCAGGACCCACCATTTCACCACCTCCATCTCATCCTACTCCTCTTCTTCTCCTAAATATTTTATTTTTATTTTTATTATTATTATTATTATTTTTTTTTTTTTATAAAATTCCTTTTTCATTTTTATTCCAGCTCTCTCTCTCTCTCTCGTGCAGTTTCGTAATGAAAGCAATGCATGGGTATAGAGTGATTGTACAATATTGTGCTTCATTATTGATCTTAATAATCGATCGTATTTGAGATTTCATGTTCCGAGTTCTATTGTTGGTTTGGAATTCTTCAGGATCTGTACATTTCTCAGACGCAGCTTCGAGCTACACAAAATTCCTGGTACGGCTTTTGATTCAATGCTTCATTTTTTGTTTTTTATTTTTACTTGTTCGTGCAATATTTTTGATAAATTTCCCAAACTCTCGGCTCTTTCTATTGTAAATAGAATTGTTGGCTTTTTTATTTTTGATTTTGTGTCTGAATTTTTGGCGACAAGCAGAAATTGTGTTTGGCAAGTGTTTTTGAAGAATTTTTTATTTTGGAAGATTGTGAGTGAAATCGGGTGAATTTGCATTTCTATTGTCTGTTTGTAAAATACTGAAAGGATTAAGGCATTTGCTTATGAGTATCCTTGAATTCCGGAATTGAAAGGAAGAAAAATCACGTCATAACCACAGACTGAAACTTTGTTGAATTGATTTTTCACTGTCGTCTAATGACTTGTTTCAAAATTTGGGTTCTGGTCATTTAATAATTGGATTTGTGTCATCTTTTCAATATATATATTTTTTTAAAGAGAGAACGTGTAAAGATATTTCATTCATCCAATCCAATCTTTGACTGGAAAAACTTTCTTCTCCTAAAAGCTTAAACAATAAATAAATATGAACTAAAAAGCTCTGTCTTTTGCTTACATGAATCCAACTTAATTTGCACTATTTTAGCTAAAAGACATTTCCATAAAAAGCTAAGCTAGACAAGGCTACTTAGTCGTTAAGATGCTAATATACAGAAATTGTGCACTGCAGATGAATAGTTTAGATCCACTGATTTTGAAATAGTGATTTGATTGTTTCATATTACTTTCTCAATTTGCATTGGTTGAAGTTTCATCCCTGTCATCCCTGGTAAATTTTCCACGATAATTATTTTTTCTCTTCAAAATCCGAAACTCAGGGGTTGGCTTGTTTGGTTTCTTTCAGTATATTGAATCACTCTTTTAAATCTTCTATTGATACAACGAGAAATTCGATGTGTAGTGTAAGTTTAGGAAGTCCCTATTATTCAGTTACATTGATTTGATTAGTTCTAGAAAAGAATCCTCGAGTGTCTAGAGTGTCCTTCTATCTGTGGTCTAAACAGGATGGTTAAGAGTGTTTCTTTTGCGTTTTGGCTATTACTTTGGGCTTGGTCCAGATCTGCATTGGTTGATTAACTATTGTTCCCACAGGCTTCTCCATAAAATGCTGGGTTTTCCCGATTAATATGACATGTAAATTGGAAGTTCGGGGAAAAGAGGATAGCTAGTGGTAAGCATCTCCACCCAACCCAAGAAGGTTGTGAGTTCGAGTCTTGTAAAAGTTTCTTCAAAAAATAATAGATTGATGTAAAAATATGTTTGTAGAGCCTGGGTTTTCTTGATCATTGGATGTATCTTCTCTCCACTTTCTTCCCAGATAAAAGGGCTTCCTTTTGTTCAATGTAGAATTTTTTTTTACCATAGGCAGTTGTTCGTATCTCCCAAGGGAGAATGGTATAGATAGATTTCATTATGGGTACTTACTTTAAAGTGAGTAATTGTTGTTTAAAGTCCTCACCATGGATTGTATTGCTTTGGTAGTGTAATTAAATCTAAACAATATCAGAGTTAGTTCACTTTAGGGTTATTCTTGCTCAGATCTGAGATCATATAAATATAATGCTTTTCAAGTTTCAAGTTCAACAATGCTGATGGAATTTTAGACGTGTGGTTCATTTTCTTGATGTAGGTAAGATGGACACACCTGTAAAATGTCTTGCAAACAGCATTTCTCGATTCATTCATTTGGTTTCATGCCAAAATGTGAAGCTCATGCCTATACAGAAGGATTACAAAATTGTAGCTGGTATTCTGAAGATTTTGAAGCCTGTTCTTGATGATGTACTGGATTATGAATGCATCTCCGATGAGATGCTATGTAAAGAGTGTGAGGAGTTGGATATGGCTGTGAATATGGCGAGGGAGTTCGTGGAAGACTGGTCACCAAAGATGAGCAAGATTCGGAGTGTAAGTTCTAATTGTTTCGCATTAACCAGGAAACGTTGCCATCCTTCTTTCTGATTATCTCACAGTATATTATGATCTGAACTCCGAAAGATATATTTAGTGCTCGTTCGTGTGTCCGAGGGTGTCAATGTTTTGATGTTATTTAAATTGTGTTATCTTTGTATCAGGTCATGAGAAGCGAGCCACTTTTGATGAAGCTACAATCTTCCCTCATGATAATATGCTGCACTTTACGTAGACTTCTTCAGTCATCTACACCCAATTCATTCTCTAGTGCTATTCAGGTTGATATATTACTAGACCTCGTGAATTTTAATATATTCAGCTGGGTATAGATTCTGCCTGTTTTCTGAAAAGATCTTGCTTTTCTGTCTAAAAAGGGGTAGGATTGATAGAAAATTTCAATTCTATTTGCACATGTAGGCCTAATTCTAAAGTTAAGATTGTGTGCCTGACTAATCTTTGGTATGCAATGTTCAGCATTGCATGCAGGAAGTTCAATCTCTGAAGCAGGAAAGAGTTGCTATGTATATAGAAGAAGCAATGAGAAGTAAAAGAAACGATATATTTCCATGCTCCAAAAGTCTCACGAAGATTATCGAATCGCTCGGTCTGACATCGAGCCAAGAACTGTTGAAAGAAAATATTGCTCTACGAAAGGAGAGAGTGAGTGCCGATGAAGCCAGTACAGGGAAAGGAGAAGCGAATGAGATCGACCAGATTGTAGATCTAGTCTCGAGTATCCGTGACTGCCTGGTCAAACTTCAGCGAGTTGGACCGGTCTCCGTCCCCGCTTACTTTTGCTGTCCTCTGTCTTCAGAACTTATGTTGGATCCCGTGATTGTGGCTTCCGGTCAAACCTATGAGAGACCCGCAATACAGAAGTGGCTTGATAATGGGCTGACCATCTGCCCAAAGACCTGTCAAAAATTAGCGCACGTGAATCTCATTCCTAATTACACCGTTAAGGCAATGATAGCAACCTGGTGCGACGAAAACAAATTAAAACTTCCTGTTAGCTCCAATCGCGTTATACCATTTTTGGTCTCACCACACACGGACTATGCTGATTCCGGGGTTTCGATTTGCACGGACAGCTTTCAGGGCTCGTTTCAAGGTAGCAATCCAACCTCAAGATCATCTGAAGAAAATGGAAATGGGTTCAAGAAGAGGAATGAAGAAATTTTCTCGACATTGAGTGAAGAAGAACCCAATGCTCACAGTGCCAGGTACCAAGGACACCGA
Organism: Urtica dioica subsp. dioica; assembly: GCF_054948205.1. Lineage (NCBI taxonomy): Eukaryota > Viridiplantae > Streptophyta > Magnoliopsida > Rosales > Urticaceae > Urtica > Urtica dioica. The sequence continues at coordinate 13,266,113 of NC_142763.1, forward strand.
TCTCATGAGAACTCGTGTTCTCACAGCAGGACCGAATCGGCCGCAAGTGCCGTTTCTAGTATTGACTATGTGACACCGACGTTGATCGAGGAGGCTTCAGTGGTTTCTAGTATGCCCGAAATAATGAATGAGTTGTCCAGAGAAATTACGTCGGAGTCAACAAATGCTTCTTGCTTGTCGGTAAAGCAACCGACAAAAGTAGACATGGCGGCCGGTGGAACTCTTAAAAACTTCAATAAACATCCCATCTCACTCCCGGAATCAATATCTGAAGAGTTGGCTACAGCTTCGCATGTTAAGAATCTGGTCGAAGATCTCAGAAGCCTATCGATCGACGTGCAAACTAGAGCCGCTGCAGAGTTGCGACTTTTGGCAAAGAACAATGTGGAGAACCGCAGCATAATCGGCCAGTCTGGTTCTGTCACGCCATTACTTTCTCTATTGTTTTCAGAGATAAAGGAAACACAAGAACACGCCGTAACAGCCCTTCTGAACTTATCGATCGACGACGCGAACAAGGCCAGAATAGCGGAAGCGGGAGCAATAGAGCCGCTAATCCACGTCCTGAAAACGGGGAGCGACGGAGCGAGAGAGAACTCCGCCGCTGCTCTGTTCAGCCTCTCCGTGCTGGAGGAGTACAAGGCGAAGATCGGCCGCTCTGGTGCGGTGAAATCCTTGGTCGATCTTCTGGGATCGGGGACTCTCAGGGGAAAGAAAGACGCCGCGACCGCTCTTTTCAACCTGTCGATCTTCCACGAGAACAAGGCCCGAATCGTCCAAGCGGGGGCCGTGAAGCACCTCGTTCGGCTGCTCGACCCGGGCTCTCGGATGGTCGACAAGGCCGTGGCGTTGCTGTCGAACTTGTCCACGGTCGCAGAGGGGCGTTTGGGAATGGTGCGAGAGGGCGGTATTCCATTGCTGGTCGAGGTTGTGGAGACGGGTTCTCTGAGGGGAAAGGAAAACGCCGCCTCAGTGCTTCTGCAGCTTTGCCTTCACAGCACCAAGTTCTGCACATTGGTTCTGCAGGAAGGAGCCGTTCCGCCGCTTGTGGCCTTGTCCCAATCAGGCACACCCAGAGCAAAGGAGAAGGTATTCTGTTATTTTGTCATATATTGAGCTATAGAATAAAACTTGAAGTGTGTTACGAGTTGTATATTTTCTACTCGGCTCGAACCTGCAATATCTATTTTAAATGCTTCATTTGATTTGACATTTCTAGTAAAAGGGATAATTTTGGTGCTCGAGTAATTTTGTTGCATCATTTCAAGTATTATACTTGGCAGTAGCTGGATGTGCTCAGATTTGACATCAAGAAATGTGTTGAGCTTTACTTGTAGGCATGACGTTTGACGCTACATTGAAGTTGCTCTAAACATCATTTTTATTGCTTGAATCATTTTGAGTATTTTTGTGAAGAAATACCCTTTCTCTACGTGTAAATTCGTGTGTTTCGTACAGGCACAACAGCTTCTAAGTCATTTTCGGACTCAGCGAGAAGGGACAACAGGGAAAGGAAAATCATGAAGAACGCCTTCGCTTCTTCTTCCCCGAACTCGGAGTTTTTATGGCTATTACCGTATAATTCTTTGATTTTTACCATATGGTTCTGTTAGAATTATTCTTCAGCATTTTCCTCTTTCCTTTACGTTGGCTGAGTTGATTATAAACTGTAGACCTAGGCCGTCAAATCTTTGCGGTCAGTGTACTTAATTAAGATTGCCTTTGCCTTGCCATGGCAATGATGGCATTGGAATTAGGGGTTTTTTTTTTCTTCCTCTTCGTGGTGAGTGGGTAAATTTGAACTTAGGTTTCTTAGTTGGTTGAGTGGTGAAGGTAGAAAAACAGTGCAGTTTTATCAATGTATATACTGTATATATATTATATTATATTATATAGACTCGTGATCTGCTGCTACAAATCTAATCAATGTGTCGGTGCATTAGCTTTTTAGTTCCTTATCCATTTCATTTTCTTCTTGGCGAAGAGAGGAACACGAAACCAGTTGACTGTTACAGCATTCAAAACATATGGCTGTTGGTTCAAATTGGGTCTTCAAAAGATTGGATAAAATGTTTTTGACTATTCTGCCTGTTTTATAATTTTTATATATATTAACTTTGAATTGGATATTCTCTTGAAAATAAGGTAAAAATGGTATTGGCTGTTTCTATTTTTATAGAGAGATTTGCATCAAAGTCACAAATTCGGCTTCAAATTGCAAATGAATCACGACGAAAAAAGGTGTTGCATAGATATCACTTTGATAAAAAAAAAAAAATAGGACCAAAATACCCTTACGCAGATTTCAAAGTAGACTCGCAGTCAAATATTTCGAAAAAAAAGTAGACTCACAGAAGAAATTACAAAAAGTAGACTCGCAGTCAAATATTTCGAAAAAAAAATAGACTCACACAACAAATTACAAAAAGTAGACTCGCAGTCAAATATTTCAAAAAAAAAAGTAGACTCCTTTCGAACACGAGACCGCCGTCGCTGCTTCCGAGCAGGACGTCCATCGCCATCGCGTTCCCGGCCAGCATCACGTTCGCCGCCGCCACTCCGACGTCCCTCAGGGACGCCTTCACGGCCGAGCACGGCTTCGTCGCCGCCTCCTCCTCGCGATTCTTAGATCTAGATCTAAGAATCGCGCCGGATTCCGGGTTCACGCTCGACGAGGTCGCACGGTTCTGCAGATCCACTCCATCTCCGACTGCCGCCGCCTTCGCTCGCACCCCTGGATGTCACGGGCCGACTTTTTTCTGCGGAATACTACACCCGTGCGGCGCCAAGACTCTCCCAGTCGAGGCCAGCCTACCTTTCCTCGGTCTTCTTCATGAAAACCCTCGCGCACTTTGTGCTCACGGACACGGATATCCTGACGGGAACTACGTCCGAAGAGTCTCGCTCATAGCGACTAGAACTGCATCACAGTGCCGAGGCTTGCCCGAGCAATGCCTCGCTAACACTCGCCTCGTTACTAGGTTCCCTCGCGTCACCTCGGCCAATCCCGCATCAGCGCTCTCCCGCGTGACTCTCCACTCGGTTGCGTGTGCGATGCCTTAGCCAAGATCAAGTCATCATCCGTTCCCTTCACGATGGGCTATCGTATGCCTCTCCCGAGTAGGCGTACATGGGACTTAGGGCGGCACCCGCACCCAAAGTCCTTTACTCCGACATCCCGTCTCACAACTCATGCGAGAGGATGTCCGAAGGAGCAACTTGACTCACAGCCTAGCCCTTATCCTTTTGATACCCGCATGTCTCGCTCTTGCCATGCGTTTCAGGCTGCAAGTCCCGCGAATAGAGTCGGACCTCGGACTCCTCGCGTTAGGGACATTCCTACCGTCTGTGGCACGGGAATGTCCATTCGATGATTAATCCGACTCCCCTGGGGTCGACACTGAAAACCTGGGAATCTCTATGGAATAACCACCGTGTGGGATAGAGGGCGCGCAGTACTGCCTCCATGGCAATACTGGTCCGAGCCTATCCCAACTCGAACGACACACTAGTCCACTTCGACTATGTATGCCCGCCCCGCGTGCTTATCTCTTCGGCACACGGGAAGCTCACTTCAGTCACTGAGACTGTCGGGTGGTGGAGAGCTTTACACCAAGGTACCCCGAATAGAGACCGTCAACATCCTGCCGTCCAACTTGTCATGACTCCCGTGAGTGACTGGGTCTTTGCCTTCGACTCCCGTCTGAGATCCCCTTAGGCTTCCTAAGGAGATTTCCATCCGTGCGGGACGTTTGCCCATCCTTGGCACACGTTTCCCGCCCGTCTCGGGCCCCCAGCGGCCTCTCGACTTGTCGGCTCCCGGACGACCGTGACATTCTCCCGCACTCACTAAGTCGATGCCCTCATCGATGGTTATGCTTCTGGCATCTGGATATTGTCGTCCTCTATCTTCACCTTGGCTCATCTTCTGACTTCTAACTCGTAGACATCCTCCAGCTTCTGCAAGAATCACGCTTCGTGATGACCTCTTCGCGCCCTACTCTCGGACTTTGGTCTGATGTTCACTTTGTCTTCAGTCTTCTAACTTGCTTCCGTGGTTATTGTTCCTTTGCGCCCGCGCTTCTTTCGCGCGGTCTCGACTTGGTGTCGAGAAATTGCCCTTATGGCACTCTTTTCAGCGTTGAACAAGCTTGAAATCTTTGCGGTGGGTAACTCATCAGTTTCTTTGACTCTCGAACACTTCCATCGCTTTGATGTTGTTCCCTCATCAACTCTGCTGATTACGTGAGTGTCCAATCGCTCCAATATTAGCTTTGATGCTCAATCGCTTCTTTGCTTGCTCCAGTCGAGTGACTTCTCCTCTCGGGGAAATGGCCAAGGCACGGCCATTCCCAAGTTTACCCTCGACTCTTTACCTTTGGGAGGCGACAAGCAACACTTGCTTCTTTGTGCTTGTTCCTCTTCTCGTTTTGCCGATCTTAGACACATAAGTGACTGCTTTCTCGTCCACGTCTACGGCCTCTTCCAAACACATTCGACTTCTGGCTTCGTCCTTCTTGACTGCCTTGCCACATTCTGACTCGGCTTGACATACGCTCAGGATGATCTTCATTCTTGGTGGTCTACTTGCGCCCACTTTCGGACTTGACCGAATGTCTTCACGCCCAAATGCATGCTTTCTCTTTATAAGGACCCCAGACTGTCGATGCTCCAATCTTTCGCTAGCTTCTCATATAGCATGATAAATGGAATGCACGTACTCTTGGAAAACTCGACTTTTAAGTCTCCAATAGTTCGTCCACCGCTCCAATACACACTATCTCTTTTTCTTGCGCTAGCTGTTGTCTTTCCTTCTCGCGGCTTTTGCAACTTGTGGCCCATGGTCTTACTCTATCCATGGCCTTCTTTTGGGGTTTTAGACTTGAACTATCTTTCGCTAACTTGACATCAGGTAGTTGTGCTCTCTTTCTCTTGGTCATCCTGCTTGGTTGTCTCGCTTGTGATTGCTTCTTCTTCGCGTCCTTTCCCAACGCCTGACTTCGGTGCTGGTTGGGCAACTCTCTTGAAACATCTCTCGTGTAGGGTCTCTCCCCCACTCAAGCTTCGACACAACGCTGCGTGTTCCAAACAAACTCTCATGCAAGGTCTCTCCCCCACTCGAGTTCTGGCACACTCTTGACGATCCTTCGGAACACACTACCTTACTTATGTCCTTCTTCTACTCAATCGCTTACCTGACTTTGGCTTCGACTGAGTACATCACTTAAGTTCGAGGTCTTTGTCAACTTGTCTCAATCTTTGTTCTACTAGGCGCGGGAGTCTTTGCTCCCATAAGTGTCGACTCCGCCCACTAGCTTCGCAAGTCATGAGCATCATACAACCGGTGCACGGTCTTCGTCCCCATAGACCTACCAACACGGCATTGGCTAGTTGCACGAGTTTTACATTTGACTCGGACTTCGTCCAACTTGTATGCAGGATCTTCGTTCCCATAATCCCAGACACCACACACTTGTTGTCCGAATCTTGCGTACGATGCGATGAAGGGAGCCCCTCCCCCACTTCATCATGTCGACGTCCTCGACGACTTGACTATCGACTCGTTTTGATAGCTCCCATCTGCGGAGTCCTATTCACTTGCCATCGCACGCCTTACTCTTTGCCTCGGGGAAATGACTAGATGTTGCCTTCGCCACTTCGGCGAGCTTGGCATGCATATCTCTTAGGAATTCCTTCCTTCATTCCATCCCACTGGTAAGCTTCTCTCGGTATCCCAACTTGATCAGGGTCTCTTCGACGAACATCCACTCTTGGACTTTGTCTCAACTCTATCCTCCACAAGGTCGCGCTCCCGCGACATGGTTAAGCTTCAAACCATCTAGACTTCCTAGCTTGTCTGCGGTGTTTCTACACGAAGGTTGCTGAGAATTCTTCTGTGACTGATCTTGGGACTCCAAAGCACATGGTCAATTAACACACCGACCCTCTTTACCAGCACGCCTTTGCGCGAGGCCTTTGCTACATCCAAGCATCTTGGTCTATCGTTTGAGTGATGCTTGCTTTTGGTAGACGTACATGCCGGTCTTTACTGTCGAGAACAAGGTTACCTCGACCTTTCTTGCAACCAATGGCATCGATCCTTCTACCAATGATATCGAGGTCACGCGGACATATTGATGCATACTCTCTGCTCGATCAATTCCGCCTTCGCCTTGAACACTCTCTTGAAGATGTTCAGGCTCTGATACCAACTGTCACGGGCCGACTTTTTTCTGCGGAATACTACACCCGTGCGGCGCCAAGACTCTCCCAGTCGAGGCCAGCCTACCTTTCCTCGGTCTTCTTCATGAAAACCCTCGCGCACTTTGTGCTCACGGACACGGATATCCTGACGGGAACTACGTCCGAAGAGTCTCGCTCATAGCGACTAGAACTGCATCACAGTGCCGAGGCTTGCCCGAGCAATGCCTCGCTAACACTCGCCTCGTTACTAGGTTCCCTCGCGTCACCTCGGCCAATCCCGCATCAGCGCTCTCCCGCGTGACTCTCCACTCGGTTGCGTGTGCGATGCCTTAGCCAAGATCAAGTCATCATCCGTTCCCTTCACGATGGGCTATCGTATGCCTCTCCCGAGTAGGCGTACATGGGACTTAGGGCGGCACCCGCACCCAAAGTCCTTTACTCCGACATCCCGTCTCACAACTCATGCGAGAGGATGTCCGAAGGAGCAACTTGACTCACAGCCTAGCCCTTATCCTTTTGATACCCGCATGTCTCGCTCTTGCCATGCGTTTCAGGCTGCAAGTCCCGCGAATAGAGTCGGACCTCGGACTCCTCGCGTTAGGGACATTCCTACCGTCTGTGGCACGGGAATGTCCATTCGATGATTAATCCGACTCCCCTGGGGTCGACACTGAAAACCTGGGAATCTCTATGGAATAACCACCGTGTGGGATAGAGGGCGCGCAGTACTGCCTCCATGGCAATACTGGTCCGAGCCTATCCCAACTCGAACGACACACTAGTCCACTTCGACTATGTATGCCCGCCCCGCGTGCTTATCTCTTCGGCACACGGGAAGCTCACTTCAGTCACTGAGACTGTCGGGTGGTGGAGAGCTTTACACCAAGGTACCCCGAATAGAGACCGTCAACATCCTGCCGTCCAACTTGTCATGACTCCCGTGAGTGACTAAGTCTTTGCCTTCGACTCCCGTCTGAGATCCCCTTAGGCTTCCTAAGGAGATTTCCATCCGTGCGGGACGTTTGCCCATGCTTGGCACACGTTTCCCGCCCGTCTCGGGCCCCCAGCGGCCTCTCGACCGGTCGGCTCCCGGACGACCGTGACACTGGACGCTCCGGCGCGACTCGGCCGCCAGCCTCCTTCTCCGGCGGGTTGGTCTGCGCGATCTGCAGAACCCGCTCCACCATCCTCGTGAGTTGAGCAAATTTTACGTTCGAATCGCGCTGAATCTCATCGAATCTCCGCCGGAACCAGCCTCTTTTGTAGGTGAGGGTAATTTAAACTTTCTATAGGTGACAAAAATGCAAATAAGTGATACGGATGCAATTTTAGCAAATAAGTGACACAAATGCAAGAAATGGTTGAAGTTGCGACTTCAGCCGCAAATGCCACATTTTTATACGATAGGTTTTTTTGTTTCATGTTTTCCTCCTAATACTTTCGCACATTTACATATAATTTTATATTATTGTACAGGGACAATGATTTGGAAACAAACTTACAATAGCACATAGACGTCTACCAATCAAGTAAGACAACTTTGACAAAATCCCAAAAATATGACAATTATTGTCTCCTTCCTTAGATGCGACACTCATATTGTTTTGACCTAGTTTTTAAACCTTTATTTTACATTTCTTTATAAGCAGCAACTCCAAACGTTAAAATTTGTTGATTTATGGCTGAATATTTTTAAAATTGCAAAAAAAAAAAAAAAAAAAAAAACCCCTTAAATTAACCAAATGTAATCTTGATTGTCTAAAAATACAACTTTGATTACTTAAACTTCGCTAAAAAAATACAAAGTCATATTTAGGAGTACTATATGAAATTGGATGCACAATCTCATCCCAAATCATCCATATCCTTAGACAGAGCATGTTGTCTTTATGCTCTAGGCATAGACAAATAGATAAATCCAGGAAACCTAGTTTATGAACAAATTTATTATTAAGTCAGGAATTTAAATGCCAATAAGAGAGGTTTGGTATCCCTTTGCCTCATTAATAATATTTCATTGAAAAGTAACACTCACATTCAACAATTATAGCTTTTTGTTATGATATATCCCACTTTGACCAAGGGTCGGAAAATGGAGCATAAACTATTTAGGTGATAACGCCAAGCCTTTCACCTCCCAAACGGATTCTACGGTCCTATAATACCTAAACACTAATGCTCTATGTTTAGAGTCAAATGTAGAATCAACTGGGAGGCGAATTAGCCGTATGTAAAGCATATATGTAATAAAACATAATAAGATGTTTGAATTTAGTCACCTATTTCTAGGGAGACCCTCCCCTAATAACCCTCTTGCCCAAGTACAGGTCTTTGCGCAAGAACCATATCACCTGAGGATGCTTCTTCGCCAATAAACGGCCCTTGCCCAAGAGCCCTCTTTTTTGGGACATGGTCCTCGTTTAAGCGCTATAATTGCACACATGGAAATTGCATGGGATAGATCTCTGCCCAAAGTAGGTCCTCGCTGATAGTGGCGGAGCTAGGAATTAAAATTGGGAAATATAGACTAAAAAATACAAAAAAAGGGTAAAATTTATAATTTTGAAAAGTTCAGGGTGGCATTGGCCCCTCCGGTCTCCATGTGGCTCCGCAACTACTTGCTGAGGCACAAGGTCTTTGCCTAAGGAAGGATCCTTGCTCGAGGAAAGTTCTCTCGCCCAAGAACGAGCTCTCGTCGAAGACTCCCTCGCCGATGCGCGTTCACCCAAATGCTTGTGGGCCCTTGCCATGGCATGGACTCCCAAGACCCTTGGCCCTCCTCTTGGACTCAAAGATTGATGCAAGTTTTCTCAAATTTAGGCAAAACATGTTAAAACTCTCTCCCCTCACTTTCTCTCTCTAAAATTAAGAGAATAGACTTAAACTTTAACCTCATATGGCAATATGACTAATGTTAAGCATCAAAGCGTCAGGAGAAATTCTTTTTTGCCCTCTTAGCTCAAGTGGTGGAGACCGAAAAAACCAAGTTTAGATGCGGCAAGCTCGGCGACTGACCATCTCTTTTTTCTAGACTTTTTTTAAACCTCTTTAAAGGTTGTGGCATATAGGGTTAGCTCTGTCATAATCGTGATCCTATCTAGTTTGCACAACAAAAAGTGGAAATTTTAGTGCAGATGGCCTCTCGGTTCCGTCTCTTCCATCATGTGCACTCTTTAGTCTTTGTCCAAAAAATGTCAGTAGCGATTACCTTGCTTAGTCTATTATTACATTATAATGAAAATCTCAAATTTTTTAAATATCAGTTTAGTAATATGATAAATTATGGTTTAAAGATATTTCATTTATAAATCTTACTAAAATCTAAGATATTAAATAATTTTTTGAAACACTTACGGAGATTTACGTAGATCATTGTCAAAGAGATTGATGTACACCCATAAATAATTCTCTTATTGTTAGTAAGAGATTTGCATAGAGTCTTTTGGTGTCAAAACATTACACTATGTACCAATTATCTAAAAAATCTTACACATATCCACTTAAAAAGTCTAAATTACCCTTAAATGAAAATAAAATTGCCCCATACTTCTGAACATTTGGTCGAAAAATATACTAAACGGTCAAACACTATTAAAAATAGAGGAAAGTTCACCATTATATAAATTATCAAAATTTAAGCATTGGTCGAAATATTGTAGAAATTAGTCGAAACCGACAGAAAATCTAAATTGGTCAAATATATATATTAAACGGTTGAAATTCATAAACTTGGTTAAAAATTAAATATATCGGTCGAAAATCTGAAATACGAACAGACATGAAAGAACTCGCAATTTTTGGGTCAATTAAAAAAATAAGAATTTATAAATGAACGATTATATATTGAAACACAAAGGAGACATACTCATTACAAATGTCAATTTTTACTCCTCACACTTTAAACAATGACATTTTCTTTCTTATCTTATCTTTGTACGTATGAATAATAATGAGAAAATCCTAAAATTCAATAACTTAGACACATTTTATTATGATTTGGATATCTTGTAAATAAAATAAAGATGAAGTGTAATTTGAACTTTTCAAGTGTTTATGTATATGATTTTTTAGATACTTGCTATATTGTATTTTAAGACCGGAGACTTTAAGCTATAGGCTTTATCAAATTTATCATTAGTAATGCGCTCACAAACACGCTTTTCTCTCTCCAGAAACCCACGATTTCTCTCTTTCTTAGTTTCAGAAACTAGGGTTTCAAAACCCAGTCTCCTTCTCAGCCACCACTCCCCCCAAGCGCCGGCCGTCCGTACAACGGTAGCAAGGCTGAGACTTGGGGGGAGGCCTTTTTTCATTTTACCCAGAAGCTTTTGTTTTCTTTTTTTCTTTTTCATCCAGATCTGCTCTGCTGCGGTCGGGGTTCTCCGGCGGTCTTCCTCAACGCCGAACCGTGCCTCTGGGAGTCCGGCACTTCTCTTTGGATGGTGGTTCTTGGTGCTGTTGGTGGGCGTTTTTTGGAGGCGCAGTGGATCTCGATCTCGTCTCACCCACGGGCGATTTTGGGTGTTCCCTCAGATCCGGCCTCCCCCGATCCCTCACTCCTCATCGACGTTGCTCCAAGCCTCCGCCGCCCCTCGATGAAGCGCTCCGACGAAATCCAACCTCTCTCTTGGCTCCGGTCCCCACTGGGTTTTTTCATTTCAGATCGGTGTCCCCCCGCCGATCCCGATTCAACCTCTCTATCCGGTGAGATCTTCGTCAGCCTAGATGAGCGCCACTCCTATCCTCCAGTTCCCGACTTCGGACAATCGATTCTGTTGGAGCTTAAGAGTGGTACATGGATTCTTGTTTGTGCGAAGCTGGTGTGCGAATTTGGAATTTTTTGTTTAGTTTCGTTTTTTCAGTTGTCTATTAAGTCTTTTAGTTTTTGCATTTTGGTTGTATTAAGTTTTTTGGGTGACGGATTAGCTATCCTCCCCGGACAGAAGTTTTTATGTTTTTGTTGTGTTTTTGTTGTTTTGGGTTACTATGGAGGTGGAATAACTGTCCTCCTCGGTATGGATTTCCTATTAGAATTTTCTCTATGCAGGTTGAAGAATCTCTTTCTACTTGGTCACGGGATCAAGGTTGATTGGATTTCTCCATTATCCGTTATGGATATTTTGAAAGAGCCATATGTGGGCTCGATTTCTTTTGTGCTCGGTATTCTTCCTCTTGTTGGAAGCATGCACAAGATTGGACGTTCATCTGATTTTAGTGTTAAATTCACTTCGATTTAGGTCGATAGTGTTCCTCGTATTAAGATGTACTTCTCTTGTATTTGTGGGTGTTTTACCCCTATCTAATGGAAATCTCCTTTTATAAAAAAAAAAAAAAAAAATGCGCTCACAAACATATGTAACTGTAAAGCTTAAATAATTAGCTGCCGCAATAGGTCCTTTATTTGTCATTGTTAAGTCAAGTAAAAAAATCTAGCATTGAAATCAAATTGTAATTAAAATATTTAAAAACTTTTACGTAGCACCTAATCCCATCCCATGGATCGTTGGTAGATCTTTTCTGCCTTTCTGAGAATTAAATAATAGGCAAATATTAAGGTTCTGTCACCTCATTTTCTCTCTCTCGGACCCGGACTATAAAATAATCAATAAATATAAAAGTATTTATGTGGAAACTCCTCGTTTAAGAATTAAGCCAAACGATTAAAATAATAAATTGGATTCCACAGACGGAATGACTCAGCGCAATCCAATCAGATAAGTTGTCGGTCAAGATTGATTGATTAGCACAAAAAACATATTCTCCTTGAATCTTAATACATAATTTTTAAATCAAATAAGGCTATATGTGCTGATTTTAAGCTAGCAGCCCTAACTACCAATACTATAATTAGCTAATCAAGTGTGTGTTTTTTAGTTGAACTTTTATCACGACTGTTCACCATGACAACAAAGGTAAACAAAGCACCATGCTTAAACTTTTTTTTTTTTTCTTCATTACAAAAGTTCTCAAACAATAAAAAACAAAAATTTATTTCTCCAAGTCAATTCTTCTGCTGAGACTGTAAATATCTGATACTGATATGACATATAAGGAAACTCCATATAAGTTTTACCACTTAAAGGGTTCAAGTAAAGAATATATACATATATATCATGCGGTAAAACCTCTCCTTATATTTATATGAAACGTAGTACATGTATAAGTAAGGGAAAAATTACACTGTCTGCCACAGCTAACTCTTTTCTTTTCTCTTTTCTATGAAATGAAATGACAACACCACTGCAAAATAATCTTTGTATATATATATGTATCTATATATATTTCAGTGACCAGAATGAACTTATTATTAGAGCACTTTGCAAGCAACAACAAACACCCGGCCAATTAGAGGAATTTATGGGAGAAGAGAAATATGATTAGTGAATTGCCCGTACAAAATGAGCGAAATAATAATATATAAAAAATTATAAAGGCAGAGTAAAGCTGGAGAAAAAGGTAAAGAAAGGGCTAATCAGTAACAAAAGAGAACACTGTAGTGAAGTGAAGTTTTTAACCACGATTCACGAATCTGCAGCTCAAGCATTACTTACATAGTTAAGTATAATAATATTATATATATAGCCATGTAAATAATATTATATGTTAATTAATGTCTATCTGACAAGAGAGACGATCCATATGTAAAGTCATTTCAATGCTTTAACGGGTATGGAACTGAATCATCTCCAATAACTCCAGTCAAACAATGCCAAAGTAATTCCAAATAAAAGTTTGTGTCTCAGAGAGAGAGAGAGAGAGAGAGTCTCCGTGGCCTAAATCGGAATCCCAAATCAATTAATACTTTCCAAAACATATTTTAAAAATTCATAGCGAATGAACAAGCGCTGAGAAAACAGTTATTTCCGATCGATTATTCGTAGCAAAAAATGATAAATTAACATTGCATTATAATCAAATGAAATATGCTTGTTTCTCTATTTTCTAGGAGTAACGAACACATTAATTAAGATAATAACTCGTCTGTAAGTTGTTGCTTCAAAAGCAGATTCATCATATGATATCATGCACATATATACACTATTCAACTCAGATCTAACTTCAGTGATTCAAAAAAACACGGACCCCCATATCATCATATTCATACACAACCAACCAACCAAAACCAACTGTTCACCGCAATTTCCTACGATAATAACAAGCTTTATTTATACATGTCTGCGATAACTAGCACTTAAACCCTAAAAATCATAACGATATCAAATAACAACTACCCTACTTAGACTACAAAAAATTACAACAAGCGAGGCGAATTACTACAAATACCATAACCTCAACAATCAAAACAAACATCGATCAAACACAACAAAAGAGATAGACCACGACTGACTATAAGGACTATTCGTAGTTCATATCCTCAAAACAAACGAGTTCGAGTAACAGTGGGTAAAAAAAAACCTATCACTGGCGGTGGTGGTGGTGATGATGATGACAGATCTTAGCTTCTGTATCAAAGCAAAACCCATATCCTCATCATTATCATCATCAACAACACGACACAAACATCATCAACTAATCACCCTTCTCCAAGACTAACAACAAGCTTTATACATCTTCGAACTTATATATATATATTCCGCTAAACACAACTTGAACCCTAAAAATAAACCACAGCTCGTCATTTATAACTACCCTACTACACAGAAAGAGTACAAATTAAAGCAATAAGAAAATTCCATATAGCATAAAGCCTCGACATAATTAAGATTAAAAAAAAAGAACTTTAATATATAAAGACTGACTATATTATTATGATTATTATTATTATAAATTAATGACTGCTACTACTGGTGGTGGTGGTGAAGGTGGTGATGAGGCATCATGAGATGCGCGTGAGGGTGAAGGTGGTGCATCATGATCTGCACCGGCGGCGGCGGCGGATGATGAGGCAGAGAAGCCTGTTGCTGCTGCTGCGCCGTGGTCTGCGGCGGCGTCGGAGTCGGAGGAGGGCGTTTGCGCTTCTTCTTGTCGTAGCTGATTCCTCGGGCCTTGGACTGAAGGTCTCGGACCTCTCGGAGGTAGAGCCTGACGGCGCGTGCTCCGAACGGGTTGGCCTCGGGCTTGCCGCCGTTCTCCTCGAAGGCGGCGCGTAGGCGGCCGATGAGCGCGTCGAGGCTGCCCCAGGCCTGCCGGAGCGGGCAGGGGCAGGGCGCCGGCGGGTTGGGGTGGCCGTAGAAAGGGCAGATCGGCGTGTGGACCTTCGTCTTGCCGAACTGGTCCAAGTACCGCAGAAACTCCAGCACGTGGGCCCCACTGCACCGCGACAGCGACAGCGGAGGCCTGTGGTTCTTCAGGTACTGCCCGAACGTGTTCCAGTCCCTCCTCTTCTGGTTCTCGTACCGGCTCGAGCTCGCCGTCGTCGCCGATACCGTTGATGATGCTGAGGCCGGCGGAGATGACGTCATCAGAGCTATGCTCGATGATTGGCTGTCCAGGTCGGTATTGATTATCATTGATTCCATTTTTGATCGATTGATCTAGGGTTTGGGAGATTATTGTTATAAAGAGAGAGAGAGAGAGAGAGTTTTGGGTTCTTAGAATTTGTGCTGTTTTTCTTTTTTTTTTTAGGGGGGGAGATTAAAAAGGGGAAATAAATTGAAGAAATGTGAGGGTGTGTGTTTTACTGTTGAGTGAAAACAACCTCACTGGAGAAGGGAAAGGGAAAGATGAGAAAGAAGACACAGAGATACTAGTAGAGTAGATGGGAAGTAGATAGACTAGTAGTGTATTGTTTCTAGTAGTGGTACTACTACTTCTGAGATAGACTAGTAGTGTCTGCTAATTAATATTAATCTTGTTATTGATTGTCTTTATTATTGAATGAATGAATATTGTGTATGGTTTTGTTCCTATTTTTTAAGTAATTACAAATAATATATTAGTGAGTTTTGTTGAGTATGAGTGAGCTTTTTATTTTTTTTGGGTCCTGTGTTTGTTAGAAGATGTGATGACGAGATTGACGAGATAAGACGTCCAGGACTGTTATTTTTTTTTTTTCTTTCTATATTTTATGATGAGATATCTGATGTATATAAATTGTATGGTATGTTTGGTTTTGATTGCTTTGTTTGAGTAATACTAGAAAGTTTTTTTAGAAGGTTAGACAAACTTGTATTTTGGGGATGTTAAGATTGGAGCTAATTATTTTTTTCATTCCCTAAAAAGGCTCTAACATGTCATGTCTAACTTCTTTTTGGTATGCAATGTATTGAGTATTTGACATCTGAGTGTGTGACTTCTATTATTTTATATTTTAATTTTTTTTTTCCTCGTTTGTGCGTGTGTAAGAATGAGAGAGAATAAGAGGAAAATGTGATTGCGTATTTTTAGGGCTTTATCTTTACTTGTGTGGAAATCGAAATAGGGTTTTGGACAGTAGGTTGAGAAGCAGACACAAGAAAAAAGTTTGTGATGACTGATGACTGATGACTGATGACTGATGACGAGTTTGTTTATATAATTATACATATATAAATTCGAATATACAAGAGAGAAAGTGAAGAGAATAACATGATTTTGTTTCTTGACTCTGTAGTATTGAATGACAGTTCCTTCATCCGTGACCAGAATACCCCAAGTGGAAGTGGAAGTAATTCTTTTTTTCCTGGCTCTACTTTTCTTCATGGCCTAATAAAATAAAACACTAATAGTCATGACATGAAATAGTCATGACATGACAGCAATTAGGCCCCATCATTTTTTTTGTTTTTGATTTCAAACCATACAATTGAGCTTAAATAATGCACTTAAATAGGTAACATAGACATATATTGGTGTCTGTGTCTCTGTGGATAGAAAATAAGAATATTAAATAAAGAAATGAATATCAACCCTGAATTAGCACTATGTCCATTAAAAATTTAAAATAAATAATAAACTAGCTATATTTATATTTTAGATTGGTATATGGACAAATTTTAGTAAATATTTAATAAATAACAACAATAATTACGTGACGTAAGCACGTGAATGATTTATAATTTCTAAGTTTACTTTTTTGATTTCGTAAATAATATTTAATAAATATATGATAAATATTATCTTTATGGTTATTTACCAAAATATTTATCAAATATTTATTAAAAATTAATTAAATACAATAAATCATACATGCAAACATGATTATATATATCTACAAATCATAAAATAAAATAGTTACACAATACAAGGCCGTATTAATACATACATGACTATATCATATACAACTTCTGATATGCATGACTACAAATATAATTAAATGTGTCATGATTACAATTTCTAGACGACAAAACTTGTGGGGGATTCGAACGTGTAAATGTACGTACTGTACTGTGCGTACATACATGTACACGTATACAAGTATAGTAGCAAGTTTTTTTTTTTTTTTTTTTTTTTGTGACTTGTGCGCGCTATGCAATTAGTCAACAGAAAATATTATATATGCCTGAATAAAAAGATCAGTCGCCTTTATAAATGACATAAATAATTATACAATTGTAATCCCTAAAATTTATAGCGCGGTCAATTCCAAAAAATCTTGATTTGTTAATCAAAATTAAGAGTAGAAAAGTTTGGCAACTGTTTACATCACAGAGGCATATAACTTTTTTATTAATATTATTTAGGAACATATGAGTAATATTATTGTTAGATGCTTACAAGTCGATAGATATAAGCAGGCAATTCTAGAAAGGTTTGGTTTTATATGGGGTGGTATACAGTTGCATTAACTGTTGGTAGTTAAACAAGTCTTTTTATGGTAGCTCTCTTTTTCCTTTCCGTACTTTGCTGGCAGAGGGGTTTTACTAAGTTATATGCAGTATATAATAAAATAGTATACAAACTTTATTCACACACATGCACACATGTGATCAGTTCTCATTATTCAGTGGGTTTTTTTTTTTTTTTTTTCTAACTTAATATTAAGATTATAGAAGATCTTCTCTTCCCCTCAAGACATCTGTATGTTGTCTCTGGTTGGAAGTTGGATGAAAAATGATATAGGATTTCTAGGTAGATCACTACTCACCTTGCAGTATTGTTGAGAAAATAAATACCTTTGAAAGATACTCCGTTTGGATGGTGTGTTTAAACAGTGTGTTTGAATGGTGTATATATCTGAATTGTTGTTAGGATATGGTTGACTATTTAGTAATGTGTATAGTGTATTTAAGCATGTATTTTTGTACTGAAATTGGAAGAAAACAAATTGAAGTTCTAAATAAATAAATAAAATATAAAAGTGGATAACTTAAGTATTTATTGTGAAAAAAATAACTGCACTAATACATATTGGAATTTCTTAGCAATGGTTAAAAAAACGTTATAGAATGCGAATTTCGACAATGATTCTTGAAAATCGTTGTAAAAAGCCATTTTTTATAACGGTGTTTTTGAATCGTTGTAGAAAATAGTATTCATTTTACAAGCCGTTATAAAAAAAAAATTTAAAGTATTTATGCCACATCGAGAAAAGGTGGTTTACACGATGATACAAGTCTACTTTTGAATTAAAATGATAAAACAATTAAACATTGGTTGAAACCATTTTTAAATCATGCTCAATGAAAAAAAAAATCATTTGGAATGATTCATGCCAAACTGCCCAAATGCGGGTGTTTGAGGAAGAAACTCCTTGAAACTTTTCTTTTTTCAATATTATTTTTTTGGATTATTTTAAAAATATGCCTAAATTGAAGGCTTTTTCATCCCTTCATCTATTTTGACAAGGTTTTTTTTTTCACTTTTATGACAACACATATAATAAATAATTATATTTAACGTAAAATATGTCATGAAAAACTGTATAATTAGTGACAACCAGAGTGATAAAAGCGGAAAGAAGTATTGTCATTAAATTATTTACGTTAAATATAATTATTTTACTAATACAGTTTTATCTATTTTTGGTAATATTTTTGGAATAATCTATTTTTTTTTTATCTACAGAGAGGCTTGATAAAAATAAGGTTCCGATAGAGGAGAAATGAGTCCACTGCATACATACATACATATATATATATATATATACATACATATATATATACAAATATTTACGGTACACGCATATGTATATTTGAAGGAATTTTGCGGGTTCCAAAAGCTATATCTTTACCGATACTCGGTGGGTACTAATTTTCTAGCCTGATTTTGTGTCAAATGAATTTTTCTTTTAAATCGAACTAATTATGTGACCATTGCTACTGAATTCGTATGTTTTTATCTAAACAGAGCCTCTCTCTCTCTAAAAGACTCGTATCAGAGAAACCCTAGTTGGTCGCCGCCGCCTACCCCCTTGGGTCACGGACGTCGTTAACGCGACTCAGATCCGAGGGGAGGGCGTTGTTCGCGCGCAGTCGCGACTCAGATCCGGTTCAGCTCGGCTCGGCCTCGGTTCAGCTCGGCCTTGATTCAGCTCGGCCTCGGTTCAACTCGCTCGGACTCCGTTCAGCTCGGCCTCGGTTCAGCTCGGCCTCGGTTCAGCTCGCTCGGCCTCGGTTCAGCTCGGCCTCGGGTCTGCTCGGCTCGGCCTCAGTTCAGCTCGGCCTCGGTTCAGCTCGGCTCTAGGTGGCGTCTCCTCCTTCGTCCTTGCCTCGGCTCAGCTCATCGTCACTCTGACGCGCCGGCGGTTCCTGGTGCTCGGCCGTGGTGAAGATCTGGGAGTCGCTGGGCTGGTGAAGATCTGCGTTGGGCTTCTTGTTTTGTGTTCTATTTAGTTATGCTTTATGTTTTTATGCTAGTTAGCACATGTTGCGTTTTGTTTGACTTGGTTTATCTTGGACACGGATTAGCCGTTGTCCACTATCCCGTTGTGGTTTTCCTGTTAGGTTTTGATCTATACAGGTTGGAGATGCATCTTCTTCGTGGTCAGCAAACCGAGGTTGAGTGGATCTTTCCATCAACCAATTTTGGTTTTGTTGAAAGAGCCCTTTGTGTGCTCAATATTTGTGCTCATCGTTCTTCCACTTGTCGGAAGCATGCACAAAATGTGCGATTACCGGAACTTAGTGTTAGTTTCACTTCGACTTAGGTTTGAGGTGTTCCATGTACTAAGGTGTTTTTCTCCTGTATTGATGGGTTTTTTACCCAATTTTAATGGAAAATCTGTGACTTTCAAAAAAAAAAAACTAATTATGTGACCCAATTGATCAATTAAAATTGGGATTATTCCAGAAATATATTTAAATGAAGGTTTTTTTTCATTATCAATTAATAATGATATATTAGTATAGCAGTGTAAAACGCATGTGATACTATTGACCAAAATTACATAATTTAAGATAAATTCTAAAAGACATGATTTTCTGCAGCCCATGAGCCTGAACATATGACCTCTCAATCGAAATATACGTGAGATTACCACTAGATCAAATTAGTTACCACATTGCTTTTTCACTTTTAGAATAGCACATGTCATGAAATACTACATTGACAATTATTTCGTGAAAAAATGTATTTAATGACAATTACAATCACAAAAGTAAAATATAAAGCTTACTAATGGATAATGAAAAAAAAAAACCTTTCCATTTAGTCATATTTTTTTTAATACTCCATTTTTATGTTCCAAGTAAAATACCCAGACTAATTTAGCATCATATATATTTGCACAAGATATCATTTTATTAAACACTAATATTTTATTGATCAATATGTTATCATTCATCAACCTTTGGTACATTTATTGACTAGAGTCGGGTGTGAAAATTAGCATATCCTCTCTAAGTCATTTTACTTTCAGCTCTTTTGTTAGATGTAAATAAGGTAATAATAAATCAGAGTAACTAATTCAATTATCTTTATTATCAAGTATATTGATCCAAGTTACATATTCACACGCAAAAATATGAAATGAAATTTATGTGTGTGTGTGTGTGAATCTCAAAACCTAGCTACTGTAAATCAAATGATATTGCCAATGGTATTTTCGCTTAAAATTAGGGATCACTCAAAGAGCATGATCAGTCATGTCAAATATTTGTCCTAGCATATCATCACTTCATCCATAATTTAGGTAACGAGCGCATTATAATAACTGGGATATATACGGGGTCTGTCACGGCTAATCTTGCAATAATTTTGAGTATATGGCTAAACAATAACTTTGCACGAACTCGAGTCAGTGATATACACAAGATAAATGTTATGATTTTGTAATACGGAATGATTTAATATTATATTAAATCGAAAAGTAAATATATCTCGTGCAAAATAAGATACTTCATCACTGATTTTATAGCAAAATTTTCAGTGTTACAATAAATTAAATAAGGCCCCTAGAGAGAAGTTGTCATTGTGTGGTTTTCATGCAAGGATCGATTAAAAACCTTGTCGAAAGTCTCGGCGAGATCTCATTGATATTTAATTTTTGGTAAAAGATGTTTTATAAAATCTCGCGAGATCTAGCGGATATATCGTCCAAAACATTGTTTTTTCACGAACATAGTTCATAGTAGCCGGAATCCACTCAGAAAATGATTGAGTTTCCTCTAAGAAGACATGGATGCTTTATATATCAATTCTTGGTGAGTTACCACCCGCATCATACGTCTCATAAGAAAATCTAAGTGTTTTCTCCAGATTTTTTAAGAATCCTAGCATGATCTAGTTACTATATAAGCAGTCAATTTCTCATTGTTTTTGTTATCTATGAACATCTGGATCATTTTTTTTATAACTATTTTCTCTTATTTAGGATTTTTTTAAATGAATAATAATTTATAAATTTGAAAAACTCTATTTGATTGAGCGAAGAAATCATCCAAAATATTTCACTTATAAAAAATGGTCTTCATATTATTTATTTTATAAATAAAATATTTTGTATGATTTCTTTGGTGAATTAAATATAGCTTTCACAAGCTTTTCAACCCATATTCATTTGTAAATGTTGGGTATCAAAACAAAGAATGACTAAAATGGTTAAGATGTTATATTAACAACTGCCCTCAAAATGATTAAAAATGGGAGTATATGCTTAAAAATATGATTTATTTGAACTAAATGTGGTATAAATCATTTCAAGATATAACTGAGATGAAAACATGATGAGATACATGCTTATTTGTTACTAATTATACAATGAACACTCGTACAACTCCAGCGATTACATCAAAATGGAACTCCAATGTTATTGGTGAGTATGTGAAAAGTAATTTTGTTTTGGGTTTGGGTGTCTCTATTTATAACCTTCAGAAGGATCCCTGAGCTTCTCCATCTTTGTCGGACATGTCGTCGTTGAACAAGCCTTCTCCTCTCAACAGGGCATGCGTGAATCTCGATCGGAGTTTAGCAAGGTAGTTCAAAAGAATGCATTTGAATCAGTCTCTCATGCCTTAAATCACGAGGGATTGTTGTATAAGTTTTCAATTCATCTACTTTGTCGAGATGAGCTTTATAGAGTTCATCTCATTTGAGAATTCGAGGGGTATTGTGCTAATTAGAGCTCGACTCACTGTAATGCTAGGGAGGCTGAGTTAAAATGAGCTCAGCTCATCAAATCACTCGAGATGGGTTGAGCTAAAAAGAGCTCAACTTGACAAACTGTCTTGAGTGGATTGAGCTGAAATGCACTTATCTCGCTAAAACTACTCGGAGCGAGCTGAGCCAAAAACCGTTTAGCTCGTCTGATAATTTGAGGTTGGCTGAGTTGAGAAGAGTCCAGATCACCTTAATGCCCATGGATGGGCTGAGTTGAAAAGAAATCACGTCATCTGATAATTTGAGGTAGGCTGAGTTGAGAAGAGTTCAGCTCACCGAAATGCAAAGGGGACGAGTTGAACTGAAAGGAGCTCAACTTGCCAGATTGTTCAGACCTGGCTAGGCTGAAAAGAGTTTAGCTCACTAAAATAATTCGGGGCGAGCTGAGCCGAGCAGAGCTTAGCTCGCAAAAATTAGTCTTGACCTAGGAAAGCATTATTTGGGTAAGTGCCCACACTTTTTTAAGTTCAAAATATGTCTTTTGATGGGAGGACGAAGTCTTAGTCCAACAATGTGTTCTCTCTATCCTTCACCAATACGACCAATTCCGGCCCATACTATTTTGATGATAGATCTGGGATTATGGTGTTTTATATTACTTGGCCCCGCAACATTTTTAACATCAAATTTAGGGGTTCGAAATGCACCAACACGAATTTTGTATTTAGACCTAAATATTAATAAATTGAAGTTTTTTTCTTCTAAAAATTACCAAAAATATAATCATGACAAGAGTATTAGTAAGTCTCATATATATACGTCAACCAATCTTGAATTTGTTGATATGTATATCAACAAATCCACAATTTAATGTCATGTATGTAGACAAATTCAAGATTTGTTGACATACATATGGGCCTATGATTACATTTATCCTAATTATGCTTTTGCAAAAATATTCGCATTTTACTAATATTTTAGTTTTTCAAATTGTAACATAAATTTTATAATTTCTAAACGTGACCGTATTGTAATTGTTTAATAGAAAGTAAATAACATATCATTAAATAGAACTAGCAAATAATATAAGGAATATCATAGCGGACTTTTTTTTATTTGTAAAAAAAGAAAAACAATCTAAGGAATGTAACCATGTGTTATTAATATACTAAAGAATATTTTTTTAGTTAGATCAACTAAAATCATATTCATAAGATTACTATTCACATAAACAAAATAGTAGAGAGATTGATATGCAAATTAAATGAATAATAAAAAATATAAATAGTTAAAATATGATTTTATGTTTACAATAGCCGATTGAGTCAGAGATACAAATACCGTGATAGTCTAACGTGCTTTGAGTCTCTATTGGCCTCAACCCACAAATTTGTGGCTCTCATACACAAATATGTCGTCATGACTATTTCATGGATAGATGTTTGGCCCTCCAAACTAACACGAGTGTTTCAAACGTGCTTTGTCCTCATTCACATACTTCCTAATAAACTTTTCAGGAAGTTACCTATCTTAAGACTACTCCGGGTAAAAAATGCTTAACTTTTAAGTTTTTAAGTTATAGGTTTCCGAAAAGAAGATACATCTTGTTGGTATAAATAGTACTCATCAAGCCATTTTAGCCCTTCTCGACTATGAACTCCCATACTCACAATTTCGAAATCATTACACGTGGATCAGAGAGTGTATTACGGTAGATGCATTACAAATAGTGTCATGGATTAGAGTCTTAGAGATGGAACAAGTCGTGCCGACTCGTTTTTTTTTCCCCCGCTATTTCTCTGTCAAAATCACTCTTTCTCTCTATTCTAACATTTTCTCTATTTATTTCTTTGCGTGGAGCGAAACAAAAGGGAGGAGAAAAGAGAGGTATCCTTTAATGGGTATTTCAATGATTGACCACCTCAATGTCGAAAACCAAAGAAATGGCCTTTCGCTTATATATGTATCCTTTGCCTGACTATAAAAGAGCGTAGGACACTCCCTTTTAGTTTGACACGTGTCTGCTCTATTCCCTTCTTTTTTGCTTCAGGTCTATTCCCTTTTTAATTACAATATTGCACTGCTTTTTATTCCAATAATAACACGTAGCCTAATAATGTTTAATGCTTCTCTGCCCAACAAAATGTCTAATCTCTCTCTCTCTCTCTCTCTCTCTCTCTCTCTCTCTCTCTCTCAAATTTAATACTCACACAAATTTACAATATTACTGGGTTAAGTTGGACAATGCATATCATTTAGTCTTATGCTATGATAAATATATCAATAAGAATGATGCAATAATCGATTTCAGGTGATTGTTATGTTAAATGTTTATTTTATAATTTGTGGCATCAACCATTTAAACCAATTAAATATTCTAGTAAACTTAAAATCTTGAAAAGTAAATTGTGGACTAATTGCTTTAGATTAAACTAATGCTTAATTGATTGAATAAATAACAAATATATAACTACAATAACTTTAATTTATGATTCAATTTATTCAATGTTTCTATAATATATATTTAGTTTGTAGTTATATATATTGGATTGTTATTTTAACTCTTCTACACATATTATTCATATTATGCGTGTACATTATTTGTATATCATACAAGCAGTATATCATGCACACATCGCATGATGCATAATTATATTATATTAAATAATAAATAAATTGTTTCATGTTTTTAAGCCCTTTTCATGTTTTCAAAATAATGAACTATTAATAAATAAAGTCGTAAAAAGCATATTATATATATGGCGCGCATATATATATATATATATATATATATATATATATATATACCAAACATTCAGTTAATTAATTAACCTAACTCAATTCAGTTTGTTAATTAATTAACTGATTCGCGAATGGTATAATTGTCTGCTAAGAAAAAATAGGCTATTTCCTTAATTAAATGAAATTTGAGTTATTTCCCTAATAAGAAGTGTAAGATGGGCTAGTTACAACAAATTTCACTATAAATTTCTTGATTTTTTTTATTTGCATTCTTTTTCATAATTTTTTGTTTAATACAATAAATTGATAAATCTATAATACATCACAAAAGAACTATATTTACAACTTTTTCAAGTTATCATATCTTTATTATTAATGAATATAAGCTTCTCTTTTTATTCAATAGAGAAACTATAAGTCGCTTCAAACTCTACTAACATGATCATTTATTATGTTCCTAAAATCGTTTTTTTTTTCGGAACGAATTAAGTTAGTTTTACAGGTAAAATTATTACTAATTTAATTATCAAACATAATTTTAGTTAAATTCGTCACAACTGTACTATTATATTTTTCTATACTTTTTTTTAAAACGACTCTTTATATTAACGGGGCATTAAGCCTAATTACAAAAGCGGCATGCGAAAGCACAGTCGGACCATGTTACCTCCCGCAAAGAACCAGGAGGCTGATCAAGATAAAATAAACTTTACAAAAGAGGGTGCGAAAGCACCGCCGGACCGTGTCTTACCCCCCCCCCCCCCCCCCCCCCCCCCCCCCCCCCAAAGAACCAGGAGGCCGGTCGAGATTTATATTAAACTTTACAAAAGATCTTTTTGGACCGAACCTATATAACGCTAGCTTAATCTCTATGTAGGTCTGCCAAGGAGAAGTTTTTAAACTCCTTACAAGAGTTGTGGAGCCAAAAGGTATGTTTAGGTTTAGAGCTTCCGTAATATTTCCGAGGCGCCACTCCTCGTTTTCAAAAATGCATTTGTTCCTGTTCAGCCATAGAACCCAAAAAGCTGCGAGAATCCATGCCTTGCATGTTGCCTTCCAATGCGCATTCTTCCCTGTGGTCACTTGTAACTGAAAAAAGTCTGATAAGATTACCACCGTCGAGGCATCGATGTCAAGCTTTCTGAACAGCCACCTCTATAGACCTGTTGCTGCTGGGCAGTCCACAAATAGATGGTGGAGATCCTAGGCTGCCCTGTGACATAGGATGCAACAGCTCGGAGAGAGTACCCATCGAGGGTTTTGTCTTTGAATGACGTCATTCGTGTTGGTTATTTTTAGATCCAATCTCCATCCAAAAATTTGGACTTTCTTCGGAGCTGCGGACTTCCAGATGGCCTCAAAGAAAAGGATCGGGATAGTCGAGGCCGAAGTTGGGAGCGAAGCGGGCATATACTTTACCGAGAACTCTTCCGTGTCATCCAATCAAGCCCTACGATCTGCCGTCCCATCCCAAAGAGAGACAGCCGCTAGAAAATCCATCAACCGAGCCAATTTTGACACTTCTCTATCGAATAAGTTTCTTGGAAAAACAAAAATTCCATTCGATATTAGATGCGTGAATAAATGATTCCAGCTGCCTGATTGGGACCTGCTTGAGAAGGAAAAGACGAAACAAACCGAGAAAACGATTTTCCAAGCTCTCATTCTCACACCATACATCTTCCCAAAATCTGATCGTATAACCGTCTCGCGCGATCCACTTACACCGTTTAAAGAAATCCCCTTGAACCGAAAAAATGGATTTCCATGGGCTTCAAATGGTGCGTCCCGTTGCAGGTCCAGGGTCCCACCCATTACCTTGTAGTCCATAGATTACCTTTATAACCTTGTACCAAAGCTCCTTGGGCTCGAGTGAAAAATACCACAACCATTTGGCGAGCAAAGATTGATTTTTCGCAACTAGCCTCCCATTTCCCAAAACCTCTCATCTCTTTTGGCTTGAAGCACACGTCCCAAGCTATTGCTGCCCGACCTTTCTTGTTTTCAAAACCTTCCAAAACAATTCTTCTTAATTCTCTCCAAGTCATTGGCTACCCCTATGGGCATTTTAAAGACTGCCATGAAGTAGGTCGGAAGGGCAGATAACACCGATTGAATGATGGTCAATTTCTCTCCTTTCGATAAGAAGCATCTCTTCCATCCCGCGAGTCGTTTTGCTACCTTGGTTAGGACGGGGTCCTAAAAAGATTTGCTCCTCGGGTTATCTCCGAGAGGTAATCCGAGGTATAAGATCGGTCATTCAAGCATTTGGCAACCAATAGAAGAGGTCAGACTCAAGCTCTCCTCTGGTTCACAATTGATTCCTACCAAACTGCTCTTCTCGATGTTGACTTTGAGCCCTAATCTTTACAAAATTCCCGAATTATCTTCACAAGATTTGTCCAATTTTGTCGCTCAAATTTCCCAAAAATGAGGGTATCATCGGCGAAATGGAGGTGAGAGATAATCAGGCTCGGAGATCCCACCTTGAGTGCCTGAAACGACTCATCCTCCACTCCGCGGAGAATTCTTCGGGATAAAGCATCCGCAACTAGGATGAATAGGAAAGGTGAAAGGAGGTCTCCTTGACGCACACCTCTCGAGCTCGGAAAAATGGTTCCTATCTTTCCCGTTGATGATGATGGAAAAGGAGACCGAGGAAAGACAACCTTTGATCCACCTTCTCCATCTTCCATCGAAACCTTTCTTATGCAAAACAAAATCGAGGAAATCTCAATTCACCATATCGTAAGCTTTCTCGAAATCTATTTTGAGGACCGCACCTTTACCCACCGACCTCTTGGTTTCCTCGACCACCTCATTTGCCATTAGGATCAAATCCGAAATCTGTCGACCTTTGACGAAAGCACCTTGGAAATGAGAGAGAGTTTTATCCAAGACCGGTTTGATCCTTTTCGCCAATACCTTTGCCAGTATCTTATATAATCCCGTTACCAAACTTATTGACCTAAAATATTTTGCTATGCTCGCATTAAGTTTTTTGGGAATCATACATATAAAAGTCTCGGTTACTGCCTTGTTTACTATGCCCGATTCCCAAAATTCTTTGAAAAACTGTAGCATTTCGCCCTTGAGGATCTCCCAAAAATTCTGAAAGAAAGCCATGGACAATCCATCCGGTTCGGGAGGTTTGTTCCTAGCGCATCCGAAGATCGCTCTTTTGATTTCGTCTTCCTCAAATGGTCGTGAGATGTTTTTTGCGCTGTCGGAGTCGACGGGCTGCCAGTCGATGTAGTTCCATTCCCCCTCGTAGAGTGATTTGCACAGTATAACCTCTTGAAGAACCCATTTAATTCGTTGACTATTTCTATCTCGTTAACCGTGATGGTCTCGTCCTCCTTTTCCAATTTCCATATGGCATTCTTTGATTTTCTCGCGCTAAGCATGGAGTGAAATAAACTCATGTTGGCATCCCCGTTTTTAGCCCATGCTAGTTTCGACTTTAACCTTGTTATCCTTCCTATCTTCATTAACGAGAATGCCGTCGAGCTGCCCTTTCAAGAAGGCCCTTTCGAATCTCTTTTCTTCTGTCCAATCGAGACCAACCTCTTGTCGGTCCAATCTACCAATCTCCCTTTCAATTCTAATTTTTATTAAATATGAATGAAAATTATGTGCCATGCGGGCATGGCGCTCAAACTAGCATACACAAAAATTGATGAATGATTCTGTGGTACCTAACGTATATATACATACATATATTGATTAGAAAATTAGACGAGATCTATTGAGAGCAAAAGACAAAAATGTACGAAGCTTTCAAAGACTTGTTAGTATCGTCAAACGGATCTGCATAAAACTGTACGCATATGTAAAAAAAATCTAGAGATATCTTTATAAAAAATTCACATTTTTTTATTATTATTTTTGACCTATGCTTGAGACTGTGCTTCATTTAATATTTTTGTTCACTATACATGTAAATTGACAGCACGAAAACTATCATAAGAGTTATTTATTTAAAGGACAATCTCTCTCATTTGAGTTTTTAGGGAAAGAAAGATGCCAAGAATTGCAATATGAATAAAGACACGAAAATGGCTTCCAACCAGAATAGTCCAGAAAATATATGATCTGGGTCGTGTCAGCCTTTTTTGGTAGCATTCTAGACTAAAATCATGTTTATTTTAACAGTGAAGTTCCCAACCCTGATAGTTTGAAAAAGAAAGAGAGAACCCTCTTTAGCCACTCCAGCCTGGTCAGCCACAAATCGACCACCATTGCCGATTACAAAGAACCTAAAACCCAGTTTTGTTTACTCACTACTTTTTTTCTTTTCTTTTCAAAACCGCGGCAGGGAAAGAAAATCAGATCGTGAATCGAAATGAGAAGAGTTTTAATTGAGCAAACTCGGTGATCCGTGACAACGCTTCAGCCCTTGTGGTTCTTCGCCATCTCCTCCACATCCAATTCAACGTGCAATACTGGAGCGTCTTTTTCCAAGCTTTTGTTACTGATTGATAAATTAACCACCGGAATTTCCATGTCAGTTACTAGTACAACTATCAAAAAACAAAATCAAGCAGAGGATAAAAAAAGTTCAGAAAAGCGTGCCTGTTCTGTACCGGTCCATGATCCACAGCTGTTTGTAGGCAATATATAACTCTACCAATTATGTCTGTCATTGGAACTGGGCCAAATTTACGACTATCACTGGCTTCCTGTCAGTTGATAAGGATGAATTAGAGCACAGAAAGATGAGAAATGTCTTGAAAGCAGCTTTATTAACACCAAATAGCAACTTCCTTAACACTTAAATGTCTCCCTCCCTATTTTCATGTATAACATCAATCATTCAAGGCACTAGCTAGGCTGAAAAGACAAATTTGGATTGTGATAATGAAATTTGACATTGAGGAAAGTATGGTGTTATTTTATCAAATCTTATATTACACAATCTTTAGAATTATGACCAGGATCACAAAGCTATAAGCCACTCGAATATCTTAAAAGCATTTGTAGAATAAAAATCAACTTACTGCCACGAAGCACTGAAAGTAATCTATTCAATCACATCTCTAGGAACCGTGAAAAGATTTTAGATGCCTAGAAACCTTAAATAACAATAGCAAGACTTGAACAAGATCCCTGTGGATGTCATATAGCTGGCGATGCACAATAATTTTCAAATATCTATCTTTAAAAGTGAAAAAGAAAATAACAAGTTGATTTAGTTATATACTTGAAGTTGTTAATATATGCAAAATCATTATGAAACTTAACAGTTACCAAATAGGATGTAATCATGAAGAGACCCTTTAGAATAAGTAATCCATGTAACGATGGTAATTTTACAATATTCATCTATCCAATTACTTTTACCATGCAATGATGCAACAATGAAATTCTAATGCAGATTGCACATACCTTGGGCTTCAATTTGTCGTTGTCAGCCAGAACCCAGCATTCGTCCTTATCAAGAACAAAAGGTTCCTCCTTCTCATCCGAAGACGCCATTTCATATCCTTCAACGGCAGCTAATCTTCTTACTATATGAGTTTCCGAGTCCTCAGGATTCCTCAGTAGCACGACATCTCCAACATAAACATGCCTGTTAAAATGATTTCCATACGTCTATTAGAAAGCCACAAAGTTGAAATAACCAACCAAAAATATAAATGAATGATTGGTATCAGGATGCAAAATTCATTAGCACTGGTTGCTTGGAAAACTAATGCATGTACTTGAGAAAATAAATAAATTATCTAATATATACAGTACAAAGAATATGGAAGCAAACTGCCTGGTGCGATACATAAAAATAAAAATAAAAATCTGTTCATGTCATGGAAATAGGCTTGTGTTCAATAGAGCAACAGGAAACAAGAAACAAACAGCTCGGTAGGCAAATCTACATATGGTATGAGTCAGAAACTTACGTCCGAAAAAAATGACATAGAAGATTTATAAAGCGGAAAAACTAATATGAAAATTACATTCACTCAGGACTTAGCTCTCTTCAATTAGGAACAATCCTTTTACATCCGAAATGACATGACTTATCAACTCCTCTGCCCTAAAATCAAGGTTCAAATAGTTGTGAACTTATAATCAAGGTATTCAGTTATATTGTGCAAATACTACGAAAAACAAACTCAGCACAAAAGAACACTGAAGTAGATTAGAGTACGGATAATTTTTTGACAAGCTGATGTCAAAATCCGGTGGAAAGAACATAGCTGTGTGTAGTATATAGCATCTTAAAATACTTGTCAATACATGGCAAACCATGTTGATGTTAGATTGTTAGTCCCATATATGAAACTTATGTGGAAAACATTGCTTAAAGTTGATCATCAGAATAAATAACTAGAAACAAAGTACAAAGCATGGTACTTAAAATGATGCAATGGATCAAACCATGATTCAGAAACCTTAAGGCACTTATTTTTTCCCCAGTAATTATGTTTTAAGTTTAACATGATAGAGAACAATCGTAAAAAAGTTTGTTAAATACGCTGTGTCGGGAACCGGTAATTTTCGGACAAGAAGAGTTCCTCCACCGACAGTTGGAGCCATCTCTGCTCCTTTATACCAATGCAAGAACGTTATCTTTCCCTGGAAAAAGTTTTTCCATATGGCATCACTCGCTTCTCTATCAGTAATTTGACCTTGTTTATAGTTCTGCACGACCAAAAAGAAATGCTGTCAGCAGTGGATTTTCGTGTGCAGACAACCCAGAAAAAGTCTCATTCAATTTCAATAAATAGGGAAGAGTATGCAAAAATTGCAGAATAATTACACCTCGAGATTCAAATTACAAAGACCGATTTCATCAAATTACATATAGATTCTTTGGTGTAAACTAAAAAGTAGGAGGCCTATGATTTGCTTTGATGTTGTCTGGTATTCGATTCCTGAAGTAATATATTTGAGTTTCTTCCTTCCAAAGTAGCTTTCCCCGAGATGGAAATTTTCAGATTATTATCATTATATAAAAGAAAAAAATTGGTTGTCCAAAATCGCATACAATTGGAAACATCAAATTTTCATTTTTAGTTGAATTTTCAAAGTGAAAAGTATTAATGAAAAAATAATACGATGACATTGGAAGAAATCAAAGTAATCAGAGAAACCCAATCTCATTGCATAATTAGTGCCAATTGCGATGATCTACACCAAAAAAATCCTAACAAAACACAATTTTCTCAAACCTGATAGCAAATCTAACTCTAGCTAATCGAAATCAACTCTATTAACCAAAGCCAATAGCCGCGAATGAAACAACAAAACGCACACCATCCCACAAGAATACGCTAATTAAGGTTGGTATGAAGAAGGTTCGAGAGAGAACCTTCCAGCTGAGAGCGACGGAATATTCGAACTTGTTAATTGCGTATCGGAGCCAGGTCGAGAGGGACGCCATTGTCACGGAATTTCGAATCTCTGAAGGTTTTTCTCTTCACATTTCCCTTAAACCCCCAATCTTTGGTTCTGGTTTCATTCTAGGTCGAGGGTTTTCGCTTGCCTAATTTATTATAAATATGTCCTTGGCACTTAATTTATTAGAATCATGTACCAAGGCTCTACTAAATTAGGTTGGGGGGGATTTCATAATAAATATAGTGTATTCTATTGGTGATTATATTGACACAAATTATAAAGTCTTTTAAGCTGTAATAATAAAGATAGATATAATATATTATATATATTTACATTTTAAAACTTTTTAGAGATTGAATTCATTCTATATATACTAAAAGAAGGTACAATATCACTGTAGAAACTTTTTTTCCAATTAAAAATTGCCACACTGTGAGTGGGTCCCACTAACAACTATATTACATAATTTAAATAGATGAGCATTGAGCACTTGCGATTTAAAAAAACAAAAACAAAACAGAAACGGATGAAACTTATATGGTTTTGCCTGTTAACAATTTTTCTTTCAATACCGTGGGCCCCATCGTAATTAATTTAAAATATTAATTTGTCCCCACTAGCAGCCCACAAATGGTTTTTTTTTTTTGTTAATAATATTTATTCTCTCTCAGACTTACATAAGCATTAAAAATACATTACACATACAAAATGAAACTTTTGTAAACTACTCCAGTGTGTGGGTTAAACTAATTATATGTGAAGCACAATTTATAGCTCTACATGAGGATAATCCAATATTATAAATCCGTCTGAACATATATATATATATAACAGTTAGTCAGCACTATAATGTGTAATAAATTAGGATACATGTCTAAATAAAATATATTTACTACATTTATTAACAAATCCCTCAAATCATGAATATTTAACTGTAATTTTTTAAATGTGATAAAAAAAATAAAAATACAACATTAAATAAATAAACTAATTACCCTACAATAGAAAATTTTTACCAAAATTTTCAAGGTACTGTTATATAACAGTATCTGATTAATTTAGTTAGCACATAAAATTGAAATAGTTACTATGATGTATGTTTTTTTTTTTTTTTTTTTTTTTTTTTTTTTTTTTATCGAAATTATATCTTAGTAGTTAGTGAAATTGAAATATTTACTTAAGATTGTCTAAAATATATTATTTTGTTGGTTGTGACACCGATGTTACATTAAAAATATATCGATTTATACTTGTAGCTAAATTTAGACATCATGAGTGTAAAATGTAAGCATCAACATGTATATCTCTTAGCTTGATAAAAAAAATAAAAAATTATGCACAATTTTATAAATGGCTACAATTTTTCCTTTTATAAAAGATGCAAGTGGATAGTATTTATATAATAATTTAAGGATATCACGATGAAGAATGAGATCGACATATATAATTTGATGCATAATGGTGTTAATGTGCATACATAATGTGTCAACGATCGAGTACATAAATATAAATACTATAATAGTTTCAATTTATATATATAATACGTGACTACTAAATTTTTTTTTATGTTAGTTAAAATGCTAAAACAAATGTAAATAAGTTTATATATTTTCTAAATTTAAATCGTGAACATTAGTTTATCGAACAATTTATAATTTGATCTCAATTGTTATAAAGTAAAAAGTAAAAAAAAAAAAAAAATACTGAGTACTCAAAGTGGAACTCTTGATGCATGCATTTCTATACACATAATATATATAGCATAAAATATATTATTATGTGTTTTATATGGATATAAAAAAATATATATAATGTTTCATTGCCCATTACTTTATTAATTTATCAAATTGCAAAAGAAAACTCCCGCAGCAACGCGCGGGTATATAAACTCGTGTTACCTGAATAGTCCTAATAAAAAAATTATTGCCATTCAAATTAGGTCTTTGAGAATGTGGACTAAAATATATGTGTTTTTATATTCCTAAACATTTTTATCTTCTCAAGTTATATTTTTACTATCAATCTCTTTTAAATTTGTTTTTCATTCACCTCCAAAATAATGAATAAATATTGATAGTTTTATATGCGTTAAAGTAAATGGTCTCATAAAAAATTCAAAGATTTGTTATAATTAATCATATCTCTTAGCTCTTTTAATATTATAACCAAAGTTTCATTTTATTAAAAAATAATTCACCAAATCCGTAATAAATTAAATAATTAAAAAGAGATTATATTTATTTTGACTATTTTTAAAAAGGGGTTGAAGTACTTCTTTAAACGAGTGAGAGCTATTTCTCGATAAAATGAAATTATCGATAACTTTTTTTTTACATTATCAAATTCATCTTAAGAAATTTCTTTAAGGGCCGGCTAAAGAACTAACAAAAATAACACCTCTACTTTAAAATTATAGCCCAACTATTAACATATTTAGGAAAATAGCCAATTTATCATGACAATATTCCAATAATACCCTTAGGTTAATATTATTAACTATCATAGTAAATAATAACATCCATAACAAAAAAAAAAATTTAACAATAACAAAAACTACAGTAAATCTTATTTGTCGTAACAAGAATAACAGTAAATCTTATTTACCGTAACAAGAACAATAGTAAATCTTATTTACCGTAAAAAGAAAACAATAAATCTTATATACCGTAACAAGAACAAAAGTAAATCTTATTTACCATAACAAGAACAAAAGTAAATCTTATTTTCCGTAACAAAAACAATAATAAATCTTATTTACCGTAACAAGAACAATAATAAATACGATTAACCGTAACAAGAACAATAGTAAATATGATTAACCATAACATTTTTTAGTTAATCTAACAAGAAAAATATCAAAGATGAGGACTAGTTAATCTAACAGTAAATACGATTTATTAATGATATCCGTGAACAATCGATGACAGTAAATCCGACAGTAAATCTTATTTACCGTAACAAGAACAATAATAAATATTATTTACCGTAACAAGAACAAAATTAAATTTTATTTACCATACCAAGAACAATAGTAAATTTTATTTACCGTAACAAGAACACTAGTAAATCTTATTTACGTGAACGATCGAGGACATATTAACCATAACATTTTCTAGTTAATCTAACTGAAAAAATATCAGATGTGATGACTAGTTAATCTAACAGTAAATACAATTTACTAATTATTTACGTGAACGATTGAGGACAGTAAATCCGACAGTAAATCATATTAACCAAAGTCCGTACTCTCCAACCAGCTTCAGCTCCGCGTCCAATCGCTCATTCTCGTACGAGCGTCTCGGCTTCTTGAAGGTCTTTCCATCCGTACAAAAACTGTATAGTAGAGACCAAATTATTCTACAAAATCAATAATTATACATCTCTTTATATGTATTACTGTACATTCTGTGGTAATTAATTAATGCAAATCACATCATGTGGATTATATATCAGCTATAGCCTTGACAGTTCTTTTTTTTTTCTTTTTCTTTTTTTACCTCTACTTCCAATAATCAACTAAAATTTATGCCGATTAGTCCTTGTTCGATCGGTACTCTTTTGTATTCCAGAAAGTTTTTGTTTTCTTCTTTTGGATTTTAGTTTACCACTGGGTTTATTGGAAGGTCTCTTAGTTGCTGATTTGTTCATTAAATGATATGTGATCATCGACGCCGTATGATCGGAAACTCGCTCATCCTCCTCTTCTTCTCGTTATTCAAAACCAAAGCAAAAAACCGAAACATTTCCGATTGAATAATAATAACAAAAACAAAAAAAAAGAATCGAATCGAGAGAGCGAACCTTTCTTGCGATCGGCCGACGATTAGCGGAGCAGGAGGCACGAGCCGGATCGTCAGAGAGATAACCATCGGGTTCATCGGTGGAGGGAGATTCCGGGTTTGGGAGAGCCCGCAGCGGAAGAGGAAGAGTGATAATGAGTCGGCGAGAGGCCGAGCGGCGAGAGATCGAGATCGAGCGAGTCGCGGAGGAGCCGTGGAGGGGGTTGAAGGGCCTGGGTAAGGAGGCTAGGGTTGAAGAGAGCTTCCTTGAGGATCGGTTATGGCCGCAACTCATCCTCCGTCGCCGCCGATAATGACGACGGCGATGATCGGCCTCGTAGCAGTGAAATCAACGGCGATCGGCAGGAGGAGGAGGAAATTTCAATGATTTCCACCGCCGACCACGAAGGCGCCGACGGGATCGACGGTGAGAATCGGGCTCCGAGCGGTGAAATCGACGGTGATGACGGTGGAGACAAGGAAGAGGGAGAGTTGGGGAGGATTAGGGTACGGATCGCGGTGGAGATGGAGTCGGCGAGGAGATCGGCGGCGGAGGTGTCGGAGGCGAGGAAGGTGGCGATTTTGGAGTGGAGAGCTTCGGAGAGGCTCTGGGAGTTTCGACGAGAGTTGTTGGGGGGGGGGGGGGGGGGGGGGGGGGGGGGGGCATTTTGGGTAATTTAATTGAATGTTGGCTATTGTTTTAAATAAAGAAATAGATTGGCTATAATTTTAAATCCCCCTTCTAAATAAGTTAGTTGTTAACAAATCTCTAAAGGTAAAATCCATTTTTTAATGAAAATTTGAAATGAAATAAAATAATTTTTAATTTGTTTTTATGATTGATCTGCCTAATCAGCATACATCTATGTCATTTAGAGAAACAACTAATTTATTAAAATTCATATGTTTAAAAATATAGATACTTAGTATTTTCTTCTAAAAATGTAGTAAAAATCTAATTTTATAATTTCAGGAATTAACTAAGTAATTTAGCTACCTTATGATGTCTCTATAAAGTAAAATTTCCGTTATAATTATTAGTGGATTTCACATTTTTCACAGCATAAAATTATAGTTTAAAGTGTAGTCAGTACTTGTACTTGGCTAATTAGCTTTTCAAATTTTTTTCTTTTGAAATAATTAGCGTCTTTCAATTTAGCAAACAGAAAACTTTAATGCTTTTTTTAATAAAAACAAATAATAAAAATAGAAAATAAAAGAGGAAACTGCAATGCTTCTACGCAAGGAATACGGAATTCGCTAAAGTGAAGATCAGTTAAATTATAATACTCTGAATCCCGGATTTATCGCGAAAGTTCCCCAATCCCGCCAAACCCCTTCTCTCTAATCCTAAAATTTCCCTCCATTTCCCGAATCTCACAACCAAGCCCAACCCCAACTTTCCACTCTCGCGACCAATTTCTAGGGTTTTCGTCGAGGCAGCCATGCCTTCGATCATCTCGCCGGGGAAAATTCTCCGGATAGACCTCGAGAATTTCAAGTCCTACAAAGGCCTACAAACAATCGGCCCTTTCTTCGACTTCACGGCGATAATAGGGCCCAATGGAGCCGGAAAATCGAACCTCATGGACGCGATCAGCTTCGTGCTAGGCGTACGGACTGGTCAGCTTCGCGGAGCCCAGCTGAAGGACCTGATCTACGCCTACGACGACAAGGAGAAGGATCAGAAGGGCCGGCGAGCTTTCGTGCGCCTCGTGTACCTCCTCGGCAATGGCGCTGAGCTCAGCTTCACGCGGACCATCACCAGCGCCGGCGCTAGCGAGTATCGCATCGACGGCGCTTCGGTCTCATGGGAGGACTATAATGCCCGCCTTCGCTCCATCGGTATCCTCGTCAAGGCTCGCAATTTCCTCGTTTTTCAGGTCAATTTTCTTTTTCTTTTTCTTTTTTTTGCCATTAATGATGTATATTACGGCCGTGAATTTTGTGTTTTGTTGTCAACTGGCCTTCACCACTCTTTTTATCCTTTTTTATGAAAACACTGGACACGATATTGTCCTGGGTTTGTGATTCTCTGATACAAAATATTTAGTTGAAAAACCAAATTTGGTATGACTTCGTTTGAACTGTGAGCTCAAATTGGTTGCTAAATTTGTGGATAATTGAAATTTGACTTTGCGTTGAATCTTGTGGTTCAATTCTGTATTGGCCTGATACTGCAATCTTTGAAAGAGGAGGTTAGCAGCGAGTTAGGTCAATTGGCGTAGAGGATGAATTCTCTTCTTCTTTCTCCCAACGTCAAGGAAGGAAGTCAAAGTTTAGTCACGCGTCTCAAGCGGCAATTATACCTTCTAGCTGGGGGGATTTGGGTTTAACAAAACAGCTGTATTTTTTTTATAACCGTGGTGTCCGAGTTAAACCCTACTACAATCAACAAGGCCCTGGCATTATTGACTGTGTGACTACCCCAGTGGCTCCTATTGTTGCGTTCAGATGGAATCGAACCCGGGACTGACAAGGTCTCAAGAATCTCCCTTACCACTAGACCAACCCCTTGGGGTTAGACCAACTGTATTTTTTATGCTCAGAGTATTCTTTTGGGGAGTCGTGGGGAAGGATTAATTGTTGTATCGCCTTAAATTTTGAATTTTAGTTATCTTTCTCTGACCTTTCTCTCTCAAAAGACTGATCTAGTGTGATTTAGGTTGTATCTTGCTTTGGTTTATCCCAGCTTTTTTATTTTATTTTTTAGTTTCTCTTCATTTTATGTTATTTAATTTCTTCTAGGAAAAAATGGTGCAGAGGATAAAAATCCAATGGCCAGTGTTATTATACAACCATCTACACTGTGTGCTGATTATTGGTTCCGATCGCCACTTGCAGATCTCAATCTCTTGTCTTAATATTGAACATCAATTGAATCGTTCATGCAGGGTGATGTGGAGTCAGTTGCATCTAAAAATCCCAAAGAGTTCACTGTACTTCTGGAGCAGATCTCAGGTTCTGATGAACTGAAGAGAGATTATGAGAAATACGAAGAAGAAAAAGCCAGGGCTGAAGAACAATCAGCTCTTGTTTACACGAAAAAAAGAACCATTGTCTCAGAAAGGAAGCAAAAGAAAGAACAAAAGGAAGAGGCAGAGAAACACCTACGACTGCAAGAACAATTGGTTTGGACTGTTATTCCCTTTTATTTTTCTTATATCTGTTTGTTTTGTTGTGGCTTTGGATTTTCTTCATACTACAGAGTGTAGTTGTTTTCATTTCTCATTTTACTCATAAATTTTTGTCTCTTACTAATACGAGTAGAGACTTTTATCCTGTTATAGTTTTGCGTGGTCTTCTTTAATTAGTCTTTTACGACTCTTTAAGGCCTTGCCATCATTTTATTTGCAGAAATCACTGAAGGGAGAGTACTTTTTATGGCAATTGTTCAACATCGATAAGGATATTACAAAGACAAGTGAGGACCTTGATGGAGAAAAGAGAAGCCGCGAAGAAGTCATGAAAGAAATCGATAGTTTTGAGGGCGAAGCAAGTAAGAAGAAGAAAGAACAAGCCAAATATCTGAAAGAGATTGCACAGTGTGAAAAGAAGATCGCTGAGAGGAACAATAAACTTGACAAGCATGTGAGTTTTTATAGGTTTAATAGATTTTTATATCTAGTTTCGTACGGTGTTAATATTATTTTTATCAAATGTTGATTAATACTAGAAGAAGTGGAGAAGGATCTGTTTATAACATTTGAATATGTTGGAATGATAAAAAGAGGAGCTAAATGGCTAGCATTGTCCTGCAAGCTTCAGTGTAGTGTATTTGGATGGCTAGTAACAGGATTACTAGGATCCTAATATCGAGGAATTCCTTATGCAAGTTACTCAGTTAGCGGCGTTAGCACTTCGCTTTAGTGTAAATGAGTGTGGAGGGTGTATATTTTGAGTTGTCATTAGGGACTGATCATGAAATCTAATTTAAGGACGAGTAGATCTAAAAATTGATGTTCACCATAATAATATATATATATATATATATATATATATATATATATATTTTAATTTCCATGTATGGTGTTTAACCTTGTCTCTTTTCAAAGAAACTACATGATTTCCAGCTCCAGAATAAAATGAATTCTTATTTTGTCAGTTTCTGGTCTGGTTATTTATTTATCAAATAATTTTAACAATTTTTTTTCTACGATCATTTATAAAATAAATTATAGTCTCTTTAAATATAAGATATAAAAGGTTTAGATTTAGGATAGGAATGTAATTGATATGCGCACAGCAGTTTTGGCGTAATTGGCTTGTGCTTTTATGTTTGCCACAAACCAAAGACATAGAACTCCTTACTCCGTGCAGCAACCAGAGCTTCTGAAACTAAAAGAGGAAGATTCTCGCATAAACTCAAAAATAAAGAGACAGAAGAAGGAGCTTGACAAGAAAAAGGAAGAAAGGAGGAAACATGCTGTGGATATAAAGGAGCTTCAGAAAGGCATACGAGATCTGACTGCAAAATTAGAGGATTTACAGGAGAAAGGAAGGGACAGTGGAGATAAGCTTAAGTTAGACGAAACAGCCTTGGCAGAATATTTTCGAATGTAAGTAGTCATAACCTTTTAGATTTTTCTTTTCATATTTTAGGGCTGATCTTTAATCAAATTTTATTTTTTCTCGTAGAAAAATTTGAGAGCTAAATCTATTTTGACTTTGTTTGAAATGTTGGCTATACAGTAAGGAAGATGCTGGGATGAAAACTGGAAAGCTTAGAGAGGAAAAAGAGGTTCTGGATAGGCAACAGCATCTTGATCTTGAAGCTCTTAAAAATTTAGAAGAAAATCTTCAGAAATTGAGAAATCAAAGCAGTGAACTAGATTCCCAGGAAGACGAAAGGCAGAAAAGGCTGAAAAAAATTGATGATATGTCGGCAAAACATAAGACGGACCTCACAGAGCAGAAGAAAGAACTGCGGACGTTGCAAGAAAATCATCGGAAATCCAGGTCATTAAACTTTCTTTGGTATTTATTTAAGTGAGGATTTGCAAAAGGTCAAAATTTATCTGCCATTGGTTAACAGAGTTCTATGCAGGCTTTGATAGGTGTATCTTTCTAGCATCCGCTGTCCAAATTTTCTTTCCATAGCAATTTTTTTGGCATTATTTTGTACTTAAATTTATACCACTGACGTGGTTCTTATAATCGTTATCATCTTCAATTATTACAGGAACAAATTTGACAGCTTAAAGTCAAAAATCAATGAACTAGAAAACCAACTTCGGGAACTAAATGCGGATAGATATGAAACTGAGAGGGATGCCAAGTTGTCTCAGGCAGTAGAGACTCTTAAACGGTTGTTTAACGGCGTCCATGGACGAATGACAGATCTTTGTCGCCCTACACAAAAGAAGTATAATCTTGCTGTTACTGTTGCTATGGGTAGATTCATGGATGCAGTGGTTGTTGAAGATGAACAAACTGGAAAGGAATGCATCAAGGTTTGTCTACATCCCTCGTTAATTTCTTTAAATGTATGCATTTCTGGGTGCTGCCACGGTCATCTGTGTATATGTCCTTTACATTGTTAATTAGTTATAAATTTATGTTTTCAATCACTTCATTTCTTTTTTCTAGATATTGGATGTTTGAAATCAAACCATTCATAAATGTCCCATGGGCTTTAGTTGAATGGCGAGGAAGAAAACATGTGAGGTCCAACTTTGGTAGTGGTCGTACGTTCGATTCTTAGGGGTTACACTGTTCCTCCTTTGCGCATTAATAGCACTCGACTAGTCGCAAGCTAAGTTAGCAAGAGAGAACGGAAGACAGTCTTTACAATTTGCGAAAGCCTCGAAGTGATATTACAAATAATAAGCGCTTAGCATTAAAGAGCCTTCGTAGCCATTTCTTCTAAGATACAATCATTCCCACGACATCAGATCCACTATAGAATGGCTCGGAAGATACTCGTAATTGCATCCCACCAGTTTTTGATATACCCGGAATTTCGAGCTAGTAGAAATGCTGAATTCAGA
Source organism: Urtica dioica subsp. dioica (assembly GCF_054948205.1). NCBI lineage: Eukaryota > Viridiplantae > Streptophyta > Magnoliopsida > Rosales > Urticaceae > Urtica > Urtica dioica. Next base: position 13,307,589 of record NC_142763.1, read on the forward strand.
TAGCTAAGATTCTCCACCGGAACCTGGGTTTTCAGCAGTGCGTTCTCCCAGATTAGATTGCTCATGAATATATAATTATGTTAAATCTCTTTCTTCTGGCAGTATTTGAAGGATCAACGGCTTCCTCCTCAGACATTTATCCCACTTCAGACTGTTCGTATAAAGCCAATTAGTGAGAGATTGCGCACCTTAGGTGGTACAGCAAAGCTAATCTTCGATGTGATCCAATATCCTTTTTCTGCAATAATGCTCGATGCCACTTCAGAGACCCACTTGATCCGTGATGTTTTAATCCTGTGGGCTAAAAACTCTATTCCTGTTCTCTTAATATTCCATGTATGCTATACTTGCACACACACCTGCATGCGTCCAAACGATTATTTAGATTATATAAACTACGGTAGCGTGGGATGGTGGTTCTGCACTATTTCTTGATGCATATTTACTTATATATGTTCACAAATATATTTGAAGAATTGATAACCAGAAATTTAGATAAGTAGACTTGTCATTTGGCAAGAATAGAAAACTTGTAATTGCATATTTAGTTATTAGCTCCATGTGCCTGTCCCCTCCTGCATGCTTGTCATTTTCTCAAATAAGATATTATGGTTTTGAGGTCATTGATTCGTTTTCCCATATATGAATTTTGTTGTATTTTTTAATTGCTTCATGTCAAGAGTTTCTTCTGAATTTCAAATTGCGTTAAGCTTGTGAACTTAACTATTGTACATTTGATCCTGCATTGGAGAAGGCAATTATTTTTGCTGTTGGAAGTACCCTTGTTTGTGATGATCTTGAGGAGGCCAAGGTTTTAAGTTGGACTGGCGATAGGTTTAAAGGTACTTGGTTCTCTACCTGATATGCTTTATACACTGGCCTTGAAAAATGTTTGCTAATTACTTTTTCTGTTAGAAGAGCTAGAATTGATTAATACAGAAGAGGGAGCTTTCTCGTGGGCAAGTTTATTGTATTGTTGGGTCGCTTTTGAAACCAACAACCTCTTTAATTTTTAATAAAATGTATGTTTCTTTTTAAGAAAATTTGTAACTATAAAAAAGAGAGTACAGTAGAGATTACAAATCAATAAGTATACTGTTTTTCTAAAAAAGAAACTATTAAATACACTACCCTTTATCTATGATGTTGAATCAGTTGTCACGGTCGATGGGATTCTTCTCACCAAGTCCGGTACAATGACTGGTGGTACAAGTGGTGGAATGGAAGCAAGATCAAAACAATGGGATGATGATAAGATAGAAGGTTGGTTTAGTTAATATATAGTATACATCATTTGCTTTGGGGTGGCGGTAAACGCGGTGTGTTGTGTATATATTTTGATTCTTTGCATAGCAGTTTGTATTAATTATTTTGATTGACGGTTACCCTATTGTAGGACTGAAGAAGAATAAAAAAGACTTTGAGTCAGAGTTGGAAAAGCTTGGGTCAATAAGAGAAATACAACAAAAAGAGTCTGAAGCATCTGCAAGGATTAGTGGGTTTGAAAAGAAGATCCAGTATGCAGAGATTGAAAAGGTGACCTGGAAACAAAGAAAAGAAAAATCTGACTATACCATTCTTCTAATGGGCGACTTTTTAGATTTGTTTAATTTTTATATTGATCTTTTTGTATCATTCTCTGAAGCTTAAATACGGTGGTACAAAAGACCTGTACTTAATCTGTTAAGTTTACAAAAGCTATGTTAGTAATTCGTCCATTTAATTTTAGGGAGCGCTAAGTGTTAGACTTGGATATTATGGTTTGAAGATCCCAGTGGTAATACCTATTGTTTAGGCAATAATGTTTCTATTCACTCTCAGTTTGAGGTTTCTCAGTGTCACTTATAGTGAACATCCTAATTGTTGTGCTCATCAAGTTTAGTGAGAATCCCATTTGTTGACTATGTCCAACCGTGGCGGGTTGGGTATATTAATCTACATAGCTTTTGTAAAATGTAGTCCGTGACCTACATCTAGGATTGATTCTTCCAGGTTTTTTTAATTTTTTTTTTTTTCGATGAATGACCTTGAGGTAAATTGATTGTGTGTTGGTGTTTTGTTTGCAGCGTAGTATTGAGGACAAACTTACCAACTTGAAGAAGGAGAAGAAGATTATAAAAAATGAAATTAATCGTATTACCCCTGAAGTTCATAAGGTGACATATGGTTCGATTTCCCTCTTTACAGGAATATTATAATTCAAAACAACCATTTACTTGCACCGTGTTTTATGTGTACAGTTTAAAGAAGCTATTGATAGGCGAAGCACAGAAATAAATAAGCTGGAGAAGAGGATCAATGAAATTACTGATCGAATCTACAAAGACTTCAGTAAATCTGTTGGAGTTGCAAATATCCGTGAATATGAAGAGAATCAGCTGAAGTTTGCACAAGAATTTGCTGAAGAAAGGCTTAGCTTGAGTAGCCAGCTCTCCAAGTTCAAATATCAGTATGCTCTACTTCTCTGTTTTTCCAATCCAAATTTTCTGTTAATGGCCATGGTAAAGCTTTAATTCCTTGTTCAGTTTTCAAGTTGCAGTTCAAGTCTTCCATTATGAACATTTCATGCATAAGCAGTGCAAATAAAATGTTCATAGGTGAAATAACTGTTGCAATGTGCTTATAAGAGCATACGTTTGTTCAGGTCTATGGGCTTCATACACTTGGATGAACTTTAATTATTCCTACGATGAAATGGTTTATTAAATATTTTGTGAGCAGTATGTATACGGAATGTATGCACAACTTAAGTGTATTTTCTCTAATCTTTTTTCTCGTTTCATTTTTCTCTAGGTTGGAGTATGAACAAAATCGGGATATGGAAACACGAATCAATGAGCTTGAATCTTCTATAAGTGCACTACAAAATGATTTAGAGTTGATTGAGAAGAGGGAGGCTGATGCCAAGTCGGCAGCCGAGAAAGCTATTCGGGAGATTAATGAATTGAAAGATGAAGTAAACGGTATGGCCATGTAGCATTTGTTTTACTGTAATTTTGTTTTAGAAACAATTTTTGTTGTGGTTGGAGATAATTTTGTTTTAGAAACAATTTTTGTTGTGGTTGGAGATAACTCCATTATAAACCTAGAGGGCACTAGCTAGGCCAATCTCAAATGAGACCGGACAACAAAAAAGCTTCAAAAATCTGTACATGACACAAGGGCCATTGGCGGTTCAAAGGCTAATCCTATCCAAAGTACTGTTTAAACAAATCTTGTATTCTTAACTTTCACCAATTCCTACCGTGTTTATAAACTTAGGTTTATCTAGGGTGAATTTTTCTCGTACGTAGTGTTATATCTATGAACCATATATATTTTTGCTGAAGCTCTTCCCTCTGTTTGATCTCTTAGTACAATATATACAAAAAACCCAGGACGTAGGCTTATGTCTCGGTTGTTTTGCATGTTTACGGGTACACGTGTTTCTAGGTGGTACGAATATTCATAGCTTACAAAGTCTAACATGCCTTTTTCTTTAATCCTCAACTGCTTGAAGAATGGAAGTCCAAGTCTGAAGAGTGTGAAAAGGAAATACAGGATTGGAAAAAGCGGGCTTCTACTGCTACAACAAGTATTTCAAAACTTAACCGTCAAATAAATTCAAAGGTTAGTATCGTCTCCAAAAAATTTGTACTTATTTTTTGACGACTTTGAGTACCCATTAGTGTTCCTTGTGGTAACAGGAAACCCAGATTGAGCAACTAATATCAAGGAGGCAGGCGATTGTAGAGAAATGTGAATTAGAATATATTGAGCTTCCCATCATTCCAGACCCAATGGAGACTGAAACGTCAATACCAGGCCCTGCTTTTGATTTTAGCCAGTTGAATAGGAAATATTTACAGGACAAGAGGCCTTCTGAGCGGGAAAAACTTGAGATGGAATTCAAGCAAAAGATTGATTCCATGATATCAGAAATTGAAAGAACAGCACCCAATTTGAAAGCCTTGGATCAGTATGAGGCTCTAAAAGAGAAGGAGAGAGTTGTATCTGAAGAGTTCGAAGCTGCAAGGAAAGAAGAGAAGGAAAAAGCTGATCTGTTTAACTCAGTTAAGCAGAAGAGGTAATGATTTTTGTGTTGCGAAAGACCCTTTTACCACAATATTCTAGTTTTCTTTTCTATTTTATTTCATAATTTTTTTCTCTTATTCAATCTTTGTGATCAGCGATTATATACCAACTAAATTTCCTAAAGAATTAACCTTGAGAAATGAAGAACGTTATTTTACCATATCCTCATCTCCCTCCATGCACATATTTTCTTTGCATGAATTAAACATTACGTCTTGTCCCTGAAGTTGTGTTTAACACCTAACATAAACCAATTTCGATCAAACAGGTACGAGTTGTTCATGGATGCTTTCAAGCATATATCAGAGAACATCAATAAAATATACAAGCAACTTACAATGAGTAGTACACACCCATTAGGCGGCACAGCGTATCTGAACTTGGAAAATGAGGACGATCCTTATTTACATGGCATCAAGTATTCTGCTATGCCACCAACAAAGCGGTACCGTGAAATGGACCAACTATCTGGTGGAGAAAAAACTGTCGCAGCACTCGCTTTACTCTTTTCTATCCACAGGTTTGTCCTTGACCTTTTCCTTTCCCCTGTATTTTCATTTTCGTTAGGCTATGTATGGAACTAGGATCTTGCTGGTTTGTCCTCAACCTTTTCATTTCCCCTGTATTTTCATTTTCGTTAGGCTATGTTTGGAACTAGGATTTCGCTATGAAAAAAATTTAAATTTGAAGGAAAATGGGAGGAAAAATTAGAATTCTCTATTGCGTTTGAAATTCAATAAAATTTGGAGGGATATAGAATGCAATTTTGAGTGTTACAACTTTCACTTTCTTGGACGTTCATTTTACTCGAATTTCCAATAAAAATGAAATCGAGATTTTAGTTGTACACTTTCCCTCAAATTTTCTTTTAGTCTTTTAATTCCTTGAATTTCCTCCTAACCAAGTAACACAAGGAAAATACAAGAGATTTTCATTTTTTTCCAGGTTCTTAAACTTACCCCTAGTCATAAGAAACTTAGCCGGGATCATCTAGTGATTATGCTCTTTTCTTATTATTAATATTTTTTATGTGAGAACTCGTGTAATTCTGTCACAGATGTTTGCGTTAACGTTTGTGTCGATCGGGTTCACTAACTGTCTTCTTTTTCACCTACTGCGAGTTTTTACAGTTTTAGGCCATCTCCGTTCTTTATATTGGACGAAGTTGACGCAGCGCTCGACAACTTGAATGTGTCAAAGGTTGCCGGATTCATCCGTTCAAAGTCATGCGAAGGAGCAAGGGCTACCCAGGACTCCGATGGAAGCACGGGTTTCCAGAGCATCGTCATCTCTCTGAAAGACAGTTTCTACGACAAGGCCGAGGCTTTGGTTGGGGTTTACAGGGATTCCGAAAGGGGGTGAGCGCCTTTCTGTTTCTGTTATTAATTGTCCTAATTAAAGAGACTACAAAGGCTATGATTTGAACATATACTTCTGTTTAGTAAGATTTTCCTTTTGGTACTTTGAGTTGTGAATCAAGTGTAATTTGTGTTTCGCAGCTGCTCAAGAACGCTGACGTTTGACCTGACCAAATATCGAGAGTCGTAGTTGTTCCCGTTTCGTCTGACGTTGGTGTAATATCTCATCCACTTGTAGGTACTTTTAGAGTTTAGTCACTCAGATTCCCGTACCGTAAATATGATCTGCGTAGCAGTTTGCTACTTCCCTAACAAGGACGACGGATTTAGGGACTGGAAATTGTTAAATCTGTGAATTTTAGTTGTGCTTTTTTTTTTTTTTAAATTTTTTTCTCTCGCTTCTAAATTCTAATAGTATCTTCTTGCCGACATCCTCTAATATTACGTTTCTTCTAACTTGTTGCTGCGACTTTTTCTTAATGACATTAATATTAGCCCTTTGTAACAATTTAATAATTAATATTTTTGAAATGGTACTCTGATTGGACGTCATTAATTATATCGTTTTCTCTTGATTCCATGCCTCTCCCAAACTCCATTTTTTTTTCTTTCTCTGTGCAAAACGAAAGAAACTTAAACTTTAGCCTCTTTAGACATTTTTTCCCTATTAATTGATGGGTTCTATGAAGCATTAAGAAGGCTTTCTTTTCAACTCTTTCGCAGGTATTTTTTTTTTTCTCTATGTAACGTGTATTCTCATTAGTTTGTGATTACTTTAGTTAGTATGAACAATAATCATTAATTTATTTTCTGTTTTGCAAGACTTTATGAGAAGTAATAAATTGTATGATTTTCAATTAGCTACAAATTTTTTTTATCTGATTTTTTTATACACGAATATTAAAAAGTTTTTGAAATGTGTATAAAATTTCATGATTTTTATATAAATAACTTTTATGTTAAAAATAATTTACGAGCAGCGTAGCTATTGAATATTTTTAAAATAGCTACAAAAAGGTTTTTGGATTGAAATTTTATACAACGTTTTTTTTATGTGTCACGTTTATAGGATAAAAGTTTGGTGAATTTTTAGACCAAAGAGTTTATGCGGGTGAGTGTTATTCCGACACGTGCGCAGATCTGTCCCAAATTTTAATAAAACTATTATTTCCTCTTTATATCCTTTAATTTGTTTTTAATGATTTAAGGCCGATTTTGATCATGGAACTTCAGAAGAAAACGTTCAAATTATTATTTTATGTTTCCTGGAATTTTTGCAGAATTTATCTCAACGGTTTTATTTTCTCGAGATTCCATAGCTGTGGGTATTTTAGTAATTTCACTTAGCGATCGATTCTAAATTTTTCCAAAAACATCTTCCGTCCATAATAGTATTTTTTTTTAGTGAGTAATTAGTGATATCTTAATTGTTAATCATTCCTATTAGGTTTTGAACTGAGTAGAGCGTTTTAGCCGTTCACGATCAAAGATCGTAATTTCAATCCCTAGGTGAGAACAATCTCTCTACAGCACATATTTGTTTTAAATAAAATTATGATGAGTTTTGTGATCCATGACGTGGTTGTTTGATAGTATTATGTGGTTTTGTTAATAGTTATAAGCCACGTGATACATGTTATGATATGCTTAAGTACGATGATATGATTTATGAGTTGTTATATATTATGCGATGATTACATGACGTTTATGAATTTTAGCTTATGATATGTTATGTTATGATAAATGATGATGATGTAGTAATAATGACATGTTTTTAAATTTATATGACATTATGTATGTTGATGTTTGCACATGTCTTTATGCTAAGGTGGAATGGTCTTTCATATACTCTATGTCATGTTATTTTTTTTAAGTTAAAATCATGTCACGTATGATGTTATGTATGATGGTTATCTATATTACATGTCATATTCGCATGTCACCTAAATAACACAGTGAAAAGATAAATAAGAGAGTCGTACCGCCTCGAGTTACGGAGGTCTACAAGGAGAATTTTCCGAGCCGACTTACGGGCCCAAATGGGGAAATTTCTCATATGTTATAAGTTTATAAGATGGAGCAAAGTATGAGACCTTGCAACCCCATATTTTTGTTTCCAAAGTGTACACTGAAATTGATACGACTACTCTAGGGGAGCCCCGAATAAAATATGATAAGATTTATGTTAAGAAAGACCATTCCACCTTTAGAATGAAAATACTAATAACCGGTTCATGCATTGCATAACTCATCTTTTTTTGTGAGTTTTATATTGTTGTCGCTGAGCGATAGCTCATTTCCACGAAAATTTTACGTATGTGCTGTAGGTAACCAACTTACTCCTAAGTGATGAGTATGGACCAGCGGCATCGATAGCAAGATGGTCGGGTTATGATTGCAACTACGTAAGAAAGACTTCCGCTAAGCATAAGATAAATTAGATTTAATATAATTTCTAAAATAAAGTTTTAATATATATTAAGTAGTGTGTTATAGTATTGTATCATTTTATTCTTAGCTTGATTAACAAATTTATTATAATTTATTTTCTATTAAGTTGGTATTAAAATACTATTTTTCAAGTAAATGTCAAAATATTTTCAAGTCAAAGATTTATCATGATCAAAGCTTAAAGTTTAGTTTTTATTCACTTATTTTGTTATATTGTTGACCAAATTATTTTTATAAGTACTAGTATGGTTTTATTGTTTTATGGTACTATTTGAGAATATATGTATTTGAAGAAAAAAAAAAATCCGTGAATTTTCAGATTACCGTTTGGTAAGGGTATTATATGATTAAAAAAAAATCCTCACATTTTTTTATACATAATTTTGTTAAGGAGTAAAATAAGTAAGTAAAGTAAGACAGTTGATAAGTGAGATTCATTCACACTTATCTATGACTCTTAGATAAGAATCGAAGCTTTTTCTTAATGTTTTTGATATTATTTTGTAGTTTTTATTGCATTTTCAGGTTTGAGAGAGTATGAGAAGGTGGTGGTGCGAAAACGGGCTGAATCGGAGCTAAATCGAGCAAGTTATGGTCATTTGAAGTCAAGTCAGCAAAAGTCAACGACGGTCAACAAGAAGTCAGCGTTTCAAGGCTGGTGCGCCGCGCCTATTGAATGGCGCGCCGCGCCCTGGTGGCTAAATTTACACCCGAGAGCTCGAGCGACCAACGCGCAAGAGAGGCGCGGCACGCCTTCAGAAATTCACGAGTGGCGCGGCGCGCCGCGCCAGTTGCTTTTTCAGCATTTTGGAGCTCGTCTTTTAAATCATTTTTGGCCCTTGGATCTCATCCAAGGGTCCATATTTGCTCCGAAAACCTCTCCTAAACCCTCATATACACTAATTCAAAGAAAAAAAAGGAAGCTTGAGAATAGAACACTTTTACCTTTGTTTTGAAACCTTGAGAGAGAAAGTGAGAGAGAGAAAGCTAGGGTTTGACACTCATTTTGTTCTTGAGCTTGGAAGTGAAGAAGAAGAGGGAGAAGTGACAACCTCCATCATCCTCATCATCTCCATTTGTTCATCCTTAACTCTATCTCTTTTATTTATTGTTATTTATTTATTTACTCCACTTAATGCTTTGTTGAACATATTTTAAGCTTTCAAGTATTCTATTTGAGTTTTTGTTGATTACTTTTATCTATTGAGCATTGAGTGTTGTGATTATTTTATTGTTTTATCTAAGTGGAATATTGAAGTAGAGCTTGAGTTTAATGAAAGTTTTGTTTGGTTGTTGAGATTAGCATTCAATGTCTTGTTTCTTTATTGTTTTGTTTCTTTTACTTATTTCAATTTTACTTTGTTTATTCTTAATTATGAGTAGCTAAATAGATTTGGGGTGCGATGGTTGGTCAAACCTTTAGATTAGATTTTGTGCTTCATGGTTGGGTTGAGAGTGAAATATTATGGGTACGGGTTGTGTGTTAACACTAATTAGAGTAGCTAACTAATTAGTGAACCTTAGACGAGTTTAGAAACCGAGAGGTAATAAACGAGTGAGCTCTACCCGTCCCATCATTAACCTTCCTAGAGCTATAGAAAGACTAGGGGTAGATGTAGTTGATTGAAATCCCGGGCTAAATGCGGTTTTGTGTTTTAGTAGGACCCAAACCGAGAGGTGTAAGTTCAACACGTAGCTAGATTCCTAAAGACTCGAGAGAGATTAGTGAATGTTTTAAGAGGGATTGAGACTAAATTTTACAACTCTAAACCCGAGCTTAGAATCGTACCAAGACCGACCGACTCGATGAAATAACGAAATCGCGCCCATTCCTTTTAACTTGTGTTAAAATAGTGTTTTCACTTTTGTTTACATTTCATCTTGTTCTCAAAACAATAAAAAACCCCCATTTTTCATTTTCCATAACTCGAAAAAGAAAGCTAGTGAGTTTGCTTCGGAAATATTCTAGAGTCCTTGTGGGATCGATATCCGTGCTTTTGCACTCTATTACTTGACGACACGTTCGCTTGCGTCGTGTAGAATTTTTCTTTAGTTAAGAAAATTCCCACCAACGGTCCGAAAAATCGGGTCGTCACATACTTGCAAATCAGAAATTTATAGATATATTCCTGAGTCAATTCTCTGGTGGGTCAAATAAAGGAGGTAATGAATCTTATATAGATTTTGGGGTGGACTAATAATAAAAGACTTCAAAGTTTTGGTATCTTAGGCTAATTATGCTTGTTGATCGTCAACCCAAAATATGCCTGTTATGCTATAATAAGAATGTGTGTTGACCTAATTGAATAATAGTAATATATTCGTTACTTGGAAGTTAGAACTAGAAAGCTCAAAATTTGACGACTTACTATAAATTCAAATATACTGTTTCGCCGTAACAATGAATAGCTAACTTTTTGTAGCGCGCTAGATAATTTAATAATAATAAAAAACTAAATTACAAAAAAAAAAAAAAAGAAGAAATTATTTTTGAAGTCGCAAAACTAAATACATATAAAAGTCGATCTTATCCACTACAATAAATACCACTTTTAGCGACGAAACTATTAGCGACGACTTAATCATCGCTAATAAATCGTCGTTAATCACCCTTTTAGCGACGATAATATCGTCGCTGATTGTTTGGTGCCAAAAATATTAAAGTTTGATGGCAAAGATAATTAGCGACGAATTCGTCGTCGCTAATTCGTTTTTGTCGTCGCTAAGTTCGCGGGAAAATAATTAGCGACGATTTTATCGTCGCTAATTATTTGTGAATTCATTTAGCGACGAAGAAATCGTCGTTAAATGATTTCGAATTTTGACGAATTTTAAAGAGGGAAAAATCCCTCCCATTTAATTAAAACGAAATGATTTAGCGACGATTTGGTCGTCGCTAAAGATGTGAAATTTACTATTAGCGACGAATAAATCGTCGCTAAATGACTGGTTCAATTAAGTTCATTTAGCGACGATTTTAAATCAATTAGCGACGATTTTATCGTCGCTAAATGTCTTTAAATACCAGATCGCGACCCAGTTCCCTCATTCGCTCCCAAACCCTAAAATCCCCATTTTTCCCTCTGGTTTCTCCTCCTCCGCCGTGTGCCTCCTCCTCCGTGTGCCGCCGACGCCGATCTCTACCTCCCCGGTAAGTCTCTCTCTCCTCACTTCTCTCTCTCTCTCCTCACATCTCTCTCCTTACCTCTCTCTCTCTCCCGTTGCAGCTCCTCTGCCGCTCCGCCACTACTCCGCCGCTCCGCCGCCGACGCCGTAGCTGCTTCCCCACCGACGCCTTCCCGCCCGCTCCCCGCTTCCCCGCCGTCTTCCCCGCTCCCCACAGACATCGGTAAGTTTTTTTTTATAACTTTATATATATATAAATATATATATTCATTATTTATAGAATTAATATATTAGTTATGTATATTAGTTATTTATATATATATATAAATTTATTTATATATTAGTTATAAATGGTAATGAATTAATTAGTTATAAATGTAAATGATTTAATTAGTTATATTTACATAATTTAGTATAAATATTTATATTTATAGAATTAATTAGTTTAAATTAGGTATAAATTTAAATTAGTTATAAATATTTATATTAGGTAATTTAAATTAGTTTATAGAATTAATTAGTTTAAATTAGTTATTTATATTAATTAGTTTAGACAAATATTTAAATTAGTTATAAATTTTAATATTAGGTATAAATATTTAAATTAGTTATAAATATTTATATTAGGTAAAATTATGTAAAAACATGTAAAAACAATTAGTTGGTTTATGTAAATTAAATGGAATTGTATTTAATTCTTGTTACAAATGATTAATAATGTGAAATTAATTAGTTGATATGGATTATGAATTTTAATAATCGAACCACTGAGGTTGGATTTATTGTTAGTTTTAGGATGTTTCTATGCAGGTTTTAAAGTTAAAGGCTTGATGCCGGGTTTTTAAGTTTATAGGGGAGGTTCTGCCGAAATTTCGGTAGGATCGTAAAATTATAATATAAAATTCGAAATTTCGGTAGGATCGTAAAATTATTGCCATTCGGCGCCCGTACGTGATGGCGTCGAAGAAGAAGACGAGGATATCGAACCGGCCGTGCGTGGGCCGACGGTCGGGCTTCGATCTGAGCGTGCACGGCGCCCCGGGGTGAAGGAAGTCGTTATTTATAACGAGGAGTTTCAATCGTTCTTGCAGCCAGAGCGCGAGATGGATCCGGATCTCGCGACGTTCGCGAACACGCTCGGGTTGGTCGTCCGAGACAAGATCTCGCCTACGGTCCCAAGGTGGACGAATGAGAACGTGGGGCCGGCGAAGGAGGCCGAGATCTGAGCAGCGATTCAAGACAAGTACGACATTCGAGTCGATGGTGATGCAACCGGGAAGAAGAAGGCGATTGTCGATGCGGCAATCATTCGAGACGCGAAGACTCGTCTTCGCGATTGGAGGCATACCTTGCGGTCATGGTTCGACATCGACTGCAAGAGCAGCGTACAGGTGGCGCGGTCGCTGAAACCGAGGACCGTTAAGCTCGACACCGAATGGGAGACGCTGATACAACGATATACGAGCGATGAGTTTAAGGTAATCAAATCATTTACGTTAAATATGTGTTTACCCTTTTATTAAACGATTTGTTATTTACGTGTACGTTTACTTATATTACAGGCCATACAAGCGAAGAACAAGGCGAATCGCGCGAAGAAGAAGACGAAGACTCGACAGAGGATGATTGAGTTCTCGACCCACCGCATGAAGAACGTAAGTTTTATGTTTATATGATACATCAAATCGTTAAAATTATCTAACACTTGAAGTTTTGTTTACATGCATGCAGAAGAGCGCCGAGACAGGCGCTTTCGAGAGCTTGTTTGCGAACTACAAGCGCCAACATCAGTCCGACAAGTCCGAATGGCTGACTCCTGAAGCCTCCGCACGTTATGTAAGTTTACATTTATTTTTCTTATTTTTCGATTAATATATACTAACTAGTTAATTATATCAGGATCGACTGGTCGATAGGTTCAACACGTTGCGAGCGGAGACTGAGCAACAAGGAACGGATGTTGATATTTCCGTCCTAGAGCAGCAGACAATCCGCGATATTATGGGTTCATGGACTGATCACTTGACCGGCGTCGGACGTTTGGTGCCACAGGGAGCACAGATGGCGGCTGAAGTCGCCGAAGTCTACGGTTCGGAGGCTGGGACGTCGCAACCAGGATATATCTCGCAGGAGGTATTGACATCGACCCTCGCCGGCGCCGCGTTCGCCGAGGCAATACAGAGTCAGGTGCCCGGCCTCAACCTTAGCTCGTTCATGCCCCAATTTCCGCAGAGTTCGCAGCAGGCTCCGTCATCCCACAGCCAGCAGACTCCGATGACCGGCGTCCACACTCCGACGCCCGGCGTCTACACTCCGACGGGCGGCCAGCAGAGGACTCCCGACGCCAGCCAGCAGACGACGCCCGGCGGACCAAGTCAGTCTACTGATCAGCACGTTGTTCCGCCGCAGCCAGCAGAGTTTCAGCGCCAGCAGGAGAGCGTTTCACGTCGAGGAGGGGGAAAACGAGCGCCGGGACGACAAAGCAAACGTCACGACTAGTGTTTTATTAGATATTTTGTGTATAGTAGATTATTATTTACATATTTCTCGATAACCGAAAACGTACGTAACCGGATTTTATATATTTGTTGATTTGGATAATATAATTTAGTTTTTATTTGATTTTTCATTTTAGAATTTCATAAACAAAAAACCATAAAAAATTAATAATTAACGACGAAAAAAAAATAATAATTAGCGACGACAAAGTCGTCGCTAAATATTATTACACAGAAGTAATTAGCGACGACTTTGTCGTCGCTAATTCACGCGGGAAATTTTCGCGCGTGAATTAGCGACGACAAAGTCGTCACTAATTACCTGTTTCAAAATGGAAAAAAACTTCTCGTCACGACATTTAGGGACGACATTATCGTCGGTAAATATTTAGCGACGAATAAATCGTCGCTAAATATATTTAGGCACGGACATTTAGCGACGATAATAATCGTCGCTAAATAGATTTAGCGACGATTATAGAGTTATTACCGACGAAAAAAATCGTCGGTAATTGTCGTATTTGTTGTAGTGATCACACAAACAATCAATTTTTGCCTAAAGCACAAACTATAAAAACTACGCCTAATTAATAGATGTTTTCGTTTTAGATACTAAAATTAATAGACGTTGAAAAATAGTAAAAGATGAAAAAAATTAATAAAAACCTTGTAAGTATGAATGCAGAGTGTCTGAAACTAATAACACAGCGGATCGAACCCTGATTGAATCCTGAAACCAAATTTAAAATAATCATAAAAAATGAAACAAATGAAATAAAATCAAGGGTAAAAAAAAGCTGGCGTATCTGCAGCACAGGATAAACTGTAACAATGGAGTCTTATTAACAAACGCACTAAGACTATGATAAAATCCATAAATGTGGTGGTAAACGAACTAAGCAAAGGAGACCTAGGCTGTTTATTGGTCCTAGAAAAAAGCGTTTTCTAAGATCTTATCTTGGGATCCCATTTATTTTTCTGATTATTTTTCCTAAATGGGACTCTCGAAAGATTTTCTTCTAGATAAGTTCCTCTTATATTTGTAGATGCAATTTTTTCTTAATTTTCTACTGTTGGAATTGGAAGCCCTGCAATCTTTGTTCGCCGAAGCCCAATTGGTAGGCCCAAGAAGCAGATCAAGTTGGACGTCGGTTGAAGTTGGTGCTCTGTCGTTTGACCCAAACGACATTGGAGTATCACTCACTCGGAACCACATGATCAGGCTTAATCCTACGGTCTCACCGGATCTCAGCTTTTGTACTATATAAAGAGCTCGGATAACCCTTGTACGATTCATTTACATTCATTTTGTGTTGCCTAGGGTTTTCTCGTCTTCTCTATTTTTTCTCTCTGAGTGATTGTATTCTGAGCGATCTTCTTGATCGTGTTTCCTTGTGAGAAGCTGGTAAAAGAATCTTCTGTGAGAGAGTGTATTGTACTGTGAGAACGAGATTTGTGAGGCTGAGGGTGTAATCGACGACGATATAGTACAGACTGAGCGCCTCCCACGGAGCTCAACGCGCACGTAGATCTTTCTGATCGAAGCACGGGAAAATTGGTTGTCTTTTACTTTCTGCAATTTCTTTTGTTTGTCTTGTTTCTGATCTTTGTTAAAGCCAAATATCGCGTTTGGTTGCATAGAAATTAGGGCAAAATTACTACAGTGGTATCAGAGCCTTGCTTTCTTGAAGATCCGTGCCCTAACCCTAATTTCTTTTCAGTCTTTAGGGTTTTCTGCAATCTTTGATTTACTGGCTTTCTCTGTTCATTATCTTTAAGAAACCATTACTTCGAAATTGTTTCTTTGTCTCCCTGCGTGTTTCAGGAAGATGGGAACAGGACGCATAAAAGTCACAGCCTATGATGGGAAAACTGACTTCTCAGTGTGGAGTACCAAGATTCGTGCACTGCTATCTCATCACAAGGTGGCGATTGCTCTGGAACCAAAAGAAGAGAAATGGTCCGAGGACCAAAAGAAGAGAAAGGGCGAGATCGATGATGAGGCTTACAATCTCCTCATATTGAACCTCTCCGACGGTGTGATCAGGAAGGTGTATGGGTGCTCTACCCCGTTGAAGGTATGGGGTAAACTCGAAACTCTTTTCTCGAATCAATCTGCCCCCAATCTTTCTTATTTGAAAGCGCCTCTCTTTTCGCTTTCAAAATGGACCCCACTAAATCTGTCGATGAAAACCTTGATGAGTTCCTTAAGCTCACTCTTATGCTTCAAGGAACAGATCATGCGTTAGACGATTCCAGCGTGGTTATGATATTGATGAACTCTATACCTGAGAATTATCAGGTTGTGAAAGATGCTTTTCAATATACCGGCACTGTACCCACTTATGATATGTTCTGTTCTGCTTTGAGAACTAGGGAGTTAGAGTTAAAGAACCAAAAGAACAAGTCTGGTGCTAACCTGTTTGTAAAGAACAGCAAAACTGGTTCTGGAAATGATAAGAACAAAAAGAACAAGAATAAGGCAAAAGATAACAATACTGAAACAAGAAAATGTTATCACTGTAATAAAACTGGTCACCTTAGAAAGAATTGTTACAAGTGGCTTGAAAAGAACAAACAGTCAAATCCAGAAACCAACATAGCCTCATCCTCTAAAAATGTTGAAGTCTCTGAAGTTTTGAATGTTACTACAAAATCCTATAGCGATTGCTGGATTATGGATTCTGGTTGTTCTTTCCATATGAGCCCTAACAAGACTTGGTTTGATAACCTTTTACCTGTTTCAAATGAGACTGTTCTTATGGGAAATGACAACACCTGTGCTGTTCTTGGTGTTGGATCTATGAACCTAAAGCTTGATAACGGGAAAACCGTTACCTTGACCAAGGTGAGATACATCCCTGGTCTCAAAAGGAATCTTATATCTTTGGATGTGTTAGATGATCTTGGTTACAGTTATGGTGCTGAGAATGGTAAGATGGTTGTGCGCAAGAATGGTAGACAAGTTCTATCTGGGACAAAGGTATCTGGTTTGTATATCTTGAATGGTTCTTGCTGCAATGCTATTACCTCTACTGTTTCTGTTGTTACCACTAACCTTTCAGATACCCAGAAGTGGCACTTAAGGCTTGGCCACATAAGTCAAAATGGTCTGAATTCTCTAAGCAAACAGGGAATGTTTGGTAAGGACAGCATCGCTGAACTGGCCTTCAGTGAGCCCTGTGTAATGGCCAAACAACACAGGCTGAAGTTTGAATCAGGTACTCACTTGTCCAAAGCAAATTTAGATTATGTTCATGCTGACTTGTGGGGCCCTGAGGGTCATGAGACCCACGGTGGCAACAAATATTTCCTATGTATTGTTGATGACTTTTCCAGAAGAGTTTGGACCTTCTTACTCAAAACAAAGGATGAAGCCTTTGGTAAGTTCAAAGAGTGGAAAACTCTTGAGGAAAATCAGTTGAGTAAGTCTCTTAAGACTCTCAGAACTGAAAAATGGCCTCGAATTCTGCAACATGGAGTTTGATAATTATTGCAAGGATCATGGGATCCAAAGACACAAAACTGTCAGAAAAACTCCACAACAAAATGGAGTTGCAGAACGTATGAACAGAACTTTGCTTGAGAAGGTCAGGGGACTTCTGATCACCTCTGGCCTTCCCAAGGCCTTCTGGGGAGAAGCATTGAGCACAGCCACATACCTAGTTAATAGAAGCCCAAACAGATCCCTAGATTCTAAGTGTCCCATGCAAGTGTGGAGTGATAGAACCGCTGACCTAAGCCACCTTAGAATTTTTGGTTGTGTTGTTTTCTGTTGTGCTGCCTATGCCCACAATAGAGAGGGAAAACTAGACCCTAGATCCCTTAAGTGTGTTTTCTTAGGATACCAACACCAGTCCGGTACAAAAGGGTACAGACTATGGGATAGAACCTCTAGGGGAGTGAAAATTATCATAAGTAGAGATGTGATCTTTGATGAAACAACCTTCCCTTGCAAAAGCCAACCTGAAAACTCAGTTGACCAAACATCCAGAAATGAACCTCCTGAACAAGACCATACCTCAATCCAGGTGGAGACTGTTGACCCTGAACCTGTCCCTACTGATAACCAGCCCCTTGAGAATGACTAGATGGATGATCAACATGATCAGGAGCTAGATTTACAACCTGAGCACTCTGATCTTGATGAACACCCTGAAAGGTCAACTCAAGAGGCTCTAGGAGATTATCAGCTGACTAGAGATAGAGTTCGGAGAGACATTAGACCACCCACTAGATACTCCTATGCAGACCTAGTGTTTACTGCTCTTGTTGCTGCCCAGGAGGTCCAAAGTTCTGAACCAGTTTCATACATTGATGCTATGGAGTCCAAAGACTTTGAAAAATGGCATGCTGCCATGGTTGATGAAATGCTATCACTGAAAATAAATGCAACCTGGGAACTGGTTGAAAAACCAGAAAAACAGAAACTGGTGGAATGCAAGTGGTTGTTCAAGATCAAAGAAGGATTGTCTGATACTGATCCTCCAAGGTACAAGGCCAGACTTGTGGCAAAAGGCTATACCCAACGTGAGGGTATAGATTTCACTGAGATTTTCTCACCGGTTGTTAAGTTCAAAACTATTCGGATAATGCTAGCCCTGGTAGCTTATCAGAACCTTGAACTTGAACAACTGGACGTGAAAATTGCTTTCTTACATGGTGAATTGGAAGAAAAAATCTACATGAGACAGCCAGAAGGGTTTGTTGACAAAACCTTTCCCCAACAAGTCTGCCTATTGAAGAAATCTCTGTATGGTTTAAAACAGAGCCATCGGCAATGGTATAAAAGGTTTGATGCTTTTGTGTTAAGTATTGGTTTCATTAGAAGTGAATTTGATAGTTGTTTCTATTTTACTTCTCTTGATGATAATCCTGTTTATATTCTGTTGTATGTCGATGATATGCTCTTGATTAGCAAGTCTGTTGCCAAGATTGATAAGCTGAAATGTGATTTGAACTCTGTTTTTGACATGAAACATCTTGGCCATGCTAGAAAAATTCTAGGAATGATTATTGCTAGAAATAGGGATAAATGTTTTCTGAAACTGCATCAAAAACCTTATCTTGAAAAACTTGTTTCAAAGTTTGGTAGCTTGCAGTGTAAGCCTGTTTGTATGCCTCTTGCACCTCATTTTCTGTTAAGTAAGTCCCAGTGTCCTGTTTCCAGGTCTGAGATTGTGAAAATGCAAGATGTACCTTATGCTAATGCCATTGGTTCTCTCATGTACGCTATGATTAGTACTAGGCCTGACTTATGTTTTGCTATATCTCTGCTTAGTAGATTTATGTCTAATCCTGGTATTGATCATTGGAATGCTTTGAAATGGGTGATTGCTTATGTTAGCAGTACTATTGATATTGGTTTGTGCTATGCTAAGAGATCTCCTGTTTTTGACTTAGCTGGTTTTGTAGATGCTGATTATGGTGGTGATAGAGATTGTAGAAAATCAACTACTGCTTTCTGTTTTACGTTAGGCAGGAATTGTGTTTCTTGGAAGTCTAACCTGCAATCTATTGTTGCTTTATCTACTACTGAATCAGAATATATTGCTATCTGTGATGCCTTTAAAGAGGCTGTGTGGTTACAAGGTTTATTGAAAGAAGCCAAGCTTATTGGTGAAAATGCTGTGGTGTATTCAGATAGCCAAAGTGCGATTCATCTGAGCAAGAATCCAGTGTACCATGAAAGAACTAAGCATATAGATGTTAAGTTCCATTTCATCAGAGACTTAATATCAAATGGTGTTGTGAAATTGTTGAAGATTGATACTGAAGATAACCCTTCTGATATGGGTACTAAGATTGTTACTAACACTAAGTTTAAGCACTGCTTAGACTTATTGTTTGCTGAGTAATTTGTTATGCAGGTACTGAGCTATGAAGTGGTAGAAGATGCCAGTCTGTACTGAACGTCTCGATGAGTTGGAGCTTGATGTGCTTCAGGTGGAGTTTGTTGGAATTGGAAGCCCATCAATCTTTGTTCGCCGAAGCCCAATTGGTAGGCCCAACAAGCAGATCAAATTGGACGTCGGTTGAAGTTGGTGCTCTGTCGTTTGACCCAAACGACATTGGAGTATCACTCACTCGGAACCACACGATCAGGCTTAATCCTACGGTCTCACCGGATCTCAGCTTTTGTACTATATAAAGAGCTCGGATAACCCTTGTACGATTCATTTACATTCATTTTGTGTTGCCTAGGGTTTTCTCGTCTTCTCTATTTTTTCTCTCTGAGTGATTGTATTCTGAGCGATCTTCTTGATCGTGTTTCCTTGTGAGAAGCTGGTAAAAGAATCTTCTGTGAGAGAGTGTATTGTACTGTGAGAACGAGATTTGTGAGGCTGAGGGTGTAATCGACGACGATATAGTACAGACTGAGCGCCTCCCACGGAGCTCAACGTGCACGTAGATCTTTCTGATCGAAGCACGGGAAAATTGGTTGTGTCTTTTACTTTCTGCAATTTCTTTTGTTTGTCTTGTTTCTGATCTTTGTTAAAGCCAAATATCGCGTTTGGTTGCATAGAAATTAGGGCAAAATTACTACATCTACTTTGTTTTTATTGAATCTAATATTATAAACGTTAATAAGACAAGAAAATATAAAAATTGAATCTCAAAACACACTATAAAATTTGATACATACCACACGCTCTCTCTCTCCCCTCTTCATCGATGTTTCTCTGAGAACAAATTCAAAACCCTAGACGAATGCCCATAAGCTCTTCTCGGCCATCCTGCAACAAATTAGCGCCTCCCTCCTCTAGAGAGAAATAGAAATCCTAAATCGATGAATCGGTGGTTTGTGTACGCGACGAATGCCATGAAGTCCCCGACGCGGAGGTCGCCCCATCAGGGTCTTGGCCTAAACTACGAGGGGCTTGAACTGCTCGTAGTGCTGTTTAGGTCCTACGCACGAATCCCAGCATGCTAGGATCGTCGCATAGGTGGATCTCATCGGGCCGCAGTGCGGGCCTGCCATCATCTGATTCCCATCAATGACTGCCACTCATCGGTCGAGGCCATCGATCTCCACCATGTACTAGACGTGGTTCGAGAACAAGACAAACTTCTCTTGCCCATTCTGGAGCGTGCCGAAGACGCCGAGATGATGACCGGTGTGAATGCCGGGATATCGTGCATCATGAAGATAGTGAGAGGCAAAGAGGATGTTTAGTCTAGGCCAGATTTAATTTTCTATTTATTAAATTTGATCTAATATTCAAAGAGAGCTTATGTGTGTTAATTAGCTGGTTTGTATTTATGATGCTTTTTGAATTGCTAAGCTAGCTTTGTGAGAATTTAGAGTCTTAAACATGTATCGGGATTCGTAACATAGAAGCGGCAATTCGATTTGTCACGGCCGGAGCTCTGGTTGCGGTTGGAAGCCTGGCCCTCTCGGTATGTTTGTGTAAATTTTTGTTAATGTCCACAAGGAGAAAAATGACATTTAGAGGCGGGAATTTCAGCCTCTAAAGATCACATTTCCGCCTCTAATATAACTTTAGAGGCGGCGGCGTCATTGACAACTGTTGCGACGGTCATACCTGCGTTCCTGTGTTTATCGGACTTGGAGGAATATGCTGGTGATGATACTCCTAGCCCTAAAATGACATTGCATGCTTTGCCTACAAATATATATATATATATATATATATATATATGTATATATATATATATATATGTATATATATATATATATATATGTATGTATCTCTTTTCTACGACGTTACGTACGTACGAACGTACTGTTGGAAAAAGGCCACATGTACATGTTGGAAAATAAGGCTATATGTACTATATCTATCTGTACTCTACTGCTTGTGTTGAATATCCCATCTTGCTTTTAATATTTTCTTTCTTCTCTCAGATCGGAATGCTTTCTTAATCTGTACTAAAAGTTTCTGATTACTATTATTGTTTATATTAATAAATTTATTTATTACTCGTAATACTATATTGTTATATGTTTTGTACGGAATAATAATAAGTTTTGTAATTAGTGATATAATAAATTAAATCAACTAAACTTAATATTTGATCGGAATATTCCTTTCTTAATAATGTGTATTAAGAATTTCGTACTGTTATTATTTATATTAATAATTTCATTTCGTAATACTATATTGTTATATATTTTGTACGGGATAGTAATAATTTTTGCAATTGATAACAGATAACATCAACTAAGCTTAATATATCATAGGAATGATTTCTTAATTCTGTATTATTAAGAATTATTTGTATTAATTCTTTCATTAAGATTTCTCATTTCTTATTAAGAATTTCTTAATCTGTATCATAGAAAGGTAAAATATTGTTTTTTTTAAATTAAATACCGTTAGTGTTTCAATTTTTTTTCAAGTACCTGAAAAGAAGCCGTGTCGAAGCTGATTTCGCCAACCTTGACATGTATAGACATATTCCTTCAATCTTTTTTGTCCCTTGTAAAAGAAAAAAAAAAAAAAGATAAACAGGATTAATAATATTACTCAAAAAAAGCAAAAGGCATTCCGAATTTTTTTAATATTTTTATTTTTTTATCTTACTATGCTAGTCTCCAATATGTGAATGACATCTTGAGAAATCCACAAGCGACTGCGATTCTCGAGCTCTACGCCAGAATTCACGACGCTCCGAGCCATTTGCTGAATTAAATCATGAATAGAGATTTTATTTACTACATTGAAAGATACGAGAAACTTGTCAACAAGATCATCAAGGCTCGTTTCTAGCCACAGGCTTCCAAAAATCTCTCGAAATTGTCTCTGAATTCGTTTTTGAAGAAACACGCGACGTCGACGAACACATACCTTTAATTTTTTTCAGCACTGCTTCCCAATTTTCCTGCTTCTTTCTGCGGAGTCGAACATGATTTCCTTGGAAATGATGTGGCCGAGGTACTTCAATTGTTCCCTGTCGGAAATCATAAGGCTCTCATGTTAAGACACTACAGAGAATAAGCAATATCACAAATGTAGAAGAAAAAATAGTTTTTTTTGGTTCAAAATTCTCTTTCATTTTTTTAGTTTTAGTTACCACTTACGTTACAAGCACACCATCTACTCTGCAGCAGAGTAATTTTGACTGTAAATATATCAACCTTTCTAAACCATAGCAAAAAAAAAAAAACATAACACCAAAAAGCTGAACAAGCAATGTTGAACTCGAAACTTATTTCATTGTTTTGAAACTCGAACGTCATTCACTTAAACGGCCTCAGCCAACAAGATACTTCTCATTCAACAGTACAAGATCAAAACTTGTTGCAGTATTCAAGCAATCCAAATTATGGTTATTGTACAAGCTAGTTCTGCAACTTGCGAGCAACCCCAAATACGAGAGACCAGTGATTCATTGCACTGGCATTTTTGTGTTTGAAACTCAAGTTCTCATTTACAGTACTAGATCGAAACCTGTTGTAGTATTCAAGCATTCCAAATTATGTTTATTGTCACTCTCTATATACACATTTTTCAATAGTATTCAAGCATATTCATCTTCTAGAGTTGTAGTGTAGTATGCAAAAAAAAAAAAGGAAAATACACCAGAAGTTAGAAGTGAAACGACCGTCGCAATCTGAGATGATGGACAAAGGAACACCATGCAGTCTCACCACGTTATTAACGTATAACTCAGCTAACTTCTCCACGGAATACGTGATCATCATCGGGATGAACCTAGCAGACATGGTCAAACGGTCCACAACTACCTAGATAGCACCATAACCCTCAACTGTCTTAGGTAACCCAACCCTAAAATCCATTGCGATTTGTTCCCACTTCAATTCAGGAACTTCGATTGGCTGTAATTCTCCAGCTGGTCGTTGATGTTCGGCCTTCCCTTTCTGGCAGGTAAGACATTTATTGACGAACTTTGCAACGTCACCTTTCATTCCGTTCCACCAGAAGTGTTCTCAAAGGCCTTGGATACATCTTCGTGGAACCTAGGTGGATTGAATACGGTGTCTCATGTGCTTCGGTAAGAATTTGCCTTCGTAACTCATCTTCGTTGGGTACACAAATCCTTTCATCGAAAAAGAGTACATCATTGTCCAAAAGGAAAATTTTTTACTCGTGACCTTCAAGTGCATTGTCTTTAAGCCTCGACATCTCAGGATCATGCATGTCCTTGCATTTCTTTGATTCTTTCAAAAAGATATGACTGCAAGATAATATTGGCTAATCCCCAGATGACAATTTTCAACTTCCAAGTTGTTGATTTCCTCAACGAGTTGAGGAGATAATGCATACATCATCGATAGTCTGGCCTCATATTTCCTACTTAACGTCGGGATGGTAATGGATACCACAATCGTAATCCTTAACCAACTCTAGCCACCTTCTTTGTCTCATGTTCAACTCTTTCTGAGTGAAAATGTACTTTAAGCTCTTATGATCGGTAAATATCTCACACCGAACATCATACAAGTAGTGTCTCCAAATCTTGAGGGCAAGAACCACTGCGGCTAACTCCAAATCATGAGTAGGATAATTCCTCTCGTGGTTTTTGAGTTGTCGTGACGCATAAGCCACTACTTTTCCGTTTTGCATTAACACAGCACCAAGACCTGTCTTTGATGCATCGCTGTAGATAGACAAAGGTTCTTCACTTTCAGGGACTATAAGGATTGGAGCGGTGGTGAGTCTTATATTACATGTCATATTCGCATGTCACCTAAATAACAAAGTGAAAAGATAAGTAAGAGAGTCGTACCGCTTCGAGCTACGGAGGTCTACAAGGAGAATTTCCCGAGCCGACTTACGGGCCCAAATGGGGAAATTTCTCATATGTTATAAGTTTATAAGATGGAGCAAAGTATGGGACCTTGCAACCCCATATCTTTGTTTCCAAAGTGTACACTGAAATTGGTACGACTACTCTAGGGGAGCCCCGAATAAAATATGATAAGATTTATGTTAAGAAAGACCATTCCACCTTTAGAATGAAAATACTAATAACCGGTTCATGCATTGCATAACTCATCTTTTTTTGTGAGTTTTATATTGTTCTCGCTGAGCGATAGCTCATTTCCACGAAAAATTTACGTATGTGATGTAGGTAAACAACTTACTGCTAAGTGATGAGTATGGATCAGCGGCATCGATAGCAAGAGGGTCGGGTTATGATTGCAACTACGTAAGAAAGACTTCCGCTAAGCATAAGATAAATTAGATTTAATATAATTTCTAAAATAAAGTTTTAATATAGATTAAGTAGTGGTAAGGGTCCTCACATTTAAAGGGTATTATATGATTAAAAAAAATCCTCACATTTTTTTATACATAATTTTGTTAAGTAATAAAATAAGTAAGTAAAGTAAGACGGTCCGAAAAATCGGATCGTCACATACTTGCAAATCAGAAATTTATAGATATATTCCCGAGTCAATTCTCTGTAAGGTCAAATAAAGGAGGTAATGAAGCTTATATAGATTTTGGCCGGGTGGACTAATAATAAAAGACTTCAAAGTTTTGATATCTTAGGCTAATTATGCTTGTTGATCGTCAACCCAAAATATGCCTGTTATGCTATAATAAGAATGTGTGTTGACCTAATTGAATAATAGTAATATATTCGTTACTTGGAAGTTAGAACTTAGAACTAGAAAGCTCAAAATTATTTGACGACTTACTATAAATTCAAATATACTGTTTCGCCGTAACAATGAATAGCTAACTTTTTGTAGCTAGTTAATTTAATAATAATAAAAAAAACTAAATTACAAAAAAAAGGAAGAAATTATTTTTGAAGTCGCAAAACTAAATACATATAAAAGTCGATCTTATCACACAAACAATCAATTTTTGCCTAAAGCACAAACTATAAAAACTACGCCTAATTAATAGATGTTTTCGTTTTAGATACTAAAATTAATAGACGTTGAAAAATAGTAAAAGATGAAAAAAATTAATAAAAACCTTGTAAGTATGAATGCAGAGTGTCTGAAACTAATAACACAGCGGATCGAACCTTGATTGAATCCTGAAACCAAATCAAGGAGTAAAAAAAAGCTGGCGTATCTAGAGCACAGGATAAACTGTAACAATGGAGTCTTATTTTCGCAACCAAGCAAAGGAGATTTAGGCTGTTTATTGGTCCTAGAAAAAAGCGTTTTCTAAGATCTTATCTTGGGATCCCATTTATTTTTCTGATTATTTTTCCTAAATGGGACTCTCGAAAGATTTTCTTCTAGATAAGTTCCTCTTATATTTGTAGATGCAATTTTTCTTAATTTTCTACTTTGTTTTTATTGAATCTAATATTATAAACGTTAATAAGACAAGAAAATATAAAAATTGAATCTCAAAACACACTATAAAATTTGATACATACCACACGCTCTCTCTCTCCCCTCTTCATCGATGTTTCTCTGAGAACAAATTCAAAACCCTAGACGAATGCCCATAAGCTCTTCTCGGCCATCCTGCAACAAATTAGCGCCTCCCTCCTCTAGAGAGAAATAGAAATTCTAAATCGATGAATCGGTGGTTTGTGTACGCGACGAATGCCATGAAGTCCCCGACGCGGAGGTCGCCCCATCAGGGTCTTGGCCTAAACTACGAGGGGCTTGAACCGCTCGTAGTGCTGTTTAGGTCTCCTCGTAGGTCCTACGCACGAATCCCAGCATGCTAGGATCGTCGCATAGGTGGATCTCATCGGGCTGCAGCGCGGGCCTGCCATCATCTGATTCCCATCGATGACTGCCACTTCGTAGAAACTCATCGGTCGAGGCCATCGATCTCCACCATGTACTAGGCGTGGTTCGAGAACAAGACAAACTTCTCTTGCCCATCCAAATTATGGTTATTGTACAAGCTAGTTCTGCAACTTGCGAGCAACCCCAAATACGAGAGACCAGTGATTCATTGCACTGGCATTTTTGTGTTTGAAACTCAAGTTCTCATTTACAGTACTAGATCGAAACCTGTTGTAGTATTCAAGCATTCCAAATTATGTTTATTGTCACTCTACTCTCTATATACACATTTTTCAATAGTATTCAAGCATATTCATCTTCTAGAGTTGTAGTGTAGTATGCAAAAAAAAAAAAGGAAAATACACCAGTGGTTCGCAGAGGACTACGAAAAAAAAAAGTAGAAACATAAGCATAGCTCTGGTTTCGTTATTAGAATTCTCAGAGAGGTCAAATGCATCAATGCCATAGAGTTCCCAAACCCGGGATTTTCATAATAGGAACCCAAATTTGGTAACAAAAATGAAATATAAAAACAGAAAAGGAAATGATTATATACCCACCCTTGTAAATGAGGAATGCGTAATATGCGAGATGTCGTAGCTTAGTCACACTTTCGCTTGAGCTCTCAACATCCTCAAGTTTAAAACTATTTCCAGAAACAAACTTAGCTTAATCAACCATAAGATCATGCATAACAAACCAATGTTTGTATTTGTTGCCCATTCGTTGAAAAAATGATCGCGACACTAAGTCGTTAAAATACACATAATGACCAATTATCCAATCGAAAATTAAAAGCAAAATTAATTTTTGACATATATTATAAGAATCAAATTGTCTATACTTGTCTTTCAAGTAAAAAAAAACTACATACGTTCGTATGTATTCAAATGCTTGAATGTCAAAGGAAGCTCTGAAAGCAACAAATAACCTTACTAATAATCACTAGGAAACATGTGGCTGACTATAAATACTTCCATTTGAACTGTCAATCTGGAATCCATTTCATCAAGGAAAATGATAAAAAAAATTTAAAAAAAGGTCTTACGGTGGGCTCATTCGTAATGAAATCAAGCCACCGCACCGGAGACTTCTTCCGGCAAGACGCCTTGGCTCGGGAATTGTTTGGGAAGAATTAAAAGCCTCAGGCCTCGAGCAGCGCGAGCGAGACGAAGATCTTGGAGAGTTTCGATGCGCTGCTTTGTTTTTTTGGCCGCAAAATTGAACCAAAAAAAAAAAAAAAAACAATAATTATATCAGCATATATTTACAATTTTACTTAACTTGTATATTTATTGTTCTATTTTATGCATGGAATGTTATATATTTCAATTGTAATAAGTAGTTGGGTATATATATTGAATGTGATGCATTTATATTTAATGGTGATTTGATTAAATTTTGTGGGGGGGCTTTTCCTTGAATTGATTAGGCATTACATCAACACAGAATTCGTGTACATACTTGCTTCAAATAAGTTTTGTTGTTATCTTGGGGTTTTGAATCGAATTGCTAGTAATCTGTTTTACTTTGAATTTGCTGCTTGTAAAGGATTCCGGTAACAGATGTATAGTGTCATGTTTGCGAAAATTGCACCAAGATTTTTTGTTGGGACTCAGTATTGTGCTTGAACAAGAGTGCTTCTCAATTTGGATAAACATATATATGATTTTCATGTTCTGGGTCATGCTTCTTGGAAGAAACTTTTGTGTCATTTCAACTTATGGGAGCCAAAAGTGATAGCCAGTCCAGCTCTGTGAAGATGGTTCGTTCTTGGGAATGGCTCGTCAGTTAAAATCTGCGCAGAATTGAGATCTGAAACTGCGACAAACTCATTGAATCCCACACAAACTGGAACTTGACAAGACTCACAATATTCGAAGTGTTATAAAGATCGACCACTACTCAGATACAAATTCAAGATAACTTGAATAACACGCAACCACTCAACACACACAAATTAACAGGAAATTAAAAGAGAAATAAAAGGAACAAAGAACACCGGATTTTATCGAGGTTCGGCGTTAACGAGCCTACATCCCTGCGAACTCCTTTAGATCAAGGGCGTTCAATTTGCACTAATCTTCAAGCAACAAACAATCAATCCGATTACAACTCTTCACCGAGAGCAATAACGAAAAACTCACAATCTCTCAAGAACTTGGCTTTTCCAGAGAATCTCACTCAATGCCTTTTTCTTACAGTGAATTTTTCGATCTATCCTTCACTCTCTAGCTATCTCTATTTATTACATCAGCACAAGTACATAATACCGGGTAGATACATAAAAAAAGAAATAACCGTCTAGACCTCCTAGCATGAACCTCAGCCGTTGATGATCTCTTTATCTTGACCACTAAGATGACCACGTCAGCAAGTGACTTGAGCATGATCTTCAGCTTGGAGATTCACCTGGACGCTGTAGATGCCGCTGATCTTGGTGACGTGTACTGCAAGGCAACAGTTGGAGCTGAACCTTCAACAATCTCCACCTTCAGCTTCATACACCTGCCTTGCTCAAAGACTTAGTGCAAACCTTTCCCTTTCATTTCTGAAATCATTGTTCGAAGACAACCCCTGGATCACATGGCCAGAACTCTCAGCAGTTTAAGACAATGCTTAAACTTGCCTAGAGTTACCACCTTCGTGCCAACATCAGCTGGGTTGTCATCTGTGCTTACCTTGTTCATGAACATCTCTTCATCTGATACCCTTTTGATAAGCGCGTTATAAACGTGTTTGTTTGTACTCTCGAAAGTGAAAAGAAGTTAGTTCGAGAGCATTTTCATGTGCTTGAATTCGATTAGCTACCATGTTCATGATATTAGGATTGCTTAATGCTCGGAAGAGATTAGGTTAGTCGTGCATAAGGATTAATTTACCGGGATACATTCCTAGGCTAGACATAGCTAGGCTGTCGTGTGAACGTTCTTGTTTTTAATGCTAACTGTTGTTTTTAGGGGTTGAGATCGAGAGAAGATATCTCGGCATAGGTTTAGATTCTTAGATGTTCGAGAGAAATCTTAGATTACCATTATCGTGAGCGTGATTAGCGAACATAAAAGTGTGTGCTTAGTGCTTAATTCCCGAATCCAAACCATAGGAATAACTTGTGAAGCCATAGTTCTTGCTTTCTCATTATCGTAATCTTTCGTATTTTAATTGTTTTTAATTTTCGTTCGTTTTGATAACCATCATAATCATCAAATCATTGGGTTCAATTCGTGCTAGTAATCTTGTCAATTTAATTAAACATTTTCCTCGTGGGATCGACTCGTACTTGCGAACTTTACTACTTGAGCGACTACGTGCACTTGCGTACGGAAAAATCGCAACACATTTTCCCGATGAAGTGATATTTGATATCCACATGCTTTGTCCTGTCATGAAACACAGGATTTTTGCACAGATGCAAGGCACTCTGACTGTCTGAATAGATATTCACAGAGCCCTTATACAGCTTCAATTCCCTGAGCATTCCCTTTAGCTAGATTCCTTCTTTCACTACCTCAGTAGCAGCTATATATTCAGCCTCAGCAGTAGATAATGTCACCACAGGTTGTAACTGAGACTTCCAGCTTATACAATTTCCACATAGCAAGAAGAAATAGGCAGTTGTGGACTTTCTTGTGTTTCTGTCAGCAGCATAGTCCGAATCCACGTAGCCTTCAACCTCCAATTGTGTACCTGTCTTCAAATACCTCAGGCCAACATTGCTTGTAGCTGCAATATATCTCAACAGCCACTTCATGGCCAGCCAATATTCTTTGTCTGGATTTGACATGAACCTGCTTAGGGTACTGATCGCATGAGCAAGGTCAGGTCTTGTGCAGATCATAGAATACATCACTGATCCCACTGCACTTGAATAGGGCACTTTGCTCATGTATTCCTTGTCTAACAAGGTACTGGGACACTGAGCACTAGACAGCTGGAAATGTGAACCAAGAGGTTGTCTGACAAGATTTGAGCCTCTCATAGAGAACCTGTCAATGAGTTTTTCCAAGTAGCCTTGCTGGGACATTACTAGGCTCTCATTAGCCCTATCTCGGATGATGCTTATCCCAAGAATCTTCTTAGCTTCACCGAGATCCTTCATATCAAACTCTGTACTCAAGAGTTGTTTCACGGCTAAGATCTTACTCATGGACTTGCTGATGATCAACATGTCATCCACATATAGCAGCAGAAACACACAATTGAGGACATCATGACCCTTGAAATACAAGCAAGGATCATAGGAGGTACGATTGAAATCTTGCTTCATCATGAAGGTATCAAAACGCTTGTACCACTATCTGGGTGACTGCTTGAGCCCATATAAGGATTTCTTCAGCAAACACACCTGATCCTTATCTTTATGAACTTCAAACCCATCTGGCTACTCCATGTAGATGACTTCTTCCAAGTCTCCATGTAAAAAGGCTGTCTTTACATCCATCTGATGAAGTTCCAGGTTGAACTAAGCTACAAATGATCCTGATGGTCTTGTACTTGACTACAGGAGAAAAATCTCTGTGTAGTCAATACCATCCACCTGAGTGAACCCTTTTGCAACCAGTCTAGCCTTGTATCTCACAGGTTCACTAGGGCTGGTTCCTTCCTTGATCTTATAGAGCCATCTGCAAGAAACTGGTTTCTGATGCTTTGGTCTGTCAACAGTGACCCAGGTGTAGTTCCTGTACAGAGACTCCATTTCCTTTTTCATGGCTTTGATCCAAAGCTTTGACTCAGGACCACTCACAGCTTCTTTGTAGTACAATGGCTCCTTTAACTCAATTTCAAGGGCTGAGGTGAAGGCATAGGCAAGAAGCTCTGAGTAGACATGGTATCCATATCTCTGAGTAGGCTTAGGAACACGCTTGCTTCTATCTCTGACAAGCTGATAGGAGTGTGGTGAGGCATGATCATCTGCTTGACAATCCAGATCTTGACTTCTCTGATCATGATGTTCAGATTCTCTGTCCTGGTGATCTTGACTGGAAAAAGGAGTTGAGGTGCATGAGTTGTCCTGCTGCTCCACCTGATCCACATCACCTTCACTAGGCTCCACCTGGCTAGGGACATCAGTTCCTGTCTGGAGCTCAATGACAGTTTCCCTGGTTCTTGTGGTGTTGATCTCTGAAGCTGTTGAACTTGTCTCAATATTTTGTCTGAAACAAGGAAACTCAAGTTCATTAAATACCACATCCCTACTGATAATGGTCTTGAACCCGGAACCATCTCTCACCCACAACCTATATCCCTTGACCTCTTGAGGATAACCTAAGAAGATACACTTGAGGGATCTAGGTTCAAGCTTACCTATGCTTTGGTGTGCATAATCAGCACAGCCAAAAGTCTTAAGGTTACTAAGGTCAAGGGGTTTGTTGGACCAAACTTCTTCTGGGGTTTTGAACTCCAAGGCACTAGAGGGACACCTATTCACTAGATAGGCAGCAGTGACTATGGCTTCTCCCCAAAAAGCTTTAGAGAGACATGAGCTAAACAACATGCACCTAGCTTTGTCTAGAAAGGTTCTATTCATCCTTTCAGCTACCCCATTCTGTTGAGGAGTCAACCTAACAGTCCTATGTCTTTGGATTCCTAGTTTGACACAGAAACTATTGAACTCCTCACTACAAAACTCAAGACCATTATCAGTTCTAAGGGTTTTGACTTTCATGTCTAGCTGGTTTTCTAAGAGTGTATGTCGCTCCCTAAACTTAGCAAAAGGCTTGACTCTTATGTTTCAACAGATAAATCCAAACTTTTCTTGAAAAATCATCAATGATAGAAAGAAAGTAGAAGTTACCTCCATGTGTTGATACCTTTGCTGGACCCCATAGTTCTAAGTGGATGTAATCAAGAGGACTTTGTCATGGACCAAGACAATCATTGGATTTATTGTCACTCTACTCTCTATATACACATTTTTCAATAGTATTCAAGCATATTCATCTTCTAGAGTTGTAGTGTAGTATGCAAAAAAAAAAAAGGAAAATACACCAGTGGTTCGCAGAGGACTACGAAAAAAAAAAGTAGAAACATAAGCATAGCTCTGGTTTCGTTATTAGAATTCTCAGAGAGGTCAAATGCATCAATGCCATAGAGTTCCCAAACCCGGGATTTTCATAATAGGAACCCAAATTTGGTAACAAAAATGAAATATAAAAACAGAAAAGGAAATGATTATATACCCACCCTTGTAAATGAGGAATGCGTAATATGCGAGATGTCGTAGCTTAGTCACACTTTCGCTTGAGCTCTCAACATCCTCAAGTTTAAAACTATTTCCAGAAACAAACTTAGCTTAATCAACCATAAGATCATGCATAACAAACCAATGTTTGTATTTGTTGCCCATTCGTTGAAAAAATGATCGCGACACTAAGTGGTTAAAATACACATAATGACCAATTATCCAATCGAAAACTAAAAGCAAATTAATTTTTGACATATATTATAAGAATCAAATTGTCTATACTTGTCTTTCAAGTAAAAAAAACTACATACGTTACATATCGTATGTATTCAAATGCTTGAATGTCAAAGGAAGCTCTGAAAGCAACAAATAACCTTACTAATAATTACTAGGAAACATGTGGCTGACTATAAATACTTCCATTCGAACTGTCAATCTGGAATCCATTTCATCAAGGAAAATGATAAAAAAAAAAAAAAAAAAATTTAAAAAAAGTCTTACGGTGGGCTCATTCGTAATGAAATCAAGCCACCGCACCGGAGACTTCTTCCGGCAAGACGCCTTGGCTCGGGGAATTATTGTTTGGGAAGAATTAGGAGCCTCAGGCCTCGAGCAGCGCGAGCGAGACGAAGATCTTGGAGAGTTTCGATGCGCTGCTTTGTTTTTTTGGCCGCAAAATTGAACCAAAAAAAAAAAAAAATATATTATATCAGCATATATTTACAAGTTTACTTAACTTGTATATTTATTGTTCTATTTTATGCATGGAATGTGATATATTTCAATTGTAATAAGTAGTTGGGTATACATTGAATGTGATATATTTATATTTAATGGAGTTGAATCGAATTGCTAGTAATCTGTTTTACTTTGAATTCGCTGCTTGTAAAGGATTCCGGTAACAGATGTATAGTGTCATGTTTGCGAAAATTGCACCAAGACTTTTTGTTGGGACTCAGTATTGTGCTTGAACAAGAGTGCTTCTCAATTTGGATAAACATATGATTTTCATGTTCTGGGTCATGCTTCTTGGAAGAAACTTTTGTGTCATTTCAACTTATGGGAGCCAAAAGTGATAGCCAGTCCAGCTCTGTGAAGATGGTTCGTTCTTGGGAATGGTTCGTCAGTTAAAATCTGCGCAGAATTGAGATCGGAAACTGCGACAAACTCATTGAATCCCACACAAACTGGAACTCGACAAGACTCACAATATTCAAAGTGTTATAAAGATCGACCACTACTCAGATACAAATTCAAGATAACTTGAATAACATGCAACCACTCAACACCCACAAATTAACAGGAAATTAAAAGAGAAATAAAAGGAACGAAGAACACCGGATTTTATCGAGGTTCGGCGTTAACGAGCCTACATCCCTGCGAACTCCTTCAAATCAAGGGCGTTCGATTTGCACTAATCTTCAAGCAACAAACAATCAATCCGATTACAACTCTTCACCGAGAGCAACAACGAAAAACTCATAATCTCTCAAGAACTTGGCTTTTCCAGAGAATCTCACTCAATGCCTTTTTCTTACAGTGAATTTTTCGATCTATCCTTCACTCTCTAGCTATCTCTATTTATTACATCAGCACAAGTGTTAGATAATTCTTCGAAATTGAAGACGTCGAGGCTTGAATCACGCATAGGAACGCTTTCCTTATAGTATTTCGAGTACCATAAAGTGTCTTAAGGTTTCTGTACAAGAATACCGCAGGATACGACAAGCCTAGTTCGGACTGCACCAAGACAGAGTGAAAATCCGAAAATAAGCAAGAACCGTGTTTCTGGATAAGTGTTTCGGGAAGAGAGAAAATTGGTTCGAGAACCTGTATTGATTACTGAATCCAAAGTCGGATTATATAAGTAATCGTACCCGTTCGCGAAGAGGTTCGAAGAACAGACGCGCTATTTCGGTCGAACTACGGTTATAGTCGCAAACGACACGACCGTTGGCCAAACGATCATTCGTTTCGAAGCGACGTGACCGTTGGTTTGAACGGTAACCAAAAATAACTACTAAATGAGGAGGCGCGACCGTTGGCGAGAATCGCCGCGAGAAGCCCGCGGATCGTGCCGTTTTGCCTGGAGGTCGAGCTCACCTGGAGTTCGAGCTTGCCTGGAGGTCGAGCTCGCCTGGGGTTCGAGCTCGCCTGGAGGTCGAGCCTGCCTGGAGGTCGAGCTCGCCAAGTCGAGCTGGAATGACTTCGTCACTTCGTCCAGTCGACCTCGCCCCAGTTGATCTGAAATGACTCCGTCACTTCGTCCAGTCGACCTCGCCCAGTCGGTCTGAAATGACTTTGTCATTTCGTCCAGTCGACCTCGCCCAGTCGGTCTGGAATGACTTCGTCATTTCGTCCAGTCACCTCGTCACTTCCTCATTCACCTTAGCATTTGTTCCATGTGGGACTCTTTCCCACACACAAACTCACTTTCTCAATCAACAACACACTATTTTGTCTTTTAGTGAACAAATTAAATTGAGCTAATTAAAGCACCTATTTAATGTTACTCAATTTCCAACAATCCCCCACTTGTTCAGAAAAGTCAAGATAGAATCCAGAAAAGAAACAAAGAGTGTTAGTACAGATAAGTATCTTTCGATTTGAACTTATCCTTAGTATAAGCAACACAAGACTTTATCAGAAATTAGGTAGCCAGGCTTTGAACCTATTTTCCTTGTGATAAAATCGGTGTTACTCAACACACACCCTTTAGTGTTCTTTGCATATATCACACGCTTAGCACCGTTAATGGCCATGTGCTCATCCTGTCTCGTGAATTTTTCATGAGAGAAACTCCAGCTCTCACTTTGGGACGGCACCATCCTGAAATTCACATAGGTGAAGTTCTTACAGTATATCTGTTACGTATAGATACTTGTCCTCAAGACTGAACTTCATTAAGAGTTAAGAAACTCAACCTCCCGATTGTAACAGTAAACATTATTATATAATGTTATGAATATCCAATTCAATGACTTGTTCGTACCCATTGAACCTATTGTTAGTCATTTCCTAACCTTAGGTTGGGTTGCCATCATTGTCAGATCGCTACTCAAAGAGTTTAAGACCCATACCTCTCGAGGTCGATCTCACCAAATCTCTTGCAAGAGGTTTAGTGAACGGATCAGCAATATTAAAGCTTGATCTTACATATGTGAGCGAAATGATTCCATCTTTGATCAATTTCCTCACATAGTCATGTCTCAGACTAATATGTACATTATGATCTCGCTAAAGTTGATTGACTATCACAATGTATCGACATGGTTGATATATTGTCTTTAGCCAATGGAACTTCTAAAAGAAGATCCCTCAACCATTCAGCCTCTTGACCTGCGGAAGCAAGAGCCACGAACTCTGATTCCATGGTCGAATGAGTGATACAAGTTTGTTTCTTTGATTTCCAAGAAAACCGCCCCACTGGCAAGTGTAAACACCCATCCTGTCGTAGATTTGTTATCTCCGACACTCGATATCCAACTTGCGTCAGTATATCCTTCTAGTACGGCAGGAAAATGACCGTATTGAAGTCCAAGATTTTTGGTTTTCAAAAGAAATCCAAAAATTCTCCCAATGGCCTTCCAATGCTCGGCACTTGGATTGCTAGTAAATCTACTCATTTTACTAACGGCGAATGCTATGTCTGGTCGAGTACATTGCATCAAGTACATAAGACAACCAACCGCACTAGCATATTCCAATTGAGCCACAGCCCTTCCATCATTCTTTTCAAATTTTACACTTGGATCAAATGGGGTGTTCACTTCTTTGAAATTTAAATGTTTGAACTTATCAAGCACTTTTTCAACATAGTGTGATTGACTAAGTTCATAATCCCCACTGGTTCTACGAACCTTGATACCCAAAATAGTATCAACTTGTCCAAGATCTTTCATTTTGAAAGTGGAAGATAGAAACCTCTTCGTTTCTAATATTCCTTTCATCTCATTGCTAATGATCAACATATCATCAACATAGAGACATAGGAAGATCACAAGGTTACCACGCACCTTTGTGTACAAACACTTGTCACACACGTTAGGAACAAATCCATTCGAAAGTATGACTGAGTCAACCTTTTGATGCCATTGTTTGGGTGCTTGTTTTAATCCATATAATGATTTAACAAGTTTACAAACCTTTTGTTCATTACCCAGAAGCACATAACCTTCCGGCTGCTCCATGTAAATCTCCTCATCGAGATCTCCATTTAAAAATGCCATCTTGACATCCATTTGATGAACATTGAGGTTATACAAAGAAGCTAAGGCAAACAACACTCTAATTGTTGTTGTCCTTGCTACCGGTGCATATGTGTCAAAGTAATCAATTCCTTCTCGTTGTCAAAATCCTTTGGCTACTAATCTAGCCTTGTAAGTGTTAAGAGTACCATCACTATGATACTTCTTTCGGAACACCCACTTACACCCAATAGGTCTCGACCCTTTGGGTAGATCGACAATCTCCCAAGTGTGGTTTGACATAATAGAATCCATTTCATCTTGGATAGCATCCTTCCAAAAGGCGGAGTCTCGAGAAGCCACAGCTTCATTATAAGTCTTAGGATCATCTTCAATAAGAAGAATAATAGGAATCTTTCGAGCAAAACTCTCTCTATTTCCTTCTACTAGGTAAAAAGAAATGAGGCGAGAATCTATTTCGTCAGGTCCTAAATCCTTAGTCTTACGGACTCTTTTGCTTATCCGAAGTTCGGGTTGTTCTACAACTACCCTAGAAGAACTTTCCTCTCGAGGTTCTTCATTAGTGGAATTTTGAGATTCTTTTTCTTTCGAGTTAAGATTCTCAAAGAATTCCACATATCGGGATTCTACTATGACATTAGACTCTAAGTTTAGAAGTCTATATGCCTTCCTATTCGAAGCATAGCCAACAAAAGCACTTCGTATCCCTCGAGGACCCAACTTGGTCCTTTTAGGATCCATGTTTTTGTAGTAGGCTAGACACCCCAACACTTTGAAATACCCAATATTAGGCTTTCGCCCTTTCCATACCTCGTACGGAGATATTTGAGTTTTCTTTAAAGGAATACGGTTTAAAATATGACATGCGGAAAGTAATGCTTCACCCCACAAACTAAAATGTAATTCAGAATGCATTAACATGGCATTTATCATTTCTTGAAGTGTCCTATTTTTACGTTCGGCTAAACCGTTTTGTTGTGGTGTTCTAGGTGCAGAACATTCGTGAACAATATCATTTTCTTCACAAAACGCATTAAAATCACTAGGAAAATATTCACCACCCCTATCACTTCTAAGGACTTTAATATTAACTCCTAATTGATTTTCTACTTCAGCCTTATACACCTTAAAAGCATTAAAAGCATCATCTTTATGTTTCAATAAAAACACATATGTAAAACTAGAGCAATCATCAATAAAGGTAAAACACATATGTTGAGATTAGCATTCAATGTCTTGTTTCTTTATTGTTTTGTTTCTTTTACTTATTTCAATTTTACTTTGTTTATTCTTAATTATGAGTAGCTAAATAGATTTGGGGTGCGATGGTTGGTCAAACCTTTAGATTAGATTTTGTGCTTCATGGTTGGGTTGAGAGTGAAATATTATGGGTACGGGTTGTGTGTTAACACTAATTAGAGTAGCTAACTAATTAGTGAACCTTAGACGAGTTTAGAAACCGAGAGGTAATAAACGAGTGAGCTCTACCCGTCCCATCATTAACCTTCCTAGAGCTATAGAAAGACTAGGGGTAGATGTAGTTGATTGAAATCCCGGGCTAAATGCGGTTTTGTGTTTTAGTAGGACCCAAACCGAGAGGTGTAAGTTCAACACGTAGCTAGATTCCTAAAGACTCGAGAGAGATTAGTGAATGTTTTAAGAGGGATTGAGACTAAATTTTACAACTCTAAACCCGAGCTTAGAATCGTACCAAGACCGACCGACTCGATGAAATAACGAAATCGCGCCCCTTCCTTTTAACTTGTGTTAAAATAGTGTTTTCACTTTTGTTTACATTTCATCTTGTTCTCAAAACAATAAAAAACCCCCATTTTTCATTTTCCATAACTCGAAAAAGAAAGCTAGTGAGTTTGCTTCGGAAATATTCTAGAGTCCTTGTGGGATCGATATCCGTGCTTTTGCACTCTATTACTTGACGACACGTTCGCTTGCGTCGTGTAGAATTTTTCTTTAGTTAAGAAAATTCCCACCAACGGTCCGAAAAATCGGGTCGTCACATACTTGCAAATCAGAAATTTATAGATATATTCCTGAGTCAATTCTCTGGTGGGTCAAATAAAGGAGGTAATGAATCTTATATAGATTTTGGGGTGGACTAATAATAAAAGACTTCAAAGTTTTGGTATCTTAGGCTAATTATGCTTGTTGATCGTCAACCCAAAATATGCCTGTTATGCTATAATAAGAATGTGTGTTGACCTAATTGAATAATAGTAATATATTCGTTACTTGGAAGTTAGAACTAGAAAGCTCAAAATTTGACGACTTACTATAAATTCAAATATACTGTTTCGCCGTAACAATGAATAGCTAACTTTTTGTAGCGCGCTAGATAATTTAATAATAATAAAAAACTAAATTACAAAAAAAAAAAAAAAGAAGAAATTATTTTTGAAGTCGCAAAACTAAATACATATAAAAGTCGATCTTATCCACTACAATAAATACCACTTTTAGCGACGAAACTATTAGCGACGACTTAATCATCGCTAATAAATCGTCGTTAATCACCCTTTTAGCGACGATAATATCGTCGCTGATTGTTTGGTGCCAAAAATATTAAAGTTTGATGGCAAAGATAATTAGCGACGAATTCGTCGTCGCTAATTCGTTTTTGTCGTCGCTAAGTTCGCGGGAAAATAATTAGCGACGATTTTATCGTCGCTAATTATTTGTGAATTCATTTAGCGACGAAGAAATCGTCGCTAAATGATTTCGAATTTTGACGAATTTTAAAGAGGGAAAAATCCCTCCCATTTAATTAAAACGAAATGATTTAGCGACGATTTGGTCGTCGCTAAAGATGTGAAATTTACTATTAGCGACGAATAAATCGTCGCTAAATGACTGGTTCAATTAAGTTCATTTAGCGACGATTTTAAATCAATTAGCGACGATTTTATCGTCGCTAAATGTCTTTAAATACCAGATCGCGACCCAGTTCCCTCATTCGCTCCCAAACCCTAAAATCCCCATATTTCCCTCTGGTTTCTCCTCCTCCGCCGTGTGCCTCCTCCTCCGTGTGCCGCCGACGCCGATCTCTACCTCCCCGGTAAGTCTCTCTCTCCTCACTTCTCTCTCTCTCTCCTCACATCTCTCTCCTTACCTCTCTCTCTCTCCCGTTGCAGCTCCTCTGCCGCTCCGCCACTACTCCGCCGCTCCGCCGCCGACGCCGTAGCTGCTTCCCCACCGACGTCTTCCCGCCCGCTCCCCGCTTCCCCGCCGTCTTCCCCGCTCCCCACAGACATCGGTAAGTTTTTTTTATAACTTTATATATATATAAATATATATATTCATTATTTATAGAATTAATATATTAGTTATGTATATTAGTTATTTATATATATATATAAATTTATTTATATATTAGTTATAAATGGTAATGAATTAATTAGTTATAAATGTAAATGATTTAATTAGTTATATTTACATAATTTAGTATAAATATTTATATTTATAGAATTAATTAGTTTAAATTAGGTATAAATTTAAATTAGTTATAAATATTTATATTAGGTAATTTAAATTAGTTTATAGAATTAATTAGTTTAAATTAGTTATTTATATTAATTAGTTTAGACAAATATTTAAATTAGTTATAAATTTTAATATTAGGTATAAATATTTAAATTAGTTATAAATATTTATATTAGGTAAAATTATGTAAAAACATGTAAAAACAATTAGTTGGTTTATGTAAATTAAATGGAATTGTATTTAATTCTTGTTACAAATGATTAATAATGTGAAATTAATTAGTTG
The DNA here is from genome assembly GCF_054948205.1 of Urtica dioica subsp. dioica. Taxonomy (NCBI): domain Eukaryota; kingdom Viridiplantae; phylum Streptophyta; class Magnoliopsida; order Rosales; family Urticaceae; genus Urtica; species Urtica dioica. The sequence continues at coordinate 13,347,971 of NC_142763.1, forward strand.
ATATGGACTATGAATTTTAATAATCGAACCACTGAGGTTGGATTTATTGTTAGTTTTAGGATGTTTCTATGCAGGTTTTAAAGTTAAAGGCTTGATGCCGGGTTTTTAAGTTTATAGGGGAGGTTCTGCCGAAATTTCGGTAGGATCGTAAAATTATAATATAAAATTCGAAATTTCGGTAGGATCGTAAAATTATTGCCATTCGGCGCCCGTACGTGATGGCGTCGAAGAAGAAGACGAGGATATCGAACCGGCCGTGCGTGGGCCGACGGTCGGGCTTCGATCTGAGCGTGCACGGCGCCCCGGGGTGAAGGAAGTCGTTATTTATAACGAGGAGTTTCAATCGTTCTTGCAGCCAGAGCGCGAGATGGATCCGGATCTCGCGACGTTCGCGAACACGCTCGGGTTGGTCGTCCGAGACAAGATCTCGCCTACGGTCCCAAGGTGGACGAATGTGAACGTGGGGCCGGCGAAGGAGGCCGAGATCTGAGCAGCGATTCAAGACAAGTACGACATTCGAGTCGATGGTGATGCAACCGGGAAGAAGAAGGCGATTGTCGATGCGGCAATCATTCGAGACGCGAAGACTCGTCTTCGCGATTGGAGGCATACCTTGCGGTCATGGTTCGACATCGACTGCAAGAGCAGCGTACAGGTGGCGCGGTCGCTGAAACCGAGGACCGTTAAGCTCGACACCGAATGGGAGACGCTGATACAACGATATACGAGCGATGAGTTTAAGGTAATCAAATCATTTACGTTAAATATGTGTTTACCCTTTTATTAAATGATTTGTTATTTACGTGTACGTTTACTTATATTACAGGCCATACAAGCGAAGAACAAGGCGAATCGCGCGAAGAAGAAGACGAAGACTCGACAGGGGATGATTGAGTTCTCGACCCACCGCATGAAGAACGTAAGTTTTATGTTTATATGATACATCAAATCGTTAAAATTATCTAACACTTGAAGTTTTGTTTACATGCATGCAGAAGAGCGCCGAGACAGGCGCTTTCGAGAGCTTGTTTGCGAACTACAAGCGCCAACATCAGTCCGACAAGTCCGAATGGCTGACTCCTGAAGCCTCCGCACGTTATGTAAGTTTACATTTATTTTTCTTATTTTTCGATTAATATATACTAACTAGTTAATTATATCAGGATCGACTGGTCGATAGGTTCAACACGTTGCGAGCGGAGACTGAGCAACAAGGAACGGACGTTGATATTTCCGTCCTAGAGCAGCAGACGATCCGCGATATTATGGGTTCATGGACTGATCACTTGACCGGCGTCGGACGTTTGGTGCCACAGGGAGCACAGATGGCGGCTGAAGTCGCCGAAGTCTACGGTTCGGAGGCTGGGACGTCGCAACCAGGATATATCTCGCAGGAGGTATTGACATCGACCCTCGCCGGCGCCGCGTTCGCCGAGGCAATACAGAGTCAGGTGCCCGGCCTCAACCTTAGCTCGTTCATGCCCCAATTTCCGCAGAGTTCGCAGCAGGCTCCGTCATCCCACAGCCAGCAGACTCCGATGACCGGCGTCCACACTCCGACGCCCGGCGTCTACACTCCGACGGGCGGCCAGCAGAGGACTCCCGACGCCAGCCAGCAGACGACGCCCGGCGGACCAAGTCAGTCTACTGATCAGCACGTTGTTCCGCCGCAGCCAGCAGAGTTTCAGCGCCAGCAGGAGAGCGTTTCACGTCGAGGAGGGGGAAAACGAGCGCCGGGACGACAAAGCAAACGTCACGACTAGTGTTTTATTAGATATTTTGTGTATAGTAGATTATTATTTACATATTTCTCGATAACCGAAAACGTACGTAACCGGATTTTATATATTTGTTGATTTGGATAATATAATTTAGTTTTTATTTGATTTTTCATTTTAGAATTTCATAAACAAAAAACCATAAAAAATTAATAATTAACGACGAAAAAAAATAATAATTAGCGACGACAAAGTCGTCGCTAAATATTATTACACAGAAGTAATTAGCGACGACTTTGTCGTCGCTAATTCACGCGGGAAATTTTCGCGCGTGAATTAGCGACGACAAAGTCGTCACTAATTACCTGTTTCAAAATGGAAAAAAACTTCTCGTCACGACATTTAGGGACGACATTATCGTCGGTAAATATTTAGCGACGAATAAATCGTCGCTAAATATATTTAGGCACGGACATTTAGCGACGATAATAATCGTCGCTAAATAGATTTAGCGACGATTATAGAGTTATTACCGACGAAAAAAATCGTCGGTAATTGTCGTATTTGTTGTAGTGATCACACAAACAATCAATTTTTGCCTAAAGCACAAACTATAAAAACTACGCCTAATTAATAGATGTTTTCGTTTTAGATACTAAAATTAATAGACGTTGAAAAATAGTAAAAGATGAAAAAAATTAATAAAAACCTTGTAAGTATGAATGCAGAGTGTCTGAAACTAATAACACAGCGGATCGAACCCTGATTGAATCCTGAAACCAAATTTAAAATAATCATAAAAAATGAAACAAATGAAATAAAATCAAGGGTAAAAAAAAGCTGGCGTATCTGCAGCACAGGATAAACTGTAACAATGGAGTCTTATTAACAAACGCACTAAGACTATGATAAAATCCATAAATGTGGTGGTAAACGAACTAAGCAAAGGAGACCTAGGCTGTTTATTGGTCCTAGAAAAAAGCGTTTTCTAAGATCTTATCTTGGGATCCCATTTATTTTTCTGATTATTTTTCCTAAATGGGACTCTCGAAAGATTTTCTTCTAGATAAGTTCCTCTTATATTTGTAGATGCAATTTTTTCTTAATTTTCTACTGTTGGAATTGGAAGCCCTGCAATCTTTGTTCGCCGAAGCCCAATTGGTAGGCCCAACAAGCAGATCAAGTTGGACGTCGGTTGAAGTTGGTGCTCTGTCGTTTGACCCAAACGACATTGGAGTATCACTCACTCGGAACCACATGATCAGGCTTAATCCTACGGTCTCACCGGATCTCAGCTTTTGTACTATATAAAGAGCTCGGATAACCCTTGTACGATTCATTTACATTCATTTTGTGTTGCCTAGGGTTTTCTCGTCTTCTCTATTTTTTCTCTCTGAGTGATTGTATTCTGAGCGATCTTCTTGATCGTGTTTCCTTGTGAGAAGCTGGTAAAAGAATCTTCTGTGAGAGAGTGTATTGTACTGTGAGAACGAGATTTGTGAGGCTGAGGGTGTAATCGACGACGATATAGTACAGACTGAGCGCCTCCCACGGAGCTCAACGCGCACGTAGATCTTTCTGATCGAAGCACGGGAAAATTGGTTGTCTTTTACTTTCTGCAATTTCTTTTGTTTGTCTTGTTTCTGATCTTTGTTAAAGCCAAATATCGCGTTTGGTTGCATAGAAATTAGGGCAAAATTACTACAGTGGTATCAGAGCCTTGCTTTCTTGAAGATCCGTGCCCTAACCCTAATTTATTTTCAGTCTTTAGGGTTTTCTGCAATCTTTGATTTACTGGCTTTCTCTGTTCATTATCTTTAAGAAACCATTACTTCGAAATTGTTTCTTTGTCTCCCTGCGTGTTTCAGGAAGATGGGAACAGGACGCATAAAAGTCACAGCCTATGATGGGAAAACTGACTTCTCAGTGTGGAGTACCAAGATTCGTGCACTGCTATCTCATCACAAGGTGGCGATTGCTCTGGAACCAAAAGAAGAGAAATGGTCCGAGGACCAAAAGAAGAGAAAGGGCGAGATCGATGATGAGGCTTACAATCTCCTCATATTGAACCTCTCCGACGGTGTGATCAGGAAGGTGTATGGGTGCTCTACCCCGTTGAAGGTATGGGGTAAACTCGAAACTCTTTTCTCGAATCAATCTGCCCCCAATCTTTCTTATTTGAAAGCGCCTCTCTTTTCGCTTTCAAAATGGACCCCACTAAATCTGTCGATGAAAACCTTGATGAGTTCCTTAAGCTCACTCTTATGCTTCAAGGAACAGATCATGCGTTAGACGATTCCAGCGTGGTTATGATATTGATGAACTCTATACCTGAGAATTATCAGGTTGTGAAAGATGCTTTTCAATATACCGGCACTGTACCCTCTTATGATATGTTCTGTTCTGCTTTGAGAACTAGGGAGTTAGAGTTAAAGAACCAAAAGAACAAGTCTGGTGCTAACCTGTTTGTAAAGAACAGCAAAACTGGTTCTGGAAATGATAAGAACAAAAAGAACAAGAATAAGGCAAAAGATAACAATACTGAAACAAGAAAATGTTATCACTGTAATAAAACTGGTCACCTTAGAAAGAATTGTTACAAGTGGCTTGAAAAGAACAAACAGTCAAATCCAGAAACCAACATAGCCTCATCCTCTAAAAATGTTGAAGTCTCTGAAGTTTTGAATGTTACTACAAAATCCTATAGCGATTGCTGGATTCTGGATTCTGGTTGTTCTTTCCATATGAGCCCTAACAAGACTTGGTTTGATAACCTTTTACCTGTTTCAAATGAGACTGTTCTTATGGGAAATGACAACACCTGTGCTGTTCTTGGTGTTGGATCTATGAACCTAAAGCTTGATAACGGGAAAACCGTTACCTTGACCAAGGTGAGATACATCCCTGGTCTCAAAAGGAATCTTATATCTTTGGATGTGTTAGATGATCTTGGTTACAGTTATGGTGCTGAGAATGGTAAGATGGTTGTGCGCAAGAATGGTAGACAAGTTCTATCTGGGACAAAGGTATCTGGTTTGTATATCTTGAATGGTTCTTGCTGCAATGCTATTACCTCTACTGTTTCTGTTGTTACCACTAACCTTTCAGATACCCAGAAGTGGCACTTAAGGCTTGGCCACATAAGTCAAAATGGTCTGAATTCTCTAAGCAAACAGGGAATGTTTGGTAAGGACAGCATCGCTGAACTGGCCTTCAGTGAGCCCTGTGTAATGGCCAAACAACACAGGCTGAAGTTTGAATCAGGTACTCACTTGTCCAAAGCAAATTTAGATTATGTTCATGCTGACTTGTGGGGCCCTGAGGGTCATGAGACCCACGGTGGCAACAAATATTTCCTATGTATTGTTGATGACTTTTCCAGAAGAGTTTGGACCTTCTTACTCAAAACAAAGGATGAAGCCTTTGGTAAGTTCAAAGAGTGGAAAACTCTTGAGGAAAATCAGTTGAGTAAGTCTCTTAAGACTCTCAGAACTGAAAAATGGCCTCGAATTCTGCAACATGGAGTTTGATAATTATTGCAAGGATCATGGGATCCAAAGACACAAAACTGTCAGAAAAACTCCACAACAAAATGGAGTTGCAGAACGTATGAACAGAACTTTGCTTGAGAAGGTCAGGGGACTTCTGATCACCTCTGGCCTTCCCAAGGCCTTCTGGGGAGAAGCATTGAGCACAGCCACATACCTAGTTAATAGAAGCCCAAACAGATCCCTAGATTCTAAGTGTCCCATGCAAGTGTGGAGTGATAGAACCGCTGACCTAAGCCACCTTAGAATTTTTGGTTGTGTTGTTTTCTGTTGTGCTGCCTATGCCCACAATAGAGAGGGAAAACTAGACCCTAGATCCCTTAAGTGTGTTTTCTTAGGATACCAACACCAGTCCGGTACAAAAGGGTACAGACTATGGGATAGAACCTCTAGGGGAGTGAAAATTATCATAAGTAGAGATGTGATCTTTGATGAAACAACCTTCCCTTGCAAAAGCCAACCTGAAAACTCAGTTGACCAAACATCCAGAAATGAACCTCCTGAACAAGACCATACCTCAATCCAGGTGGAGACTGTTGACCCTGAACCTGTCCCTACTGATAACCAGCCCCTTGAGAATGACTAGATGGATGATCAACATGATCAGGAGCTAGATTTACAACCTGAGCACTCTGATCTTGATGAACACCCTGAAAGGTCAACTCAAGAGGCTCTAGGAGATTATCAGCTGACTAGAGATAGAGTTCGGAGAGACATTAGACCACCCACTAGATACTCCTATGCAGACCTAGTGTTTACTGCTCTTGTTGCTGCCCAGGAGGTCCAAAGTTCTGAACCAGTTTCATACATTGATGCTATGGAGTCCAAAGACTTTGAAAAATGGCATGCTGCCATGGTTGATGAAATGCTATCACTGAAAATAAATGCAACCTGGGAACTGGTTGAAAAACCAGAAAAACAGAAACTGGTGGAATGCAAGTGGTTGTTCAAGATCAAAGAAGGATTGTCTGATACTGATCCTCCAAGGTACAAGGCCAGACTTGTGGCAAAAGGCTATACCCAACGTGAGGGTATAGATTTCACTGAGATTTTCTCACCGGTTGTTAAGTTCAAAACTATTCGGATAATGCTAGCCCTGGTAGCTTATCAGAACCTTGAACTTGAACAACTGGACGTGAAAATTGCTTTCTTACATGGTGAATTGGAAGAAAAAATCTACATGAGACAGCCAGAAGGGTTTGTTGACAAAACCTTTCCCCAACAAGTCTGCCTATTGAAGAAATCTCTGTATGGTTTAAAACAGAGCCATCGGCAATGGTATAAAAGGTTTGATGCTTTTGTGTTAAGTATTGGTTTCATTAGAAGTGAATTTGATAGTTGTTTCTATTTTACTTCTCTTGATGATAATCCTGTTTATATTCTGTTGTATGTCGATGATATGCTCTTGATTAGCAAGTCTGTTGCCAAGATTGATAAGCTGAAATGTGATTTGAACTCTGTTTTTGACATGAAACATCTTGGCCATGCTAGAAAAATTCTAGGAATGATTATTGCTAGAAATAGGGATAAATGTTTTCTGAAACTGCATCAAAAACCTTATCTTGAAAAACTTGTTTCAAAGTTTGGTAGCTTGCAGTGTAAGCCTGTTTGTATGCCTCTTGCACCTCATTTTCTGTTAAGTAAGTCCCAGTGTCCTGTTTCCAGGTCTGAGATTGTGAAAATGCAAGATGTACCTTATGCTAATGCCATTGGTTCTCTCATGTACGCTATGATTAGTACTAGGCCTGACTTATGTTTTGCTATATCTCTGCTGAGTAGATTTATGTCTAATCCTGGTATTGATCATTGGAATGCTTTGAAATGGGTGATTGCTTATGTTAGCAGTACTATTGATATTGGTTTGTGCTATGCTAAGAGATCTCCTGTTTTTGACTTAGCTGGTTTTGTAGATGCTGATTATGGTGGTGATAGAGATTGTAGAAAATCAACTACTGCTTTCTGTTTTACGTTAGGCAGGAATTGTGTTTCTTGGAAGTCTAACATGCAATCTATTGTTGCTTTATCTACTACTGAATCAGAATATATTGCTATCTGTGATGCCTTTAAAGAGGCTGTGTGGTTACAAGGTTTATTGAAAGAAGCCAAGCTTATTGGTGAAAATGCTGTGGTGTATTCAGATAGCCAAAGTGCGATTCATCTGAGCAAGAATCCAGTGTACCATGAAAGAACTAAGCATATAGATGTTAAGTTCCATTTCATCAGAGACTTAATATCAAATGGTGTTGTGAAATTGTTGAAGATTGATACTGAAGATAACCCTTCTGATATGGGTACTAAGATTGTTACTAACACTAAGTTTAAGCACTGCTTAGACTTATTGTTTGCTGAGTAATTTGTTATGCAGGTACTGAGCTATGAAGTGGTAGAAGATGCCAGTCTGTACTGAACGTCTCGATGAGTTGGAGCTTGATGTGCTTCAGGTGGAGTTTGTTGGAATTGGAAGCCCATCAATCTTTGTTCGCCGAAGCCCAATTGGTAGGCCCAACAAGCAGATCAAGTTGGACGTCGGTTGAAGTTGGTGCTCTGTCGTTTGACCCAAACGACATTGTAGTATCACTCACTCGGAACCACACGATCAGGCTTAATCCTACGGTCTCACCGGATCTCAGCTTTTGTACTATATAAAGAGCTCGGATAACCCTTGTACGATTCATTTACATTCATTTTGTGTTGCCTAGGGTTTTCTCGTCTTCTCTATTTTTTCTCTCTGAGTGATTGTATTCTGAGCGATCTTCTTGATCGTGTTTCCTTGTGAGAAGCTGGTAAAAGAATCTTCTGTGAGAGAGTGTATTGTACTGTGAGAACGAGATTTGTGAGGCTGAGGGTGTAATCGACGACGATATAGTACAGACTGAGCGCCTCCCACGGAGCTCAACGTGCACGTAGATCTTTCTGATCGAAGCACGGGAAAATTGGTTGTGTCTTTTACTTTCTGCAATTTCTTTTGTTTGTCTTGTTTCTGATCTTTGTTAAAGCCAAATATCGCGTTTGGTTGCATAGAAATTAGGGCAAAATTACTACATCTACTTTGTTTTTATTGAATCTAATATTATAAACGTTAATAAGACAAGAAAATATAAAAATTGAATCTCAAAACACACTATAAAATTTGATACATACCACACGCTCTCTCTCTCCCCTCTTCATCGATGTTTCTCTGAGAACAAATTCAAAACCCTAGACGAATGCCCATAAGCTCTTCTCGGCCATCCTGCAACAAATTAGCGCCTCCCTCCTCTAGAGAGAAATAGAAATCCTAAATCGATGAATCGGTGGTTTGTGTACGCGACGAATGCCATGAAGTCCCCGACGCGGAGGTCGCCCCATCAGGGTCTTGGCCTAAACTACGAGGGGCTTGAACTGCTCGTAGTGCTGTTTAGGTCCTACGCACGAATCCCAGCATGCTAGGATCGTCGCATAGGTGGATCTCATCGGGCCGCAGTGCGGGCCTGCCATCATCTGATTCCCATCAATGACTGCCACTCATCGGTCGAGGCCATCGATCTCCACCATGTACTAGATGTGGTTCGAGAACAAGACAAACTTCTCTTGCCCATTCTGGAGCGTGCCGAAGACGCCGAGATGATGACCGGTGTGAATGCCGGGATATCGTGCATCATGAAGATAGTGAGAGGCAAAGAGGATGTTTAGTCTAGGCCAGATTTAATTTTCTATTTATTAAATTTGATCTAATATTCAAAGAGAGCTTATGTGTGTTAATTAGCTGGTTTGTATTTATGATGCTTTTTGAATTGCTAAGCTAGCTTTGTGAGAATTTAGAGTCTTAAACATGTATCGGGATTCGTAACATAGAAGCGGCAATTCGATTTGTCACGGCCGGAGCTCTGGTTGCGGTTGGAAGCCTGGCCCTCTCGGTATGTTTGTGTAAATTTTTGTTAATGTCCACAAGGAGAAAAATGACATTTAGAGGCGGGAATTTCAGCCTCTAAAGATCACATTTCCGCCTCTAATATAACTTTAGAGGCGGCGGCGTCATTGACAACTGTTGCGACGGTCATACCTGCGTTCCTGTGTTTATCGGACTTGGAGGAATATGCTGGTGATGATACTCCTAGCCCTAAAATGACATTGCATGCTTTGCCTACAAATATATATATATATATATATATATATGTATATATATATATATATATGTATGTATCTCTTTTCTACGACGTTACGTACGTACGAACGTACTGTTGGAAAAAGGCCACATGTACATGTTGGAAAATAAGGCTATATGTACTATATCTATCTGTACTCTACTGCTTGTGTTGAATATCCCATCTTGCTTTTAATATTTTCTTTCTTCTCTCAGATCGGAATGCTTTCTTAATCTGTACTAAAAGTTTCTGATTACTATTATTGTTTATATTAATAAATTTATTTATTACTCGTAATACTATATTGTTATATGTTTTGTACGGAATAATAATAAGTTTTGTAATTAGTGATATAATAAATTAAATCAACTAAACTTAATATTTGATCGGAATATTCCTTTCTTAATAATGTGTATTAAGAATTTCGTACTGTTATTATTTATATTAATAATTTCATTTCGTAATACTATATTGTTATATATTTTGTACGGGATAGTAATAATTTTTGCAATTGATAACAGATAACATCAACTAAGCTTAATATATCATAGGAATGATTTCTTAATTCTGTATTATTAAGAATTATTTGTATTAATTCTTTCATTAAGATTTCTCATTTCTTATTAAGAATTTCTTAATCTGTATCATAGAAAGGTAAAATATTGTTTTTTTTAAATTAAATACCGTTAGTGTTTCAATTTTTTTTCAAGTACCTGAAAAGAAGCCGTGTCGAAGCTGATTTCGCCAACCTTGACATGTATAGACATATTCCTTCAATCTTTTTTGTCCCTTGTAAAAGAAAAAAAAAAAAAGATAAACAGGATTAATAATATTACTCAAAAAAAGCAAAAGGCATTCCGAATTTTTTTAATATTTTTATTTTTTTATCTTACTATGCTAGTCTCCAATATGTGAATGACATCTTGAGAAATCCACAAGCGACTGCGATTCTCGAGCTCTACGCCAGAATTCACGACGCTCCGAGCCATTTGCTGAATTAAATCATGAATAGAGATTTTATTTACTACATTGAAAGATACGAGAAACTTGTCAACAAGATCATCAAGGCTCGTTTCTAGCCACAGGCTTCCAAAAATCTCTCGAAATTGTCTCTGAATTCGTTTTTGAAGAAACACGCGACGTCGACGAACACATACCTTTAATTTTTTTCAGCACTGCTTCCCAATTTTCCTGCTTCTTTCTGCGGAGTCGAACATGATTTCCTTGGAAATGATCACTACAACAAATACTAGCAACAGCCACAATTTTTTTTCTCGGGAATAGCCGCGACAAGTCGTGGCTATTTAGCCGCGACAATTTGGGCTTTAGCCACAACAAGTCGTGGCTGTTTCAAAATTTCACAGCGAAATTTTATACCGCCTAAATTTAGTTTTTAGAATGGAATAGCGCCTAAGTTAAAATCGACCGCTACTCTCATTCTTTCCGTCAGTTAGTTCTCTCTTTCTCTGTTTCTCTCCCTCTGAAATTCAATCCTAAATCTCCTCCTTAATATGGCGATCCCCCAATTCACCACCCCCAAATCTTGTTCTCACTCTATCTTCATCAAATTTCGACCAACCATAAATCCCTCGAAGAACTCCACCGCTCAAGCCCGCCGTCACTCCAAGCGCCCGCCTCCGCCGCAAGCTCGTCGTCCGCTCAGACAAGGTAATTTCTTTCTTTCCCTCTCATTTTCTTTCTCGTCTATGCTAAATCTCTCTCTCTCTCTCCCCGATTGACCTATGTTTCTAGGGTTTCGATACACCGTCAAGGCACAGCCAGGTCGCCACCGTCGCCTCTGACAGCGTCTACTCTCCTCAAGCCATGGTACGTTTTATCTGCCTCTGCATCTCTGTGAAATTGTTTTTGCGTGTGTGTTTTTGTGTGTGTTCAGTGTGTGCGCGTGTGTGGACGAAGATGTGAAACCCTTTATTCCTGTCCGGGCTTACTTCTTCTATACCAGGTCTCTTTTATGCCTAATTATGCTATTGTGTTCTTACTACATTCAGTCATGGTTTATTGAATACACTGAATTGGTCAATTAGTGTGGTAATTATTTGAGAAGAGCTAGATTATTGAACTTCACAGTTATTTAATACTGTGAGGATTTAGAATTTGATATCTTTGTTTTCTATGGGTTTGAAGTTTTTATACTCAATTTTGGAATAATGTCTGTTCGAATTGTTTGTAGGTGAATTTCACAGTTGGACATTGCTATGACAGTTTATTGGTTCGTGAATGTGTGTGCTCGTGAATGGGTGTGTCTGTGTATGTGTCCGTGAATGTGGCCTGTATGTGTTTGTGAATTTGCTCTGTGTGTGTGTGTGTGTGTGTGTGTGTGTGTGTGTGTATGTTAGCTCTGCAACATACATACCAGCAAACCTGAAATCATTTAATAAATTCACTGAAAGTCATATCTTACTAGAGCTAATTGCAATGTTTTTTTTTGTTAAAATGCCAACACCTAAATACATCTAGATTTGTGTGTGATTATTTTAAGCTATCACAATATAGATTTATAAAAGAATTTAGCCAAGCCTGTTATAAGTATAATAATGTGATTTGTAGTATAAAAGAGCAATGACATCACAATTTGAGTTTTTGTAGTTTTCTTTCACAGTTTGAGTATAATAATGTGATTTGTAGTATAAAATAGCTCCGGGGCTGCTCCGACTCAGCTTCCACGACTGCTTCGTCCAAGGCTGCGACGGCTCGGTCCTCATCGAGGGCACCGACACCGAGAAAACCGACATTCAAAACAGCGGAATTCAGGGCTACACCGTCATTGACGACGCCAAGGCTCAGCTCGAAGCTGCCAGTCCCGGCGTCGTTTCTTGCGCCGATATCCTTGCCCTCGCGGCTCGCGATTCCGTTGTCTTGGTAAATCATTATATATAGACTCATATATATATATATATATATATATATATATATATATATATTTACCAATAGTAACTCTGAAATTTTTTGAGCTTGTATGCCTTTAGGAGGCCACATAACTTTAATATAAAACTATATATGTGACGTGATTACCTTAAAAAATAAAATTCACGTCACACTTTGAAATTTCTTTTCAGACAAAAAAGATATCCCCTGAGTGTCAGGTTTCTAAAGTTCAAAGACTCCTAAGTCTGTCACAAAATTATATTTTTTTTCTTACTATTTTTTTTTTCTTGTGTTTTGAAGACTGGAGGAGTTGGTTGGGACGTGCCAACTGGAAGAAGAGATGGAAGGATTTCTTTACGATCCGATACTACAGAACTACCTGGTTTCAGAGAACCAGTTGATATTCAGACCCGCATCCGCGTGTGAGATGGGCGGCTATCAACGCTATCGGGCAATTGTCGACGGACTTGGGCCTGGATTTGCAGCTCAAATACCATCAGCAGGGTTTGCTCTCACTTGCCGCGGCGATGGACGACTTCTAGAACCGTGCTTATGATTGAATGATTTTTGAAGCAGTGAACTCGTGTTTATGAAATTGCACAGGCACACGCTGCTTTAGCAGTGCTCAACTCTAGTGAGAACTGCACTCCAGACATTTTGACGCCCTACTTCGATGGAATTGTGAGCACGTGCTTTGGGAACTCGAGTAGTGATTTACTATACTTTGTTAGTACTTAGTGCATTGTATTTTACTTCATTAGTATGAGACATTTTATTAATATGATCATGAATTCATCATATGAATGAAATATTTTTTTGGTTTATAAGATTTTATTTTTGTAATTATTTTTACATTTGAAACATACTGAGAATTGACGGGAAAAAAATGGCGGAAATAGATAACGCAGAAGAAAATAGTGGGAAAAAAGTGCGGGAAAAAATGGTAGGAAAAAATGGCAGAAAAACAAGCTCCCCGGAAAAAAATAATGTTGCCGAAATTAGCCACGACAATAGCCACGACTAGTCGCGGCTGATTTTAGCCACGACTTGTCGTGGCTGTTGATAAACAGCAACGAAGCAACAGCCACGACTTTTGTCGTGGCTGTTGTCGCGGCTGAAGTACCAACAGCCACGACTTTCATAGCAACAGCCACGACTTTTGTCGCGGCTGTTGCCAGTATTTGTTGTAGTGGATGTGGCCGAGGTACTTCAATTGTTCCCTGTCGGAAATCATAAGGCTCTCATGTTAAGACACTACAGAGAATAAGCAATATCACAAATGTAGAAGAAAAAATAGTTTTTTTTGGTTCAAAATTCTCTTTCATTTTTTTAGTTTTAGTTACCACTTACGTTACAAGCACACCATCTACTCTGCAGCAGAGTAATTTTGACTGTAAATATATCAACCTTTCTAAACCATAGCAAAAAAAAAAAAAACATAACACCAAAAAGCTGAACAAGCAATGTTGAACTCGAAACTTATTTCATTGTTTTGAAACTCGAACGTCATTCACTTAAACGGCCTCAGCCAACAAGATACTTCTCATTCAACAGTACAAGATCAAAACTTGTTGCAGTATTCAAGCAATCCAAATTATGGTTATTGTACAAGCTAGTTCTGCAACTTGCGAGCAACCCCAAATACGAGAGACCAGTGATTCATTGCACTGGCATTTTTGTGTTTGAAACTCAAGTTCTCATTTACAGTACTAGATCGAAACCTGTTGTAGTATTCAAGCATTCCAAATTATGTTTATTGTCACTCTCTATATACACATTTTTCAATAGTATTCAAGCATATTCATCTTCTAGAGTTGTAGTGTAGTATGCAAAAAAAAAAAAGGAAAATACACCAGAAGTTAGAAGTGAAACGACCGTCGCAATCTGAGATGATGGACAAAGGAACACCATGCAGTCTCACCACGTTATTAACGTATAACTCAGCTAACTTCTCCACGGAATACGTGATCATCATCGGGATGAACCTAGCAGACATGGTCAAACGGTCCACAACTACCTAGATAGCACCATAACCCTCAACTGTCTTAGGTAACCCAACCCTAAAATCCATTGCGATTTGTTCCCACTTCAATTCAGGAACTTCGATTGGCTGTAATTCTCCAGCTGGTCGTTGATGTTCGGCCTTCCCTTTCTGGCAGGTAAGACATTTATTGACGAACTTTGCAACGTCACCTTTCATTCCGTTCCACCAGAAGTGTTCTCAAAGGCCTTGGATACATCTTCGTGGAACCTAGGTGGATTGAATACGGTGTCTCATGTGCTTCGGTAAGAATTTGCCTTCGTAACTCATCTTCGTTGGGTACACAAATCCTTTCATCGAAAAAGAGTACATCATTGTCCAAAAGGAAAATTTTTTACTCGTGACCTTCAAGTGCATTGTCTTTAAGCCTCGACATCTCAGGATCATGCATGTCCTTGCATTTCTTTGATTCTTTCAAAAAGATATGACTGCAAGATAATATTGGCTAATCCCCAGATGACAATTTTCAACTTCCAAGTTGTTGATTTCCTCAACGAGTTGAGGAGATAATGCATACATCATCGATAGTCTGGCCTCATATTTCCTACTTAACGTCGGGATGGTAATGGATACCACAATCGTAATCCTTAACCAACTCTAGCCACCTTCTTTGTCTCATGTTCAACTCTTTCTGAGTGAAAATGTACTTTAAGCTCTTATGATCGGTAAATATCTCACACCGAACATCATACAAGTAGTGTCTCCAAATCTTGAGGGCAAGAACCACTGCGGCTAACTCCAAATCATGAGTAGGATAATTCCTCTCGTGGTTTTTGAGTTGTCGTGACGCATAAGCCACTACTTTTCCGTTTTGCATTAACACAGCACCAAGACCTGTCTTTGATGCATCGCTGTAGATAGACAAAGGTTCTTCACTTTCAGGGACTATAAGGATTGGAGCGGTGGTGAGTCTTATATTACATGTCATATTCGCATGTCACCTAAATAACAAAGTGAAAAGATAAGTAAGAGAGTCGTACCGCTTCGAGCTACGGAGGTCTACAAGGAGAATTTCCCGAGCCGACTTACGGGCCCAAATGGGGAAATTTCTCATATGTTATAAGTTTATAAGATGGAGCAAAGTATGGGACCTTGCAACCCCATATCTTTGTTTCCAAAGTGTACACTGAAATTGGTACGACTACTCTAGGGGAGCCCCGAATAAAATATGATAAGATTTATGTTAAGAAAGACCATTCCACCTTTAGAATGAAAATACTAATAACCGGTTCATGCATTGCATAACTCATCTTTTTTTGTGAGTTTTATATTGTTCTCGCTGAGCGATAGCTCATTTCCACGAAAAATTTACGTATGTGATGTAGGTAAACAACTTACTGCTAAGTGATGAGTATGGATCAGCGGCATCGATAGCAAGAGGGTCGGGTTATGATTGCAACTACGTAAGAAAGACTTCCGCTAAGCATAAGATAAATTAGATTTAATATAATTTCTAAAATAAAGTTTTAATATAGATTAAGTAGTGGTAAGGGTCCTCACATTTAAAGGGTATTATATGATTAAAAAAAATCCTCACATTTTTTTATACATAATTTTGTTAAGTAATAAAATAAGTAAGTAAAGTAAGACGGTCCGAAAAATCGGATCGTCACATACTTGCAAATCAGAAATTTATAGATATATTCCCGAGTCAATTCTCTGTAAGGTCAAATAAAGGAGGTAATGAAGCTTATATAGATTTTGGCCGGGTGGACTAATAATAAAAGACTTCAAAGTTTTGATATCTTAGGCTAATTATGCTTGTTGATCGTCAACCCAAAATATGCCTGTTATGCTATAATAAGAATGTGTGTTGACCTAATTGAATAATAGTAATATATTCGTTACTTGGAAGTTAGAACTTAGAACTAGAAAGCTCAAAATTATTTGACGACTTACTATAAATTCAAATATACTGTTTCGCCGTAACAATGAATAGCTAACTTTTTGTAGCTAGTTAATTTAATAATAATAAAAAAAACTAAATTACAAAAAAAAGGAAGAAATTATTTTTGAAGTCGCAAAACTAAATACATATAAAAGTCGATCTTATCACACAAACAATCAATTTTTGCCTAAAGCACAAACTATAAAAACTACGCCTAATTAATAGATGTTTTCGTTTTAGATACTAAAATTAATAGACGTTGAAAAATAGTAAAAGATGAAAAAAATTAATAAAAACCTTGTAAGTATGAATGCAGAGTGTCTGAAACTAATAACACAGCGGATCGAACCTTGATTGAATCCTGAAACCAAATCAAGGAGTAAAAAAAAGCTGGCGTATCTAGAGCACAGGATAAACTGTAACAATGGAGTCTTATTTTCGCAACCAAGCAAAGGAGATTTAGGCTGTTTATTGGTCCTAGAAAAAAGCGTTTTCTAAGATCTTATCTTGGGATCCCATTTATTTTTCTGATTATTTTTCCTAAATGGGACTCTCGAAAGATTTTCTTCTAGATAAGTTCCTCTTATATTTGTAGATGCAATTTTTCTTAATTTTCTACTTTGTTTTTATTGAATCTAATATTATAAACGTTAATAAGACAAGAAAATATAAAAATTGAATCTCAAAACACACTATAAAATTTGATACATACCACACGCTCTCTCTCTCCCCTCTTCATCGATGTTTCTCTGAGAACAAATTCAAAACCCTAGACGAATGCCCATAAGCTCTTCTCGGCCATCCTGCAACAAATTAGCGCCTCCCTCCTCTAGAGAGAAATAGAAATTCTAAATCGATGAATCGGTGGTTTGTGTACGCGACGAATGCCATGAAGTCCCCGACGCGGAGGTCGCCCCATCAGGGTCTTGGCCTAAACTACGAGGGGCTTGAACCGCTCGTAGTGCTGTTTAGGTCTCCTCGTAGGTCCTACGCACGAATCCCAGCATGCTAGGATCGTCGCATAGGTGGATCTCATCGGGCTGCAGCGCGGGCCTGCCATCATCTGATTCCCATCGATGACTGCCACTTCGTAGAAACTCATCGGTCGAGGCCATCGATCTCCACCATGTACTAGGCGTGGTTCGAGAACAAGACAAACTTCTCTTGCCCATCCAAATTATGGTTATTGTACAAGCTAGTTCTGCAACTTGCGAGCAACCCCAAATACGAGAGACCAGTGATTCATTGCACTGGCATTTTTGTGTTTGAAACTCAAGTTCTCATTTACAGTACTAGATCGAAACCTGTTGTAGTATTCAAGCATTCCAAATTATGTTTATTGTCACTCTACTCTCTATATACACATTTTTCAATAGTATTCAAGCATATTCATCTTCTAGAGTTGTAGTGTAGTATGCAAAAAAAAAAAAGGAAAATACACCAGTGGTTCGCAGAGGACTACGAAAAAAAAAAGTAGAAACATAAGCATAGCTCTGGTTTCGTTATTAGAATTCTCAGAGAGGTCAAATGCATCAATGCCATAGAGTTCCCAAACCCGGGATTTTCATAATAGGAACCCAAATTTGGTAACAAAAATGAAATATAAAAACAGAAAAGGAAATGATTATATACCCACCCTTGTAAATGAGGAATGCGTAATATGCGAGATGTCGTAGCTTAGTCACACTTTCGCTTGAGCTCTCAACATCCTCAAGTTTAAAACTATTTCCAGAAACAAACTTAGCTTAATCAACCATAAGATCATGCATAACAAACCAATGTTTGTATTTGTTGCCCATTCGTTGAAAAAATGATCGCGACACTAAGTCGTTAAAATACACATAATGACCAATTATCCAATCGAAAATTAAAAGCAAAATTAATTTTTGACATATATTATAAGAATCAAATTGTCTATACTTGTCTTTCAAGTAAAAAAAAACTACATACGTTCGTATGTATTCAAATGCTTGAATGTCAAAGGAAGCTCTGAAAGCAACAAATAACCTTACTAATAATCACTAGGAAACATGTGGCTGACTATAAATACTTCCATTTGAACTGTCAATCTGGAATCCATTTCATCAAGGAAAATGATAAAAAAAATTTAAAAAAAGGTCTTACGGTGGGCTCATTCGTAATGAAATCAAGCCACCGCACCGGAGACTTCTTCCGGCAAGACGCCTTGGCTCGGGAATTGTTTGGGAAGAATTAAAAGCCTCAGGCCTCGAGCAGCGCGAGCGAGACGAAGATCTTGGAGAGTTTCGATGCGCTGCTTTGTTTTTTTGGCCGCAAAATTGAACCATAAAAAAAAAAAAAACAATAATTATATCAGCATATATTTACAATTTTACTTAACTTGTATATTTATTGTTCTATTTTATGCATGGAATGTTATATATTTCAATTGTAATAAGTAGTTGGGTATATATATTGAATGTGATGCATTTATATTTAATGGTGATTTGATTAAATTTTGTGGGGGGGCTTTTCCTTGAATTGATTAGGCATTACATCAACACAGAATTCGTGTACATACTTGCTTCAAATAAGTTTTGTTGTTATCTTGGGGTTTTGAATCGAATTGCTAGTAATCTGTTTTACTTTGAATTTGCTGCTTGTAAAGGATTCCGGTAACAGATGTATAGTGTCATGTTTGCGAAAATTGCACCAAGATTTTTTGTTGGGACTCAGTATTGTGCTTGAACAAGAGTGCTTCTCAATTTGGATAAACATATATATGATTTTCATGTTCTGGGTCATGCTTCTTGGAAGAAACTTTTGTGTCATTTCAACTTATGGGAGCCAAAAGTGATAGCCAGTCCAGCTCTGTGAAGATGGTTCGTTCTTGGGAATGGCTCGTCAGTTAAAATCTGCGCAGAATTGAGATCTGAAACTGCGACAAACTCATTGAATCCCACACAAACTGGAACTTGACAAGACTCACAATATTCGAAGTGTTATAAAGATCGACCACTACTCAGATACAAATTCAAGATAACTTGAATAACACGCAACCACTCAACACACACAAATTAACAGGAAATTAAAAGAGAAATAAAAGGAACAAAGAACACCGGATTTTATCGAGGTTCGGCGTTAACGAGCCTACATCCCTGCGAACTCCTTTAGATCAAGGGCGTTCAATTTGCACTAATCTTCAAGCAACAAACAATCAATCCGATTACAACTCTTCACCGAGAGCAATAACGAAAAACTCACAATCTCTCAAGAACTTGGCTTTTCCAGAGAATCTCACTCAATGCCTTTTTCTTACAGTGAATTTTTCGATCTATCCTTCACTCTCTAGCTATCTCTATTTATTACATCAGCACAAGTACATAATACCGGGTAGATACATAAAAACAGAAATAACCGTCTAGACCTCCTAGCATGAACCTCAGCCGTTGATGATCTCTTTATCTTGACCACTAAGATGACCACGTCAGCAAGTGACTTGAGCATGATCTTCAGCTTGGAGATTCACCTGGACGCTGTAGATGCCGCTGATCTTGGTGACGTGTACTGCAAGGCAACAGTTGGAGCTGAACCTTCAACAATCTCCACCTTCAGCTTCATACACCTGCCTTGCTCAAAGACTTAGTGCAAACCTTTCCCTTTCATTTCTGAAATCATTGTTCGAAGACAACCCCTGGATCACATGGCCAGAACTCTCAGCAGTTTAAGACAATGCTTAAACTTGCCTAGAGTTACCACCTTCGTGCCAACATCAGCTGGGTTGTCATCTGTGCTTACCTTGTTCATGAAAATCTCTTCATCTGATACCCTTTTGATAAGCGCGTTATAAACGTGTTTGTTTGTACTCTCGAAAGTGAAAAGAAGTTAGTTCGAGAGCATTTTCATGTGCTTGAATTCGATTAGCTACCATGTTCATGATATTAGGATTGCTTAATGCTCGGAAGAGATTAGGTTAGTCGTGCATAAGGATTAATTTACCGGGATACATTCCTAGGCTAGACATAGCTAGGCTGTTTCGGAGTCGTGTGAACGTTCTTGTTTTTAATGCTAACTGTTGTTTTTAGGGGTTGAGATCGAGAGAAGATATCTCGGCATAGGTTTAGATTCTTAGATGTTCGAGAGAAATCTTAGATTACCATTATCGTGAGCGTGATTAGCGAACATAAAAGTGTGTGCTTAGTGCTTAATTCCCGAATCCAAACCATAGGAATAACTTGTGAAGCCATAGTTCTTGCTTTCTCATTATCGTAATCTTTCGTATTTTAATTGTTTTTAATTTTCGTTCGTTTTGATAACCATCATAATCATCAAATCATTGGGTTCAATTCGTGCTAGTAATCTTGTCAATTTAATTAAACATTTTCCTCGTGGGATCGACTCGTACTTGCGAACTTTACTACTTGAGCGACTACGTGCACTTGCGTACGGAAAAATCGCAACACATTTTCCCGATGAAGTGATATTTGATATCCACATGCTTTGTCCTGTCATGAAACACAGGATTTTTGCACAGATGCAAGGCACTCTGACTGTCTGAATAGATATTCACAGAGCCCTTATACAGCTTCAATTCCCTGAGCATTCCCTTTAGCTAGATTCCTTCTTTCACTACCTCAGTAGCAGCTATATATTCAGCCTCAGCAGTAGATAATGTCACCACAGGTTGTAACTGAGACTTCCAGCTTATACAATTTCCACATAGCAAGAAGAAATAGGCAGTTGTGGACTTTCTTGTGTTTCTGTCACCAGCATAGTCCGAATCCACGTAGCCTTCAACCTCCAATTGTGTACCTGTCTTCAAATACCTCAGGCCAACATTGCTTGTAGCTGCAATATATCTCAACAGCCACTTCATGGCCAGCCAATATTCTTTGTCTGGATTTGACATGAACCTGCTTAGGGTACTGATCGCATGAGCAAGGTCAGGTCTTGTGCAGATCATAGAATACATCACTGATCCCACTGCACTTGAATAGGGCACTTTGCTCATGTATTCCTTGTCTAACAAGGTACTGGGACACTGAGCACTAGACAGCTGGAAATGTGAACCAAGAGGTTGTCTGACAAGATTTGAGCCTCTCATAGAGAACCTGTCAATGAGTTTTTCCAAGTAGCCTTGCTGGGACATTACTAGGCTCTCATTAGCCCTATCTCGGATGATGCTTATCCCAAGAATCTTCTTAGCTTCACCGAGATCCTTCATATCAAACTCTGTACTCAAGAGTTGTTTCACGGCTAAGATCTTACTCATGGACTTGCTGATGATCAGCATGTCATCCACATATAGCAGCAGAAACACACAATTGAGGACATCATGACCCTTGAAATACAAGCAAGGATCATAGGAGGTACGATTGAAATCTTGCTTCATCATGAAGGTATCAAAACGCTTGTACCACTATCTGGGTGACTGCTTGAGCCCATATAAGGATTTCTTCAGCAAACACACCTGATCCTTATCTTTATGAACTTCAAACCCATCTGGCTACTCCATGTAGATGACTTCTTCCAAGTCTCCATGTAAAAAGGCTGTCTTTACATCCATCTGATGAAGTTCCAGGTTGAACTAAGCTACAAATGATCCTGATGGTCTTGTACTTGACTACAGGAGAAAAATCTCTGTGTAGTCAATACCATCCACCTGAGTGAACCCTTTTGCAACCAGTCTAGCCTTGTATCTCACAGGTTCACTAGGGCTGGTTCCTTCCTTGATCTTATAGAGCCATCTGCAAGAAACTGGTTTCTGATGCTTTGGTCTGTCAACAGTGACCCAGGTGTAGTTCCTGTACAGAGACTCCATTTCCTTTTTCATGGCTTTGATCCAAAGCTTTGACTCAGGACCACTCACAGCTTCTTTGTAGTACAATGGCTCCTTTAACTCAATTTCAAGGGCTGAGGTGAAGGCATAGGCAAGAAGCTCTGAGTAGACATGGTATCCATATCTCTGAGTAGGCTTAGGAACACGCTTGCTTCTATCTCTGACAAGCTGATAGGAGTGTGGTGAGGCATGATCATCTGCTTGACAATCCAGATCTTGACTTCTCTGATCATGATGTTCAGATTCTCTGTCCTGGTGATCTTGACTGGAAAAAGGAGTTGAGGTGCATGAGTTGTCCTGCTGCTCCACCTGATCCACATCACCTTCACTAGGCTCCACCTGGCTAGGGACATCAGTTCCTGTCTGGAGCTCAATGACAGTTTCCCTGGTTCTTGTGGTGTTGATCTCTGAAGCTGTTGAACTTGTCTCAATATTTTGTCTGAAACAAGGAAACTCAAGTTCATTAAATACCACATCCCTACTGATAATGGTCTTGAACCCGGAACCATCTCTCACCCACAACCTATATCCCTTGACCTCTTGAGGATAACCTAAGAAGATACACTTGAGGGATCTAGGTTCAAGCTTACCTATGCTTTGGTGTGCATAATCAGCACAGCCAAAAGTCTTAAGGTTACTAAGGTCAAGGGGTTTGTTGGACCAAACTTCTTCTGGGGTTTTGAACTCCAAGGCACTAGAGGGACACCTATTCACTAGATAGGCAGCAGTGACTATGGCTTCTCCCCAAAAAGCTTTAGAGAGACATGAGCTAAACAACATGCACCTAGCTTTGTCTAGAAAGGTTCTATTCATCCTTTCAGCTACCCCATTCTGTTGAGGAGTCAACCTAACAGTCCTATGTCTTTGGATTCCTAGTTTGACACAGAAACTATTGAACTCCTCACTACAAAACTCAAGACCATTATCAGTTCTAAGGGTTTTGACTTTCATGTCTAGCTGGTTTTCTAAGAGTGTATGTCGCTCCCTAAACTTAGCAAAAGGCTTGACTCTTATGTTTCAACAGATAAATCCAAACTTTTCTTGAAAAATCATCAATGATAGAAAGAAAGTAGAAGTTACCTCCATGTGTTGATACCTTTGCTGGACCCCATAGTTCTAAGTGGATGTAATCAAGAGGACTTTGTCATGGACCAAGACAATCATTGGATTTATTGTCACTCTACTCTCTATATACACATTTTTCAATAGTATTCAAGCATATTCATCTTCTAGAGTTGTAGTGTAGTATGCAAAAAAAAAAAAAGGAAAATACACCAGTGGTTCGCAGAGGACTACGAAAAAAAAAAGTAGAAACATAAGCATAGCTCTGGTTTCGTTATTAGAATTCTCAGAGAGGTCAAATGCATCAATGCCATAGAGTTCCCAAACCCGGGATTTTCATAATAGGAACCCAAATTTGGTAACAAAAATGAAATATAAAAACAGAAAAGGAAATGATTATATACCCACCCTTGTAAATGAGGAATGCGTAATATGCGAGATGTCGTAGCTTAGTCACACTTTCGCTTGAGCTCTCAACATCCTCAAGTTTAAAACTATTTCCAGAAACAAACTTAGCTTAATCAACCATAAGATCATGCATAACAAACCAATGTTTGTATTTGTTGCCCATTCGTTGAAAAAATGATCGCGACACTAAGTGGTTAAAATACACATAATGACCAATTATCCAATCGAAAACTAAAAGCAAATTAATTTTTGACATATATTATAAGAATCAAATTGTCTATACTTGTCTTTCAAGTAAAAAAAACTACATACGTTACATATCGTATGTATTCAAATGCTTGAATGTCAAAGGAAGCTCTGAAAGCAACAAATAACCTTACTAATAATTACTAGGAAACATGTGGCTGACTATAAATACTTCCATTCGAACTGTCAATCTGGAATCCATTTCATCAAGGAAAATGATAAAAAAAAAAAAAAAAAAAAATTTAAAAAAAGTCTTACGGTGGGCTCATTCGTAATGAAATCAAGCCACCGCACCGGAGACTTCTTCCGGCAAGACGCCTTGGCTCGGGGAATTATTGTTTGGGAAGAATTAGGAGCCTCAGGCCTCGAGCAGCGCGAGCGAGACGAAGATCTTGGAGAGTTTCGATGCGCTGCTTTGTTTTTTTGGCCGCAAAATTGAACCAAAAAAAAAAAAAAATATATTATATCAGCATATATTTACAAGTTTACTTAACTTGTATATTTATTGTTCTATTTTATGCATGGAATGTGATATATTTCAATTGTAATAAGTAGTTGGGTATACATTGAATGTGATATATTTATATTTAATGGTGTTGAATCGAATTGCTAGTAATCTGTTTTACTTTGAATTCGCTGCTTGTAAAGGATTCCGGTAACAGATGTATAGTGTCATGTTTGCGAAAATTGCACCAAGACTTTTTGTTGGGACTCAGTATTGTGCTTGAACAAGAGTGCTTCTCAATTTGGATAAACATATGATTTTCATGTTCTGGGTCATGCTTCTTGGAAGAAACTTTTGTGTCATTTCAACTTATGGGAGCCAAAAGTGATAGCCAGTCCAGCTCTGTGAAGATGGTTCGTTCTTGGGAATGGTTCGTCAGTTAAAATCTGCGCAGAATTGAGATCGGAAACTGCGACAAACTCATTGAATCCCACACAAACTGGAACTTGACAAGACTCACAATATTCAAAGTGTTATAAAGATCGACCACTACTCAGATACAAATTCAAGATAACTTGAATAACATGCAACCACTCAACACCCACAAATTAACAGGAAATTAAAAGAGAAATAAAAGGAACGAAGAACACCGGATTTTATCGAGGTTCGGCGTTAACGAGCCTACATCCCTGCGAACTCCTTCAAATCAAGGGCGTTCGATTTGCACTAATCTTCAAGCAACAAACAATCAATCCGATTACAACTCTTCACCGAGAGCAACAACGAAAAACTCACAATCTCTCAAGAACTTGGCTTTTCCAGAGAATCTCACTCAATGCCTTTTTCTTACAGTGAATTTTTCGATCTATCCTTCACTCTCTAGCTATCTCTATTTATTACATCAGCACAAGTGTTAGATAATTCTTCGAAATTGAAGACGTCGAGGCTTGAATCACGCATAGGAACGCTTTCCTTATAGTATTTCGAGTACCATAAAGTGTCTTAAGGTTTCTGTACAAGAATACCGCAGGATACGACAAGCCTAGTTCGGACTGCACCAAGACAGAGTGAAAATCCGAAAATAAGCAAGAACCGTGTTTCTGGATAAGTGTTTCGGGAAGAGAGAAAATTGGTTCGAGAACCTGTATTGATTACTGAATCCAAAGTCGGATTATATAAGTAATCGTACCCGTTCGCGAAGAGGTTCGAAGAACAGACGCGCTATTTCGGTCGAACTACGGTTATAGTCGCAAACGACACGACCGTTGGCCAAACGATCATTCGTTTCGAAGCGACGTGACCGTTGGTTTGAACGGTAACCAAAAATAACTACTAAATGAGGAGGCGCGACCGTTGGCGAGAATCGCCGCGAGAAGCCCGCGGATCGTGCCGTTTTGCCTGGAGGTCGAGCTCACCTGGAGTTCGAGCTTGCCTGGAGGTCGAGCTCGCCTGGGGTTCGAGCTCGCCTGGAGGTCGAGCCTGCCTGGAGGTCGAGCTCGCCAAGTCGAGCTGGAATGACTTCGTCACTTCGTCCAGTCGACCTCGCCCCAGTTGATCTGAAATGACTCCGTCACTTCGTCCAGTCGACCTCGCCCAGTCGGTCTGAAATGACTTTGTCATTTCGTCCAGTCGACCTCGCCCAGTCGGTCTGGAATGACTTCGTCATTTCGTCCAGTCACCTCGTCACTTCCTCATTCACCTTAGCATTTGTTCCATGTGGGACTCTTTCCCACACACAAACTCACTTTCTCAATCAACAACACACTATTTTGTCTTTTAGTGAACAAATTAAATTGAGCTAATTAAAGCACCTATTTAATGTTACTCAATTTCCAACAATCCCCCACTTGTTCAGAAAAGTCAAGATAGAATCCAGAAAAGAAACAAAGAGTGTTAGTACAGATAAGTATCTTTCGATTTGAACTTATCCTTAGTATAAGCAACACAAGACTTTATCAGAAATTGGGTAGCCAGGCTTTGAACCTATTTTCCTTGTGATAAAATCGGTGTTACTCAACACACACCCTTTAGTGTTCTTTGCATATATCACACGCTTAGCACCGTTAATGGCCATGTGCTCATCCTGTCTCGTGAACTTTTCATGAGAGAAACTCCAGCTCTCACTTTGGGACGGCACCATCCTGAAATTCACATAGGTGAAGTTCTTACAGTATATCTGTTACGTATAGATACTTGTCCTCAAGACTGAACTTCATTAAGAGTTAAGAAACTCAACCTCCCGATTGTAACAGTAAACATTATTATATAATGTTATGAATATCCAATTCAATGACTTGTTCGTACCCATTGAACCTATTGTTAGTCATTTCCTAACCTTAGGTTGGGTTGCCATCATTGTCAGATCGCTACTCAAAGAGTTTAAGACCCATACCTCTCGAGGTCGATCTCACCAAATCTCTTGCAAGAGGTTTAGTGAACGGATCAGCAATATTAAAGCTTGATCTTACATATGTGAGCGAAATGATTCCATCTTTGATCAATTTCCTCACATAGTCATGTCTCAGACTAATATGTACATTATGATCTCGCTAAAGTTGATTGACTATCACAATGTATCGACATGGTTGATATATTGTCTTTAGCCAATGGAACTTCTAAAAGAAGATCCCTCAACCATTCAGCCTCTTGACCTGCGGAAGCAAGAGCCACGAACTCTGATTCCATGGTCGAATGAGTGATACAAGTTTGTTTCTTTGATTTCCAAGAAAACCGCCCCACTGGCAAGTGTAAACACCCATCCTGTCGTAGATTTGTTATCTCCGACACTCGATATCCAACTTGCGTCAGTATATCCTTCTAGTACGGCAGGAAAATGACCGTATTGAAGTCCAAGATTTTTGGTTTTCAAAAGAAATCCAAAAATTCTCCCAATGGCCTTCCAATGCTCGGCACTTGGATTGCTAGTAAATCTACTCATTTTACTAACGGCGAATGCTATGTCTGGTCGAGTACATTGCATCAAGTACATAAGACAACCAACCGCACTAGCATATTCCAATTGAGCCACAGCCCTTCCATCATTCTTTTCAAATTTTACACTTGGATCAAATGGGGTGTTCACTTCTTTGAAATTTAAATGTTTGAACTTATCAAGCACTTTTTCAACATAGTGTGATTGACTAAGTTCATAATCCCCACTGGTTCTACGAACCTTGATACCCAAAATAGTATCAACTTGTCCAAGATCTTTCATTTTGAAAGTGGAAGATAGAAACCTCTTCGTTTCTAATATTCCTTTCATCTCATTGCTAATGATCAACATATCATCAACATAGAGACATAGGAAGATCACAAGGTTACCACGCACCTTTGTGTACAAACACTTGTCACACACGTTAGGAACAAATCCATTCGAAAGTATGACTGAGTCAAACTTTTGATGCCATTGTTTGGGTGCTTGTTTTAATCCATATAATGATTTAACAAGTTTACAAACCTTTTGTTCATTACCCAGAAGCACATAACCTTCCGGCTGCTCCATGTAAATCTCCTCATCGAGATCTCCATTTAAAAATGCCATCTTGACATCCATTTGATGAACATTGAGGTTATACAAAGAAGCTAAGGCAAACAACACTCTAATTGTTGTTGTCCTTGCTACCGGTGCATATGTGTCAAAGTAATCAATTCCTTCTCGTTGTCAAAATCCTTTGGCTACTAATCTAGCCTTGTAAGTGTTAAGAGTACCATCACTATGATACTTCTTTCGGAACACCCACTTACACCCAATAGGTCTCGACCCTTTGGGTAGATCGACAATCTCCCAAGTGTGGTTTGACATAATAGAATCCATTTCATCTTGGATAGCATCCTTCCAAAAGGCGGAGTCTCGAGAAGCCACAGCTTCATTATAAGTCTTAGGATCATCTTCAATAAGAAGAATAATAGGAATCTTTCGAGCAAAACTCTCTCTATTTCCTTCTACTAGGTAAAAAGAAATGAGGCGAGAATCTATTTCGTCAGGTCCTAAATCCTTAGTCTTACGGACTCTTTTGCTTATCCGAAGTTCGGGTTGTTCTACAACTACCCTAGAAGAACTTTCCTCTCGAGGTTCTTCATTAGTGGAATTTTGAGATTCTTTTTCTTTCGAGTTAAGATTCTCAAAGAATTCCACATATCGGGATTCTACTATGACATTAGACTCTAAGTTTAGAAGTCTATATGCCTTCCTATTCGAAGCATAGCCAACAAAAGCACTTCGTATCCCTCGAGGACCCAACTTGGTCCTTTTAGGATCCATGTTTTTGTAGTAGGCTAGACACCCCAACACTTTGAAATACCCAATATTAGGCTTTCGCCCTTTCCATACCTCGTACGGAGATATTTGAGTTTTCTTTAAAGGAATACGGTTTAAAATATGACATGCGGAAAGTAATGCTTCACCCCACAAACTAAAATGTAATTCAGAATGCATTAACATGGCATTTATCATTTCTTGAAGTGTCCTATTTTTACGTTCGGCTAAACCGTTTTGTTGTGGTGTTCTAGGTGCAGAACATTCGTGAACAATATCATTTTCTTCACAAAACGCATTAAAATCACTAGGAAAATATTCACCACCCCTATCACTTCTAAGGACTTTAATATTAACTCCTAATTGATTTTCTACTTCAGCCTTATACACCTTAAAAGCATTAAAAGCATCATCTTTATGTTTCAATAAAAACACATATGTAAAACTAGAGCAATCATCAATAAAGGTAAAACACATATGTTGAGATTAGCATTCAATGTCTTGTTTCTTTATTGTTTTGTTTCTTTTACTTATTTCAATTTTACTTTGTTTATTCTTAATTATGAGTAGCTAAATAGATTTGGGGTGCGATGGTTGGTCAAACCTTTAGATTAGATTTTGTGCTTCATGGTTGGGTTGAGAGTGAAATATTATGGGTACGGGTTGTGTGTTAACACTAATTAGAGTAGCTAACTAATTAGTGAACCTTAGACGAGTTTAGAAACCGAGAGGTAATAAACGAGTGAGCTCTACCCGTCCCATCATTAACCTTCCTAGAGCTATAGAAAGACTAGGGGTAGATGTAGTTGATTGAAATCCCGGGCTAAATGCGGTTTTGTGTTTTAGTAGGACCCAAACCGAGAGGTGTAAGTTCAACACGTAGCTAGATTCCTAAAGACTCGAGAGAGATTAGTGAATGTTTTAAGAGGGATTGAGACTAAATTTTACAACTCTAAACCCGAGCTTAGAATCGTACCAAGACCGACCGACTCGATGAAATAACGAAATCGCGCCCCTTCCTTTTAACTTGTGTTAAAATAGTGTTTTCACTTTTGTTTACATTTCATCTTGTTCTCAAAACAATAAAAAACCCCCATTTTTCATTTTCCATAACTCGAAAAAGAAAGCTAGTGAGTTTGCTTCGGAAATATTCTAGAGTCCTTGTGAGATCGATATCCGTGCTTTTGCACTCTATTACTTGACGACACGTTCGCTTGCGTCGTGTAGAATTTTTCTTTAGTTAAGAAAATTCCCACCAACGGTCCGAAAAATCGGGTCGTCACATACTTGCAAATCAGAAATTTATAGATATATTCCTGAGTCAATTCTCTGGTGGGTCAAATAAAGGAGGTAATGAATCTTATATAGATTTTGGGGTGGACTAATAATAAAAGACTTCAAAGTTTTGGTATCTTAGGCTAATTATGCTTGTTGATCGTCAACCCAAAATATGCCTGTTATGCTATAATAAGAATGTGTGTTGACCTAATTGAATAATAGTAATATATTCGTTACTTGGAAGTTAGAACTAGAAAGCTCAAAATTTGACGACTTACTATAAATTCAAATATACTGTTTCGCCGTAACAATGAATAGCTAACTTTTTGTAGCGCGCTAGATAATTTAATAATAATAAAAAACTAAATTACAAAAAAAAAAAAAAAAGAAGAAATTATTTTTGAAGTCGCAAAACTAAATACATATAAAAGTCGATCTTATCCACTACAATAAATACCACTTTTAGCGACGAAACTATTAGCGACGACTTAATCATCGCTAATAAATCGTCGTTAATCACCCTTTTAGCGACGATAATATCGTCGCTGATTGTTTGGTGCCAAAAATATTAAAGTTTGATGGCAAAGATAATTAGCGACGAATTCGTCGTCGCTAATTCGTTTTTGTCGTCGCTAAGTTCGCGGGAAAATAATTAGCGACGATTTTATCGTCGCTAATTATTTGTGAATTCATTTAGCGACGAAGAAATCGTCGCTAAATGATTTCGAATTTTGACGAATTTTAAAGAGGGAAAAATCCCTCCCATTTAATTAAAACGAAATGATTTAGCGACGATTTGGTCGTCGCTAAAGATGTGAAATTTACTATTAGCGACGAATAAATCGTCGCTAAATGACTGGTTCAATTAAGTTCATTTAGCGACGATTTTAAATCAATTAGCGACGATTTTATCGTCGCTAAATGTCTTTAAATACCAGATCGCGACCCAGTTCCCTCATTCGCTCCCAAACCCTAAAATCCCCATTTTTCCCTCTGGTTTCTCCTCCTCCGCCGTGTGCCTCCTCCTCCGTGTGCCGCCGACGCCGATCTCTACCTCCCCGGTAAGTCTCTCTCTCCTCACTTCTCTCTCTCTCTCCTCACATCTCTCTCCTTACCTCTCTCTCTCTCCCGTTGCAGCTCCTCTGCCGCTCCGCCACTACTCCGCCGCTCCGCCGCCGACGCCGTAGCTGCTTCCCCACCGACGTCTTCCCGCCCGCTCCCCGCTTCCCCGCCGTCTTCCCCGCTCCCCACAGACATCGGTAAGTTTTTTTTATAACTTTATATATATATAAATATATATATTCATTATTTATAGAATTAATATATTAGTTATGTATATTAGTTATTTATATATATATATAAATTTATTTATATATTAGTTATAAATGGTAATGAATTAATTAGTTATAAATGTAAATGATTTAATTAGTTATATTTACATAATTTAGTATAAATATTTATATTTATAGAATTAATTAGTTTAAATTAGGTATAAATTTAAATTAGTTATAAATATTTATATTAGGTAATTTAAATTAGTTTATAGAATTAATTAGTTTAAATTAGTTATTTATATTAATTAGTTTAGACAAATATTTAAATTAGTTATAAATTTTAATATTAGGTATAAATATTTAAATTAGTTATAAATATTTATATTAGGTAAAATTATGTAAAAACATGTAAAAACAATTAGTTGGTTTATGTAAATTAAATGGAATTGTATTTAATTCTTGTTACAAATGATTAATAATGTGAAATTAATTAGTTGATATGGACTATGAATTTTAATAATCGAACCACTGAGGTTGGATTTATTGTTAGTTTTAGGATGTTTCTATGCAGGTTTTAAAGTTAAAGGCTTGATGCCGGGTTTTTAAGTTTATAGGGGAGGTTCTGCCGAAATTTCGGTAGGATCGTAAAATTATAATATAAAATTCGAAATTTCGGTAGGATCGTAAAATTATTGCCATTCGGCGCCCGTACGTGATGGCGTCGAAGAAGAAGACGAGGATATCGAACCGGCCGTGCGTGGGCCGACGGTCGGGCTTCGATCTGAGCGTGCACGGCGCCCCGGGGTGAAGGAAGTCGTTATTTATAACGAGGAGTTTCAATCGTTCTTGCAGCCAGAGCGCGAGATGGATCCGGATCTCGCGACGTTCGCGAACACGCTCGGGTTGGTCGTCCGAGACAAGATCTCGCCTACGGTCCCAAGGTGGACGAATGTGAACGTGGGGCCGGCGAAGGAGGCCGAGATCTGAGCAGCGATTCAAGACAAGTACGACATTCGAGTCGATGGTGATGCAACCGGGAAGAAGAAGGCGATTGTCGATGCGGCAATCATTCGAGACGCGAAGACTCGTCTTCGCGATTGGAGGCATACCTTGCGGTCATGGTTCGACATCGACTGCAAGAGCAGCGTACAGGTGGCGCGGTCGCTGAAACCGAGGACCGTTAAGCTCGACACCGAATGGGAGACGCTGATACAACGATATACGAGCGATGAGTTTAAGGTAATCAAATCATTTACGTTAAATATGTGTTTACCCTTTTATTAAATGATTTGTTATTTACGTGTACGTTTACTTATATTACAGGCCATACAAGCGAAGAACAAGGCGAATCGCGCGAAGAAGAAGACGAAGACTCGACAGGGGATGATTGAGTTCTCGACCCACCGCATGAAGAACGTAAGTTTTATGTTTATATGATACATCAAATCGTTAAAATTATCTAACACTTGAAGTTTTGTTTACATGCATGCAGAAGAGCGCCGAGACAGGCGCTTTCGAGAGCTTGTTTGCGAACTACAAGCGCCAACATCAGTCCGACAAGTCCGAATGGCTGACTCCTGAAGCCTCCGCACGTTATGTAAGTTTACATTTATTTTTCTTATTTTTCGATTAATATATACTAACTAGTTAATTATATCAGGATCGACTGGTCGATAGGTTCAACACGTTGCGAGCGGAGACTGAGCAACAAGGAACGGACGTTGATATTTCCGTCCTAGAGCAGCAGACGATCCGCGATATTATGGGTTCATGGACTGATCACTTGACCGGCGTCGGACGTTTGGTGCCACAGGGAGCACAGATGGCGGCTGAAGTCGCCGAAGTCTACGGTTCGGAGGCTGGGACGTCGCAACCAGGATATATCTCGCAGGAGGTATTGACATCGACCCTCGCCGGCGCCGCGTTCGCCGAGGCAATACAGAGTCAGGTGCCCGGCCTCAACCTTAGCTCGTTCATGCCCCAATTTCCGCAGAGTTCGCAGCAGGCTCCGTCATCCCACAGCCAGCAGACTCCGATGACCGGCGTCCACACTCCGACGCCCGGCGTCTACACTCCGACGGGCGGCCAGCAGAGGACTCCCGACGCCAGCCAGCAGACGACGCCCGGCGGACCAAGTCAGTCTACTGATCAGCACGTTGTTCCGCCGCAGCCAGCAGAGTTTCAGCGCCAGCAGGAGAGCGTTTCACGTCGAGGAGGGGGAAAACGAGCGCCGGGACGACAAAGCAAACGTCACGACTAGTGTTTTATTAGATATTTTGTGTATAGTAGATTATTATTTACATATTTCTCGATAACCGAAAACGTACGTAACCGGATTTTATATATTTGTTGATTTGGATAATATAATTTAGTTTTTATTTGATTTTTCATTTTAGAATTTCATAAACAAAAAACCATAAAAAATTAATAATTAACGACGAAAAAAAATAATAATTAGTGACGACAAAGTCGTCGCTAAATATTATTACACAGAAGTAATTAGCGACGACTTTGTCGTCGCTAATTCACGCGGGAAATTTTCGCGCGTGAATTAGCGACGACAAAGTCGTCACTAATTACCTGTTTCAAAATGGAAAAAAACTTCTCGTCACGACATTTAGGGACGACATTATCGTCGGTAAATATTTAGCGACGAATAAATCGTCGCTAAATATATTTAGGCACGGACATTTAGCGACGATAATAATCGTCGCTAAATAGATTTAGCGACGATTATAGAGTTATTACCGACGAAAAAAATCGTCGGTAATTGTCGTATTTGTTGTAGTGATCACACAAACAATCAATTTTTGCCTAAAGCACAAACTATAAAAACTACGCCTAATTAATAGATGTTTTCGTTTTAGATACTAAAATTAATAGACGTTGAAAAATAGTAAAAGATGAAAAAAATTAATAAAAACCTTGTAAGTATGAATGCAGAGTGTCTGAAACTAATAACACAGCGGATCGAACCCTGATTGAATCCTGAAACCAAATTTAAAATAATCATAAAAAATGAAACAAATGAAATAAAATCAAGGGTAAAAAAAAGCTGGCGTATCTGCAGCACAGGATAAACTGTAACAATGGAGTCTTATTAACAAACGCACTAAGACTATGATAAAATCCATAAATGTGGTGGTAAACGAACTAAGCA
Source organism: Urtica dioica subsp. dioica (assembly GCF_054948205.1). NCBI lineage: Eukaryota > Viridiplantae > Streptophyta > Magnoliopsida > Rosales > Urticaceae > Urtica > Urtica dioica. The sequence continues at coordinate 13,382,101 of NC_142763.1, forward strand.
AAGGAGACCTAGGCTGTTTATTGGTCCTAGAAAAAAGCGTTTTCTAAGATCTTATCTTGGGATCCCATTTATTTTTCTGATTATTTTTCCTAAATGGGACTCTCGAAAGATTTTCTTCTAGATAAGTTCCTCTTATATTTGTAGATGCAATTTTTTCTTAATTTTCTACTGTTGGAATTGGAAGCCCTGCAATCTTTGTTCGCCGAAGCCCAATTGGTAGGCCCAACAAGCAGATCAAGTTGGACGTCGGTTGAAGTTGGTGCTCTGTCGTTTGACCCAAACGACATTGGAGTATCACTCACTCGGAACCACATGATCAGGCTTAATCCTACGGTCTCACCGGATCTCAGCTTTTGTACTATATAAAGAGCTCGGATAACCCTTGTACGATTCATTTACATTCATTTTGTGTTGCCTAGGGTTTTCTCGTCTTCTCTATTTTTTCTCTCTGAGTGATTGTATTCTGAGCGATCTTCTTGATCGTGTTTCCTTGTGAGAAGCTGGTAAAAGAATCTTCTGTGAGAGAGTGTATTGTACTGTGAGAACGAGATTTGTGAGGCTGAGGGTGTAATCGACGACGATATAGTACAGACTGAGCGCCTCCCACGGAGCTCAACGCGCACGTAGATCTTTCTGATCGAAGCACGGGAAAATTGGTTGTCTTTTACTTTCTGCAATTTCTTTTGTTTGTCTTGTTTCTGATCTTTGTTAAAGCCAAATATCGCGTTTGGTTGCATAGAAATTAGGGCAAAATTACTACAGTGGTATCAGAGCCTTGCTTTCTTGAAGATCCGTGCCCTAACCCTAATTTATTTTCAGTCTTTAGGGTTTTCTGCAATCTTTGATTTACTGGCTTTCTCTGTTCATTATCTTTAAGAAACCATTACTTCGAAATTGTTTCTTTGTCTCCCTGCGTGTTTCAGGAAGATGGGAACAGGACGCATAAAAGTCACAGCCTATGATGGGAAAACTGACTTCTCAGTGTGGAGTACCAAGATTCGTGCACTGCTATCTCATCACAAGGTGGCGATTGCTCTGGAACCAAAAGAAGAGAAATGGTCCGAGGACCAAAAGAAGAGAAAGGGCGAGATCGATGATGAGGCTTACAATCTCCTCATATTGAACCTCTCCGACGGTGTGATCAGGAAGGTGTATGGGTGCTCTACCCCGTTGAAGGTATGGGGTAAACTCGAAACTCTTTTCTCGAATCAATCTGCCCCCAATCTTTCTTATTTGAAAGCGCCTCTCTTTTCGCTTTCAAAATGGACCCCACTAAATCTGTCGATGAAAACCTTGATGAGTTCCTTAAGCTCACTCTTATGCTTCAAGGAACAGATCATGCGTTAGACGATTCCAGCGTGGTTATGATATTGATGAACTCTATACCTGAGAATTATCAGGTTGTGAAAGATGCTTTTCAATATACCGGCACTGTACCCTCTTATGATATGTTCTGTTCTGCTTTGAGAACTAGGGAGTTAGAGTTAAAGAACCAAAAGAACAAGTCTGGTGCTAACCTGTTTGTAAAGAACAGCAAAACTGGTTCTGGAAATGATAAGAACAAAAAGAACAAGAATAAGGCAAAAGATAACAATACTGAAACAAGAAAATGTTATCACTGTAATAAAACTGGTCACCTTAGAAAGAATTGTTACAAGTGGCTTGAAAAGAACAAACAGTCAAATCCAGAAACCAACATAGCCTCATCCTCTAAAAATGTTGAAGTCTCTGAAGTTTTGAATGTTACTACAAAATCCTATAGCGATTGCTGGATTCTGGATTCTGGTTGTTCTTTCCATATGAGCCCTAACAAGACTTGGTTTGATAACCTTTTACCTGTTTCAAATGAGACTGTTCTTATGGGAAATGACAACACCTGTGCTGTTCTTGGTGTTGGATCTATGAACCTAAAGCTTGATAACGGGAAAACCGTTACCTTGACCAAGGTGAGATACATCCCTGGTCTCAAAAGGAATCTTATATCTTTGGATGTGTTAGATGATCTTGGTTACAGTTATGGTGCTGAGAATGGTAAGATGGTTGTGCGCAAGAATGGTAGACAAGTTCTATCTGGGACAAAGGTATCTGGTTTGTATATCTTGAATGGTTCTTGCTGCAATGCTATTACCTCTACTGTTTCTGTTGTTACCACTAACCTTTCAGATACCCAGAAGTGGCACTTAAGGCTTGGCCACATAAGTCAAAATGGTCTGAATTCTCTAAGCAAACAGGGAATGTTTGGTAAGGACAGCATCGCTGAACTGGCCTTCAGTGAGCCCTGTGTAATGGCCAAACAACACAGGCTGAAGTTTGAATCAGGTACTCACTTGTCCAAAGCAAATTTAGATTATGTTCATGCTGACTTGTGGGGCCCTGAGGGTCATGAGACCCACGGTGGCAACAAATATTTCCTATGTATTGTTGATGACTTTTCCAGAAGAGTTTGGACCTTCTTACTCAAAACAAAGGATGAAGCCTTTGGTAAGTTCAAAGAGTGGAAAACTCTTGAGGAAAATCAGTTGAGTAAGTCTCTTAAGACTCTCAGAACTGAAAAATGGCCTCGAATTCTGCAACATGGAGTTTGATAATTATTGCAAGGATCATGGGATCCAAAGACACAAAACTGTCAGAAAAACTCCACAACAAAATGGAGTTGCAGAACGTATGAACAGAACTTTGCTTGAGAAGGTCAGGGGACTTCTGATCACCTCTGGCCTTCCCAAGGCCTTCTGGGGAGAAGCATTGAGCACAGCCACATACCTAGTTAATAGAAGCCCAAACAGATCCCTAGATTCTAAGTGTCCCATGCAAGTGTGGAGTGATAGAACCGCTGACCTAAGCCACCTTAGAATTTTTGGTTGTGTTGTTTTCTGTTGTGCTGCCTATGCCCACAATAGAGAGGGAAAACTAGACCCTAGATCCCTTAAGTGTGTTTTCTTAGGATACCAACACCAGTCCGGTACAAAAGGGTACAGACTATGGGATAGAACCTCTAGGGGAGTGAAAATTATCATAAGTAGAGATGTGATCTTTGATGAAACAACCTTCCCTTGCAAAAGCCAACCTGAAAACTCAGTTGACCAAACATCCAGAAATGAACCTCCTGAACAAGACCATACCTCAATCCAGGTGGAGACTGTTGACCCTGAACCTGTCCCTACTGATAACCAGCCCCTTGAGAATGACTAGATGGATGATCAACATGATCAGGAGCTAGATTTACAACCTGAGCACTCTGATCTTGATGAACACCCTGAAAGGTCAACTCAAGAGGCTCTAGGAGATTATCAGCTGACTAGAGATAGAGTTCGGAGAGACATTAGACCACCCACTAGATACTCCTATGCAGACCTAGTGTTTACTGCTCTTGTTGCTGCCCAGGAGGTCCAAAGTTCTGAACCAGTTTCATACATTGATGCTATGGAGTCCAAAGACTTTGAAAAATGGCATGCTGCCATGGTTGATGAAATGCTATCACTGAAAATAAATGCAACCTGGGAACTGGTTGAAAAACCAGAAAAACAGAAACTGGTGGAATGCAAGTGGTTGTTCAAGATCAAAGAAGGATTGTCTGATACTGATCCTCCAAGGTACAAGGCCAGACTTGTGGCAAAAGGCTATACCCAACGTGAGGGTATAGATTTCACTGAGATTTTCTCACCGGTTGTTAAGTTCAAAACTATTCGGATAATGCTAGCCCTGGTAGCTTATCAGAACCTTGAACTTGAACAACTGGACGTGAAAATTGCTTTCTTACATGGTGAATTGGAAGAAAAAATCTACATGAGACAGCCAGAAGGGTTTGTTGACAAAACCTTTCCCCAACAAGTCTGCCTATTGAAGAAATCTCTGTATGGTTTAAAACAGAGCCATCGGCAATGGTATAAAAGGTTTGATGCTTTTGTGTTAAGTATTGGTTTCATTAGAAGTGAATTTGATAGTTGTTTCTATTTTACTTCTCTTGATGATAATCCTGTTTATATTCTGTTGTATGTCGATGATATGCTCTTGATTAGCAAGTCTGTTGCCAAGATTGATAAGCTGAAATGTGATTTGAACTCTGTTTTTGACATGAAACATCTTGGCCATGCTAGAAAAATTCTAGGAATGATTATTGCTAGAAATAGGGATAAATGTTTTCTGAAACTGCATCAAAAACCTTATCTTGAAAAACTTGTTTCAAAGTTTGGTAGCTTGCAGTGTAAGCCTGTTTGTATGCCTCTTGCACCTCATTTTCTGTTAAGTAAGTCCCAGTGTCCTGTTTCCAGGTCTGAGATTGTGAAAATGCAAGATGTACCTTATGCTAATGCCATTGGTTCTCTCATGTACGCTATGATTAGTACTAGGCCTGACTTATGTTTTGCTATATCTCTGCTGAGTAGATTTATGTCTAATCCTGGTATTGATCATTGGAATGCTTTGAAATGGGTGATTGCTTATGTTAGCAGTACTATTGATATTGGTTTGTGCTATGCTAAGAGATCTCCTGTTTTTGACTTAGCTGGTTTTGTAGATGCTGATTATGGTGGTGATAGAGATTGTAGAAAATCAACTACTGCTTTCTGTTTTACGTTAGGCAGGAATTGTGTTTCTTGGAAGTCTAACATGCAATCTATTGTTGCTTTATCTACTACTGAATCAGAATATATTGCTATCTGTGATGCCTTTAAAGAGGCTGTGTGGTTACAAGGTTTATTGAAAGAAGCCAAGCTTATTGGTGAAAATGCTGTGGTGTATTCAGATAGCCAAAGTGCGATTCATCTGAGCAAGAATCCAGTGTACCATGAAAGAACTAAGCATATAGATGTTAAGTTCCATTTCATCAGAGACTTAATATCAAATGGTGTTGTGAAATTGTTGAAGATTGATACTGAAGATAACCCTTCTGATATGGGTACTAAGATTGTTACTAACACTAAGTTTAAGCACTGCTTAGACTTATTGTTTGCTGAGTAATTTGTTATGCAGGTACTGAGCTATGAAGTGGTAGAAGATGCCAGTCTGTACTGAACGTCTCGATGAGTTGGAGCTTGATGTGCTTCAGGTGGAGTTTGTTGGAATTGGAAGCCCATCAATCTTTGTTCGCCGAAGCCCAATTGGTAGGCCCAACAAGCAGATCAAGTTGGACGTCGGTTGAAGTTGGTGCTCTGTCGTTTGACCCAAACGACATTGTAGTATCACTCACTCGGAACCACACGATCAGGCTTAATCCTACGGTCTCACCGGATCTCAGCTTTTGTACTATATAAAGAGCTCGGATAACCCTTGTACGATTCATTTACATTCATTTTGTGTTGCCTAGGGTTTTCTCGTCTTCTCTATTTTTTCTCTCTGAGTGATTGTATTCTGAGCGATCTTCTTGATCGTGTTTCCTTGTGAGAAGCTGGTAAAAGAATCTTCTGTGAGAGAGTGTATTGTACTGTGAGAACGAGATTTGTGAGGCTGAGGGTGTAATCGACGACGATATAGTACAGACTGAGCGCCTCCCACGGAGCTCAACGTGCACGTAGATCTTTCTGATCGAAGCACGGGAAAATTGGTTGTGTCTTTTACTTTCTGCAATTTCTTTTGTTTGTCTTGTTTCTGATCTTTGTTAAAGCCAAATATCGCGTTTGGTTGCATAGAAATTAGGGCAAAATTACTACATCTACTTTGTTTTTATTGAATCTAATATTATAAACGTTAATAAGACAAGAAAATATAAAAATTGAATCTCAAAACACACTATAAAATTTGATACATACCACACGCTCTCTCTCTCCCCTCTTCATCGATGTTTCTCTGAGAACAAATTCAAAACCCTAGACGAATGCCCATAAGCTCTTCTCGGCCATCCTGCAACAAATTAGCGCCTCCCTCCTCTAGAGAGAAATAGAAATCCTAAATCGATGAATCGGTGGTTTGTGTACGCGACGAATGCCATGAAGTCCCCGACGCGGAGGTCGCCCCATCAGGGTCTTGGCCTAAACTACGAGGGGCTTGAACTGCTCGTAGTGCTGTTTAGGTCCTACGCACGAATCCCAGCATGCTAGGATCGTCGCATAGGTGGATCTCATCGGGCCGCAGTGCGGGCCTGCCATCATCTGATTCCCATCAATGACTGCCACTCATCGGTCGAGGCCATCGATCTCCACCATGTACTAGATGTGGTTCGAGAACAAGACAAACTTCTCTTGCCCATTCTGGAGCGTGCCGAAGACGCCGAGATGATGACCGGTGTGAATGCCGGGATATCGTGCATCATGAAGATAGTGAGAGGCAAAGAGGATGTTTAGTCTAGGCCAGATTTAATTTTCTATTTATTAAATTTGATCTAATATTCAAAGAGAGCTTATGTGTGTTAATTAGCTGGTTTGTATTTATGATGCTTTTTGAATTGCTAAGCTAGCTTTGTGAGAATTTAGAGTCTTAAACATGTATCGGGATTCGTAACATAGAAGCGGCAATTCGATTTGTCACGGCCGGAGCTCTGGTTGCGGTTGGAAGCCTGGCCCTCTCGGTATGTTTGTGTAAATTTTTGTTAATGTCCACAAGGAGAAAAATGACATTTAGAGGCGGGAATTTCAGCCTCTAAAGATCACATTTCCGCCTCTAATATAACTTTAGAGGCGGCGGCGTCATTGACAACTGTTGCGACGGTCATACCTGCGTTCCTGTGTTTATCGGACTTGGAGGAATATGCTGGTGATGATACTCCTAGCCCTAAAATGACATTGCATGCTTTGCCTACAAATATATATATATATATATATATATATATATGTATATATATATATATATATATATATATATGTATGTATCTCTTTTCTACGACGTTACGTACGTACGAACGTACTGTTGGAAAAAGGCCACATGTACATGTTGGAAAATAAGGCTATATGTACTATATCTATCTGTACTCTACTGCTTGTGTTGAATATCCCATCTTGCTTTTAATATTTTCTTTCTTCTCTCAGATCGGAATGCTTTCTTAATCTGTACTAAAAGTTTCTGATTACTATTATTGTTTATATTAATAAATTTATTTATTACTCGTAATACTATATTGTTATATGTTTTGTACGGAATAATAATAAGTTTTGTAATTAGTGATATAATAAATTAAATCAACTAAACTTAATATTTGATCGGAATATTCCTTTCTTAATAATGTGTATTAAGAATTTCGTACTGTTATTATTTATATTAATAATTTCATTTCGTAATACTATATTGTTATATATTTTGTACGGGATAGTAATAATTTTTGCAATTGATAACAGATAACATCAACTAAGCTTAATATATCATAGGAATGATTTCTTAATTCTGTATTATTAAGAATTATTTGTATTAATTCTTTCATTAAGATTTCTCATTTCTTATTAAGAATTTCTTAATCTGTATCATAGAAAGGTAAAATATTGTTTTTTTTAAATTAAATACCGTTAGTGTTTCAATTTTTTTTCAAGTACCTGAAAAGAAGCCGTGTCGAAGCTGATTTCGCCAACCTTGACATGTATAGACATATTCCTTCAATCTTTTTTGTCCCTTGTAAAAGAAAAAAAAAAAAAGATAAACAGGATTAATAATATTACTCAAAAAAAGCAAAAGGCATTCCGAATTTTTTTAATATTTTTATTTTTTTATCTTACTATGCTAGTCTCCAATATGTGAATGACATCTTGAGAAATCCACAAGCGACTGCGATTCTCGAGCTCTACGCCAGAATTCACGACGCTCCGAGCCATTTGCTGAATTAAATCATGAATAGAGATTTTATTTACTACATTGAAAGATACGAGAAACTTGTCAACAAGATCATCAAGGCTCGTTTCTAGCCACAGGCTTCCAAAAATCTCTCGAAATTGTCTCTGAATTCGTTTTTGAAGAAACACGCGACGTCGACGAACACATACCTTTAATTTTTTTCAGCACTGCTTCCCAATTTTCCTGCTTCTTTCTGCGGAGTCGAACATGATTTCCTTGGAAATGATGTGGCCGAGGTACTTCAATTGTTCCCTGTCGGAAATCATAAGGCTCTCATGTTAAGACACTACAGAGAATAAGCAATATCACAAATGTAGAAGAAAAAATAGTTTTTTTTGGTTCAAAATTCTCTTTCATTTTTTTAGTTTTAGTTACCACTTACGTTACAAGCACACCATCTACTCTGCAGCAGAGTAATTTTGACTGTAAATATATCAACCTTTCTAAACCATAGCAAAAAAAAAAAAACATAACACCAAAAAGCTGAACAAGCAATGTTGAACTCGAAACTTATTTCATTGTTTTGAAACTCGAACGTCATTCACTTAAACGGCCTCAGCCAACAAGATACTTCTCATTCAACAGTACAAGATCAAAACTTGTTGCAGTATTCAAGCAATCCAAATTATGGTTATTGTACAAGCTAGTTCTGCAACTTGCGAGCAACCCCAAATACGAGAGACCAGTGATTCATTGCACTGGCATTTTTGTGTTTGAAACTCAAGTTCTCATTTACAGTACTAGATCGAAACCTGTTGTAGTATTCAAGCATTCCAAATTATGTTTATTGTCACTCTCTATATACACATTTTTCAATAGTATTCAAGCATATTCATCTTCTAGAGTTGTAGTGTAGTATGCAAAAAAAAAAAAGGAAAATACACCAGAAGTTAGAAGTGAAACGACCGTCGCAATCTGAGATGATGGACAAAGGAACACCATGCAGTCTCACCACGTTATTAACGTATAACTCAGCTAACTTCTCCACGGAATACGTGATCATCATCGGGATGAACCTAGCAGACATGGTCAAACGGTCCACAACTACCTAGATAGCACCATAACCCTCAACTGTCTTAGGTAACCCAACCCTAAAATCCATTGCGATTTGTTCCCACTTCAATTCAGGAACTTCGATTGGCTGTAATTCTCCAGCTGGTCGTTGATGTTCGGCCTTCCCTTTCTGGCAGGTAAGACATTTATTGACGAACTTTGCAACGTCACCTTTCATTCCGTTCCACCAGAAGTGTTCTCAAAGGCCTTGGATACATCTTCGTGGAACCTAGGTGGATTGAATACGGTGTCTCATGTGCTTCGGTAAGAATTTGCCTTCGTAACTCATCTTCGTTGGGTACACAAATCCTTTCATCGAAAAAGAGTACATCATTGTCCAAAAGGAAAATTTTTTACTCGTGACCTTCAAGTGCATTGTCTTTAAGCCTCGACATCTCAGGATCATGCATGTCCTTGCATTTCTTTGATTCTTTCAAAAAGATATGACTGCAAGATAATATTGGCTAATCCCCAGATGACAATTTTCAACTTCCAAGTTGTTGATTTCCTCAACGAGTTGAGGAGATAATGCATACATCATCGATAGTCTGGCCTCATATTTCCTACTTAACGTCGGGATGGTAATGGATACCACAATCGTAATCCTTAACCAACTCTAGCCACCTTCTTTGTCTCATGTTCAACTCTTTCTGAGTGAAAATGTACTTTAAGCTCTTATGATCGGTAAATATCTCACACCGAACATCATACAAGTAGTGTCTCCAAATCTTGAGGGCAAGAACCACTGCGGCTAACTCCAAATCATGAGTAGGATAATTCCTCTCGTGGTTTTTGAGTTGTCGTGACGCATAAGCCACTACTTTTCCGTTTTGCATTAACACAGCACCAAGACCTGTCTTTGATGCATCGCTGTAGATAGACAAAGGTTCTTCACTTTCAGGGACTATAAGGATTGGAGCGGTGGTGAGTCTTATATTACATGTCATATTCGCATGTCACCTAAATAACAAAGTGAAAAGATAAGTAAGAGAGTCGTACCGCTTCGAGCTACGGAGGTCTACAAGGAGAATTTCCCGAGCCGACTTACGGGCCCAAATGGGGAAATTTCTCATATGTTATAAGTTTATAAGATGGAGCAAAGTATGGGACCTTGCAACCCCATATCTTTGTTTCCAAAGTGTACACTGAAATTGGTACGACTACTCTAGGGGAGCCCCGAATAAAATATGATAAGATTTATGTTAAGAAAGACCATTCCACCTTTAGAATGAAAATACTAATAACCGGTTCATGCATTGCATAACTCATCTTTTTTTGTGAGTTTTATATTGTTCTCGCTGAGCGATAGCTCATTTCCACGAAAAATTTACGTATGTGATGTAGGTAAACAACTTACTGCTAAGTGATGAGTATGGATCAGCGGCATCGATAGCAAGAGGGTCGGGTTATGATTGCAACTACGTAAGAAAGACTTCCGCTAAGCATAAGATAAATTAGATTTAATATAATTTCTAAAATAAAGTTTTAATATAGATTAAGTAGTGGTAAGGGTCCTCACATTTAAAGGGTATTATATGATTAAAAAAAATCCTCACATTTTTTTATACATAATTTTGTTAAGTAATAAAATAAGTAAGTAAAGTAAGACGGTCCGAAAAATCGGATCGTCACATACTTGCAAATCAGAAATTTATAGATATATTCCCGAGTCAATTCTCTGTAAGGTCAAATAAAGGAGGTAATGAAGCTTATATAGATTTTGGCCGGGTGGACTAATAATAAAAGACTTCAAAGTTTTGATATCTTAGGCTAATTATGCTTGTTGATCGTCAACCCAAAATATGCCTGTTATGCTATAATAAGAATGTGTGTTGACCTAATTGAATAATAGTAATATATTCGTTACTTGGAAGTTAGAACTTAGAACTAGAAAGCTCAAAATTATTTGACGACTTACTATAAATTCAAATATACTGTTTCGCCGTAACAATGAATAGCTAACTTTTTGTAGCTAGTTAATTTAATAATAATAAAAAAAACTAAATTACAAAAAAAAGGAAGAAATTATTTTTGAAGTCGCAAAACTAAATACATATAAAAGTCGATCTTATCACACAAACAATCAATTTTTGCCTAAAGCACAAACTATAAAAACTACGCCTAATTAATAGATGTTTTCGTTTTAGATACTAAAATTAATAGACGTTGAAAAATAGTAAAAGATGAAAAAAATTAATAAAAACCTTGTAAGTATGAATGCAGAGTGTCTGAAACTAATAACACAGCGGATCGAACCTTGATTGAATCCTGAAACCAAATCAAGGAGTAAAAAAAAGCTGGCGTATCTAGAGCACAGGATAAACTGTAACAATGGAGTCTTATTTTCGCAACCAAGCAAAGGAGATTTAGGCTGTTTATTGGTCCTAGAAAAAAGCGTTTTCTAAGATCTTATCTTGGGATCCCATTTATTTTTCTGATTATTTTTCCTAAATGGGACTCTCGAAAGATTTTCTTCTAGATAAGTTCCTCTTATATTTGTAGATGCAATTTTTCTTAATTTTCTACTTTGTTTTTATTGAATCTAATATTATAAACGTTAATAAGACAAGAAAATATAAAAATTGAATCTCAAAACACACTATAAAATTTGATACATACCACACGCTCTCTCTCTCCCCTCTTCATCGATGTTTCTCTGAGAACAAATTCAAAACCCTAGACGAATGCCCATAAGCTCTTCTCGGCCATCCTGCAACAAATTAGCGCCTCCCTCCTCTAGAGAGAAATAGAAATCCTAAATCGATGAATCGGTGGTTTGTGTACGCGACGAATGCCATGAAGTCCCCGACGCGGAGGTCGCCCCATCAGGGTCTTGGCCTAAACTACGAGGGGCTTGAACCGCTCGTAGTGCTGTTTAGGTCTCCTCGTAGGTCCTACGCACGAATCCCAGCATGCTAGGATCGTCGCATAGGTGGATCTCATCGGGCTGCAGCGCGGGCCTGCCATCATCTGATTCCCATCGATGACTGCCACTTCGTAGAAACTCATCGGTCGAGGCCATCGATCTCCACCATGTACTAGGCGTGGTTCGAGAACAAGACAAACTTCTCTTGCCCATCCAAATTATGGTTATTGTACAAGCTAGTTCTGCAACTTGCGAGCAACCCCAAATACGAGAGACCAGTGATTCATTGCACTGGCATTTTTGTGTTTGAAACTCAAGTTCTCATTTACAGTACTAGATCGAAACCTGTTGTAGTATTCAAGCATTCCAAATTATGTTTATTGTCACTCTACTCTCTATATACACATTTTTCAATAGTATTCAAGCATATTCATCTTCTAGAGTTGTAGTGTAGTATGCAAAAAAAAAAAAAGGAAAATACACCAGTGGTTCGCAGAGGACTACGAAAAAAAAAAGTAGAAACATAAGCATAGCTCTGGTTTCGTTATTAGAATTCTCAGAGAGGTCAAATGCATCAATGCCATAGAGTTCCCAAACCCGGGATTTTCATAATAGGAACCCAAATTTGGTAACAAAAATGAAATATAAAAACAGAAAAGGAAATGATTATATACCCACCCTTGTAAATGAGGAATGCGTAATATGCGAGATGTCGTAGCTTAGTCACACTTTCGCTTGAGCTCTCAACATCCTCAAGTTTAAAACTATTTCCAGAAACAAACTTAGCTTAATCAACCATAAGATCATGCATAACAAACCAATGTTTGTATTTGTTGCCCATTCGTTGAAAAAATGATCGCGACACTAAGTGGTTAAAATACACATAATGACCAATTATCCAATCGAAAACTAAAAGCAAATTAATTTTTGACATATATTATAAGAATCAAATTGTCTATACTTGTCTTTCAAGTAAAAAAAACTACATTTCAACTTAACTTGTATATTTATTGTTCTATTTTATGCATGGAATGTTATATATTTCAATTGTAATAAGTAGTTGGGTATATATATTGAATGTGATGCATTTATATTTAATGGTGATTTGATTAAATTTTGTGGGGGGGCTTTTCCTTGAATTGATTAGGCATTACATCAACACAGAATTCGTGTACATACTTGCTTCAAATAAGTTTTGTTGTTATCTTGGGGTTTTGAATCGAATTGCTAGTAATCTGTTTTACTTTGAATTTGCTGCTTGTAAAGGATTCCGGTAACAGATGTATAGTGTCATGTTTGCGAAAATTGCACCAAGATTTTTTGTTGGGACTCAGTATTGTGCTTGAACAAGAGTGCTTCTCAATTTGGATAAACATATATATGATTTTCATGTTCTGGGTCATGCTTCTTGGAAGAAACTTTTGTGTCATTTCAACTTATGGGAGCCAAAAGTGATAGCCAGTCCAGCTCTGTGAAGATGGTTCGTTCTTGGGAATGGCTCGTCAGTTAAAATCTGCGCAGAATTGAGATCTGAAACTGCGACAAACTCATTGAATCCCACACAAACTGGAACTTGACAAGACTCACAATATTCGAAGTGTTATAAAGATCGACCACTACTCAGATACAAATTCAAGATAACTTGAATAACACGCAACCACTCAACACACACAAATTAACAGGAAATTAAAAGAGAAATAAAAGGAACAAAGAACACCGGATTTTATCGAGGTTCGGCGTTAACGAGCCTACATCCCTGCGAACTCCTTTAGATCAAGGGCGTTCAATTTGCACTAATCTTCAAGCAACAAACAATCAATCCGATTACAACTCTTCACCGAGAGCAATAACGAAAAACTCACAATCTCTCAAGAACTTGGCTTTTCCAGAGAATCTCACTCAATGCCTTTTTCTTACAGTGAATTTTTCGATCTATCCTTCACTCTCTAGCTATCTCTATTTATTACATCAGCACAAGTACATAATACCGGGTAGATACATAAAAACAGAAATAACCGTCTAGACCTCCTAGCATGAACCTCAGCCGTTGATGATCTCTTTATCTTGACCACTAAGATGACCACGTCAGCAAGTGACTTGAGCATGATCTTCAGCTTGGAGATTCACCTGGACGCTGTAGATGCCGCTGATCTTGGTGACGTGTACTGCAAGGCAACAGTTGGAGCTGAACCTTCAACAATCTCCACCTTCAGCTTCATACACCTGCCTTGCTCAAAGACTTAGTGCAAACCTTTCCCTTTCATTTCTGAAATCATTGTTCGAAGACAACCCCTGGATCACATGGCCAGAACTCTCAGCAGTTTAAGACAATGCTTAAACTTGCCTAGAGTTACCACCTTCGTGCCAACATCAGCTGGGTTGTCATCTGTGCTTACCTTGTTCATGAAAATCTCTTCATCTGATACCCTTTTGATAAGCGCGTTATAAACGTGTTTGTTTGTACTCTCGAAAGTGAAAAGAAGTTAGTTCGAGAGCATTTTCATGTGCTTGAATTCGATTAGCTACCATGTTCATGATATTAGGATTGCTTAATGCTCGGAAGAGATTAGGTTAGTCGTGCATAAGGATTAATTTATCGGGATACATTCCTAGGCTAGACATAGCTAGGCTGTTTCGGAGTCGTGTGAACGTTCTTGTTTTTAATGCTAACTGTTGTTTTTAGGGGTTGAGATCGAGAGAAGATATCTCGGCATAGGTTTAGATTCTTAGATGTTCGAGAGAAATCTTAGATTACCATTATCGTGAGCGTGATTAGCGAACATAAAAGTGTGTGCTTAGTGCTTAATTCCCGAATCCAAACCATAGGAATAACTTGTGAAGCCATAGTTCTTGCTTTCTCATTATCGTAATCTTTCGTATTTTAATTGTTTTTAATTTTCGTTCGTTTTGATAACCATCATAATCATCAAATCATTGGGTTCAATTCGTGCTAGTAATCTTGTCAATTTAATTAAACATTTTCCTCGTGGGATCGACTCGTACTTGCGAACTTTACTACTTGAGCGACTACGTGCACTTGCGTACGGAAAAATCGCAACACATTTTCCCGATGAAGTGATATTTGATATCCACATGCTTTGTCCTGTCATGAAACACAGGATTTTTGCACAGATGCAAGGCACTCTGACTGTCTGAATAGATATTCACAGAGCCCTTATACAGCTTCAATTCCCTGAGCATTCCCTTTAGCTAGATTCCTTCTTTCACTACCTCAGTAGCAGCTATATATTCAGCCTCAGCAGTAGATAATGTCACCACAGGTTGTAACTGAGACTTCCAGCTTATACAATTTCCACATAGCAAGAAGAAATAGGCAGTTGTGGACTTTCTTGTGTTTCTGTCACCAGCATAGTCCGAATCCACGTAGCCTTCAACCTCCAATTGTGTACCTGTCTTCAAATACCTCAGGCCAACATTGCTTGTAGCTGCAATATATCTCAACAGCCACTTCATGGCCAGCCAATATTCTTTGTCTGGATTTGACATGAACCTGCTTAGGGTACTGATCGCATGAGCAAGGTCAGGTCTTGTGCAGATCATAGAATACATCACTGATCCCACTGCACTTGAATAGGGCACTTTGCTCATGTATTCCTTGTCTAACAAGGTACTGGGACACTGAGCACTAGACAGCTGGAAATGTGAACCAAGAGGTTGTCTGACAAGATTTGAGCCTCTCATAGAGAACCTGTCAATGAGTTTTTCCAAGTAGCCTTGCTGGGACATTACTAGGCTCTCATTAGCCCTATCTCGGATGATGCTTATCCCAAGAATCTTCTTAGCTTCACCGAGATCCTTCATATCAAACTCTGTACTCAAGAGTTGTTTCACGGCTAAGATCTTACTCATGGACTTGCTGATGATCAGCATGTCATCCACATATAGCAGCAGAAACACACAATTGAGGACATCATGACCCTTGAAATACAAGCAAGGATCATAGGAGGTACGATTGAAATCTTGCTTCATCATGAAGGTATCAAAACGCTTGTACCACTATCTGGGTGACTGCTTGAGCCCATATAAGGATTTCTTCAGCAAACACACCTGATCCTTATCTTTATGAACTTCAAACCCATCTGGCTACTCCATGTAGATGACTTCTTCCAAGTCTCCATGTAAAAAGGCTGTCTTTACATCCATCTGATGAAGTTCCAGGTTGAACTAAGCTACAAATGATCCTGATGGTCTTGTACTTGACTACAGGAGAAAAATCTCTGTGTAGTCAATACCATCCACCTGAGTGAACCCTTTTGCAACCAGTCTAGCCTTGTATCTCACAGGTTCACTAGGGCTGGTTCCTTCCTTGATCTTATAGAGCCATCTGCAAGAAACTGGTTTCTGATGCTTTGGTCTGTCAACAGTGACCCAGGTGTAGTTCCTGTACAGAGACTCCAT
Source organism: Urtica dioica subsp. dioica (assembly GCF_054948205.1). Classification (NCBI taxonomy): domain Eukaryota; kingdom Viridiplantae; phylum Streptophyta; class Magnoliopsida; order Rosales; family Urticaceae; genus Urtica; species Urtica dioica. Next base: position 13,398,188 of record NC_142763.1, read on the forward strand.
TTCCTTTTTCATGGCTTTGATCCAAAGCTTTGACTCAGGACCACTCACAGCTTCTTTGTAGTACAATGGCTCCTTTAACTCAATTTCAAGGGCTGAGGTGAAGGCATAGGCAAGAAGCTCTGAGTAGACATGGTATCCATATCTCTGAGTAGGCTTAGGAACACGCTTGCTTCTATCTCTGACAAGCTGATAGGAGTGTGGTGAGGCATGATCATCTGCTTGACAATCCAGATCTTGACTTCTCTGATCATGATGTTCAGATTCTCTGTCCTGGTGATCTTGACTGGAAAAAGGAGTTGAGGTGCATGAGTTGTCCTGCTGCTCCACCTGATCCACATCACCTTCACTAGGCTCCACCTGGCTAGGGACATCAGTTCCTGTCTGGAGCTCAATGACAGTTTCCCTGGTTCTTGTGGTGTTGATCTCTGAAGCTGTTGAACTTGTCTCAATATTTTGTCTGAAACAAGGAAACTCAAGTTCATTAAATACCACATCCCTACTGATAATGGTCTTGAACCCGGAACCATCTCTCACCCACAACCTATATCCCTTGACCTCTTGAGGATAACCTAAGAAGATACACTTGAGGGATCTAGGTTCAAGCTTACCTATGCTTTGGTGTGCATAATCAGCACAGCCAAAAGTCTTAAGGTTACTAAGGTCAAGGGGTTTGTTGGACCAAACTTCTTCTGGGGTTTTGAACTCCAAGGCACTAGAGGGACACCTATTCACTAGATAGGCAGCAGTGACTATGGCTTCTCCCCAAAAAGCTTTAGAGAGACATGAGCTAAACAACATGCACCTAGCTTTGTCTAGAAGGGTTCTATTCATCCTTTCAGCTACCCCATTCTGTTGAGGAGTCAACCTAACAGTCCTATGTCTTTGGATTCCTAGTTTGACACAGAAACTATTGAACTCCTCACTACAAAACTCAAGACCATTATCAGTTCTAAGGGTTTTGACTTTCATGTCTAGCTGGTTTTCTAAGAGTGTATGTCGCTCCCTAAACTTAGCAAAAGGCTTGACTCTTATGTTTCAACAGATAAATCCAAACTTTTCTTGAAAAATCATCAATGATAGAAAGAAAGTAGAAGTTACCTCCATGTGTTGATACCTTTGCTGGACCCCATAGTTCTAAGTGGATGTAATCAAGAGGACTTTGTCATGGACCAAGACAATCATTGGATTTATTGTCACTCTACTCTCTATATACACATTTTTCAATAGTATTCAAGCATATTCATCTTCTAGAGTTGTAGTGTAGTATGCAAAAAAAAAAAGGAAAATACACCAGTGGTTCGCAGAGGACTACGAAAAAAAAAAGTAGAAACATAAGCATAGCTCTGGTTTCGTTATTAGAATTCTCAGAGAGGTCAAATGCATCAATGCCATAGAGTTCCCAAACCCGGGATTTTCATAATAGGAACCCAAATTTGGTAACAAAAATGAAATATAAAAACAGAAAAGGAAATGATTATATACCCACCCTTGTAAATGAGGAATGCGTAATATGCGAGATGTCGTAGCTTAGTCACACTTTCGCTTGAGCTCTCAACATCCTCAAGTTTAAAACTATTTCCAGAAACAAACTTAGCTTAATCAACCATAAGATCATGCATAACAAACCAATGTTTGTATTTGTTGCCCATTCGTTGAAAAAATGATCGCGACACTAAGTGGTTAAAATACACATAATGACCAATTATCCAATCGAAAACTAAAAGCAAATTAATTTTTGACATATATTATAAGAATCAAATTGTCTATACTTGTCTTTCAAGTAAAAAAAACTACATACGTTACATATCGTATGTATTCAAATGCTTGAATGTCAAAGGAAGCTCTGAAAGCAACAAATAACCTTACTAATAATTACTAGGAAACATGTGGCTGACTATAAATACTTCCATTCGAACTGTCAATCTGGAATCCATTTCATCAAGGAAAATGATAAAAAAAAAAAAAAAAAATTTAAAAAAGTCTTACGGTGGGCTCATTCGTAATGAAATCAAGCCACCGCACCGGAGACTTCTTCCGGCAAGACGCCTTGGCTCGGGGAATTATTGTTTGGGAAGAATTAGGAGCCTCAGGCCTCGAGCAGCGCGAGCGAGACGAAGATCTTGGAGAGTTTCGATGCGCTGCTTTGTTTTTTTGGCCGCAAAATTGAACCAAAAAAAAAAAAAATATATTATATCAGCATATATTTACAAGTTTACTTAACTTGTATATTTATTGTTCTATTTTATGCATGGAATGTGATATATTTCAATTGTAATAAGTAGTTGGGTATACATTGAATGTGATATATTTATATTTAATGGTGTTGAATCGAATTGCTAGTAATCTGTTTTACTTTGAATTCGCTGCTTGTAAAGGATTCCGGTAACAGATGTATAGTGTCATGTTTGCGAAAATTGCACCAAGACTTTTTGTTGGGACTCAGTATTGTGCTTGAACAAGAGTGCTTCTCAATTTGGATAAACATATGATTTTCATGTTCTGGGTCATGCTTCTTGGAAGAAACTTTTGTGTCATTTCAACTTATGGGAGCCAAAAGTGATAGCCAGTCCAGCTCTGTGAAGATGGTTCGTTCTTGGGAATGGTTCGTCAGTTAAAATCTGCGCAGAATTGAGATCGGAAACTGCGACAAACTCATTGAATCCCACACAAACTGGAACTTGACAAGACTCACAATATTCAAAGTGTTATAAAGATCGACCACTACTCAGATACAAATTCAAGATAACTTGAATAACATGCAACCACTCAACACCCACAAATTAACAGGAAATTAAAAGAGAAATAAAAGGAACGAAGAACACCGGATTTTATCGAGGTTCGGCGTTAACGAGCCTACATCCCTGCGAACTCCTTCAAATCAAGGGCGTTCGATTTGCACTAATCTTCAAGCAACAAACAATCAATCCGATTACAACTCTTCACCGAGAGCAACAACGAAAAACTCACAATCTCTCAAGAACTTGGCTTTTCCAGAGAATCTCACTCAATGCCTTTTTCTTACAGTGAATTTTTCGATCTATCCTTCACTCTCTAGCTATCTCTATTTATTACATCAGCACAAGTGTTAGATAATTCTTCGAAATTGAAGACGTCGAGGCTTGAATCACGCATAGGAACGCTTTCCTTATAGTATTTCGAGTACCATAAAGTGTCTTAAGGTTTCTGTACAAGAATACCGCAGGATACGACAAGCCTAGTTCGGACTGCACCAAGACAGAGTGAAAATCCGAAAATAAGCAAGAACCGTGTTTCTGGATAAGTGTTTCGGGAAGAGAGAAAATTGGTTCGAGAACCTGTATTGATTACTGAATCCAAAGTCGGATTATATAAGTAATCGTACCCGTTCGCGAAGAGGTTCGAAGAACAGACGCGCTATTTCGGTCGAACTACGGTTATAGTCGCAAACGACACGACCGTTGGCCAAACGATCATTCGTTTCGAAGCGACGTGACCGTTGGTTTGAACGGTAACCAAAAATAACTACTAAATGAGGAGGCGCGACCGTTGGCGAGAATCGCCGCGAGAAGCCCGCGGATCGTGCCGTTTTGCCTGGAGGTCGAGCTCACCTGGAGTTCGAGCTTGCCTGGAGGTCGAGCTCGCCTGGGGTTCGAGCTCGCCTGGAGGTCGAGCCTGCCTGGAGGTCGAGCTTGCCAAGTCGAGCTGGAATGACTTCGTCACTTCGTCCAGTCGACCTCGCCCCAGTTGATCTGAAATGACTCCGTCACTTCGTCCAGTCGACCTCGCCCAGTCGGTCTGAAATGACTTTGTCATTTCGTCCAGTCGACCTCGCCCAGTCGGTCTGGAATGACTTCGTCATTTCGTCCAGTCACCTCGTCACTTCCTCATTCACCTTAGCATTTGTTCCATGTGGGACTCTTTCCCACACACAAACTCACTTTCTCAATCAACAACACACTATTTTGTCTTTTAGTGAACAAATTAAATTGAGCTAATTAAAGCACCTATTTAATGTTACTCAATTTCCAACAATCCCCCACTTGTTCAGAAAAGTCAAGATAGAATCCAGAAAAGAAACAAAGAGTGTTAGTACAGATAAGTATCTTTCGATTTGAACTTATCCTTAGTATAAGCAACACAAGACTTTATCAGAAATTAGGTAGCCAGGCTTTGAACCTATTTTCCTTGTGATAAAATCGGTGTTACTCAACACACACCCTTTAGTGTTCTTTGCATATATCACACGCTTAGCACCGTTAATGGCCATGTGCTCATCCTGTCTCGTGAATTTTTCATGAGAGAAACTCCAGCTCTCACTTTGGGACGGCACCATCCTGAAATTCACATAGGTGAAGTTCTTACAGTATATCTGTTACGTATAGATACTTGTCCTCAAGACTGAACTTCATTAAGAGTTAAGAAACTCAACCTCCCGATTGTAACAGTAAACATTATTATATAATGTTATGAATATCCAATTCAATGACTTGTTCGTACCCATTGAACCTATTGTTAGTCATTTCCTAACCTTAGGTTGGGTTGCCATCATTGTCAGATCGCTACTCAAAGAGTTTAAGACCCATACCTCTCGAGGTCGATCTCACCAAATCTCTTGCAAGAGGTTTAGTGAACGGATCAGCAATATTAAAGCTTGATCTTACATATGTGAGCGAAATGATTCCATCTTTGATCAATTTCCTCACATAGTCATGTCTCAGACTAATATGTACATTATGATCTCGCTAAAGTTGATTGACTATCACAATGTATCGACATGGTTGATATATTGTCTTTAGCCAATGGAACTTCTAAAAGAAGATCCCTCAACCATTCAGCCTCTTGACCTGCGGAAGCAAGAGCCACGAACTCTGATTCCATGGTCGAATGAGTGATACAAGTTTGTTTCTTTGATTTCCAAGAAAACCGCCCCACTGGCAAGTGTAAACACCCATCCTGTCGTAGATTTGTTATCTCCGACACTCGATATCCAACTTGCGTCAGTATATCCTTCTAGTACGGCAGGAAAATGACCGTATTGAAGTCCAAGATTTTTGGTTTTCAAAAGAAATCCAAAAATTCTCCCAATGGCCTTCCAATGCTCGGCACTTGGATTGCTAGTAAATCTACTCATTTTACTAACGGCGAATGCTATGTCTGGTCGAGTACATTGCATCAAGTACATAAGACAACCAACCGCACTAGCATATTCCAATTGAGCCACAGCCCTTCCATCATTCTTTTCAAATTTTACACTTGGATCAAATGGGGTGTTCACTTCTTTGAAATTTAAATGTTTGAACTTATCAAGCACTTTTTCAACATAGTGTGATTGACTAAGTTCATAATCCCCACTGGTTCTACGAACCTTGATACCCAAAATAGTATCAACTTGTCCAAGATCTTTCATTTTGAAAGTGGAAGATAGAAACCTCTTCGTTTCTAATATTCCTTTCATCTCATTGCTAATGATCAACATATCATCAACATAGAGACATAGGAAGATCACAAGGTTACCACGCACCTTTGTGTACAAACACTTGTCACACACGTTAGGAACAAATCCATTCGAAAGTATGACTGAGTCAAACTTTTGATGCCATTGTTTGGGTGCTTGTTTTAATCCATATAATGATTTAACAAGTTTACAAACCTTTTGTTCATTACCCAGAAGCACATAACCTTCCGGCTGCTCCATGTAAATCTCCTCATCGAGATCTCCATTTAAAAATGCCATCTTGACATCCATTTGATGAACATTGAGGTTATACAAAGAAGCTAAGGCAAACAACACTCTAATTGTTGTTGTCCTTGCTACCGGTGCATATGTGTCAAAGTAATCAATTCCTTCTCGTTGTCAAAATCCTTTGGCTACTAATCTAGCCTTGTAAGTGTTAAGAGTACCATCACTATGATACTTCTTTCGGAACACCCACTTACACCCAATAGGTCTCGACCCTTTGGGTAGATCGACAATCTCCCAAGTGTGGTTTGACATAATAGAATCCATTTCATCTTGGATAGCATCCTTCCAAAAGGCGGAGTCTCGAGAAGCCACAGCTTCATTATAAGTCTTAGGATCATCTTCAATAAGAAGAATAATAGGAATCTTTCGAGCAAAACTCTCTCTATTTCCTTCTACTAGGTAAAAAGAAATGAGGCGAGAATCTATTTCGTTAGGTCCTAAATCCTTAGTCTTACGGACTCTTTTGCTTATCCGAAGTTCGGGTTGTTCTACAACTACCCTAGAAGAACTTTCCTCTCGAGGTTCTTCATTAGTGGAATTTTGAGATTCTTTTTCTTTCGAGTTAAGATTCTCAAAGAATTCCACATATCGGGATTCTACTATGACATTAGACTCTAAGTTTAGAAGTCTATATGCCTTCCTATTCGAAGCATAGCCAACAAAAGCACTTCGTATCCCTCGAGGACCCAACTTGGTCCTTTTAGGATCCATGTTTTTGTAGTAGGCTAGACACCCCAACACTTTGAAATACCCAATATTAGGCTTTCGCCCTTTCCATACCTCGTACGGAGATATTTGAGTTTTCTTTAAAGGAATACGGTTTAAAATATGACATGCGGAAAGTAAAGCTTCACCCCACAAACTAAAATGTAATTCAGAATGCATTAACATGGCATTTATCATTTCTTGAAGTGTCCTATTTTTACGTTCGGCTAAACCGTTTTGTTGTGGTGTTCTAGGTGCAGAACATTCGTGAACAATATCATTTTCTTCACAAAACGCATTAAAATCACTAGGAAAATATTCACCACCCCTATCACTTCTAAGGACTTTAATATTAACTCCTAATTGATTTTCTACTTCAGCCTTATACACCTTAAAAGCATTAAAAGCATCATCTTTATGTTTCAATAAAAACACATATGTAAAACTAGAGCAATCATCAATAAAGGTAATAAAGTACCTATTTCCCCCACGGGTTAACATGCCATTAAATTCACATAAATTAGAGTGTATAAGATCTAACAACTTAGAATTTCTCTCTACACTATAGAACGGTTTCTTTATCATTTTAGATTTCACACATATTTCACATTTATCTAATTTATCAGATTTGCACGAAATTAAACCACATTTAATTAACCTTTTCATAGTGCTAAAACCAATATGTGCTAATCTACTATGCCATAAAGAAACGGAATCAAACATATAAGCAGAAGGAAAAATTTCATTAATAACATTGTCAATAATAAATAGTTTGACCATCCCTTCACTGGAATAGCCTTTGCCAACAAATACACCATTACGGGTCAAGATAAGCTTGCCCGACTCATACACAGATTTGATCCCCGGTTTGCCTAGGAGATCACCACTAACTAGGTTCCTACACATATCCGGAACATGGAGAACATTGGTCAAAGTGACCGTCTTCCCGGAGGTGAAGTTGAGATCCACGTTTCCTATGCCGACAACTTGAGAGCGATGCTCGTTTCCCATCTGAACTTCTTGTCCATCATTGACTTCAGAATAGGTTTTGAAGGCAGCCCTATCATAGGTGACGTGAACGGTAGCACAAGTGTCGTACCACCACCATTGAACCTTGCCGTTGACCGCCATGAGTTCGCTCAACGTAGCGACTACGTTAGTATCGGTCATAGTGGCATCGACTTCTTTCTCTTCCGTCTTGCGGTGTCGACAATCTCGAGCATAGTGACCGGGTTTGCCACACACATAGCAGCCCCCTTTGGACCCCTTGGACCCCTTGGACCCGGGCTTGTTACCGGACGTGGATTTGCCGGAGTGCTTGAATTTCTTCGAGTCCTTTTTGGAACCCGAAAAACCTTCCTTGTCATTCATCTTCCTTTTGCCTTTAGCACTCACCGCATTGGCCTTGGAAGTACCGGCATCCGTCGTCTTCTCTCTCATCCTCGATTCCTCCTCAATTCGAAGATGTTTCTGGATTTGCTCCAAAGAGAAGTCCTCGGTGTTGTGAAGAAGATTCTTCCGATAGCCTTTCCACGAATTGGGCAACTTCGCAATAATCTTCACAGTCCTCAATTTGTTGACGATAACTTGCAATTCATGAACTTGAGCAAGTATAGGCTTGTCATCAAACATCTTGAAATCAAAGTAACTCGAGACAATGAACTTTTTGGTACCTTCTTCTTCCGCCTTGAACTTGTACTCGAGAGCCTTCCATATCTCGACCGCCGATGGATTGTCAGTGTAGAGATCGTAGAGTCGGTCCGACAATGTGTTCAGAATGTGTCCCCGGCATAGCAACTCGTCCTCTTGACGCTTCTACCGGTCCGCCTTGAGTTCTTCATCGTCATTGTCCGTCGGCTCCGGGATGGGCACCAACGTCGGGTCGAGCACGTAGAAGATCTTCATGACGGTGAGGAAGAAACGCATCTTGTCCTGCCAGCGGGTGAAATTGGTGCCGTCGAAGCGGTCCAACTTGACGAAGTCCTGGCTCATCACTTTCAGACTCGAAACAGACGCCTCGGTAGCCATAGCACAAGATACTATAAGATTGTTAGATAATTCTTCGAAATTGAAGACGTCGATGCTTGAATCACGCATAGGAACGCTTTCCTTATAGTATTTCGAGTACCCCAAAGTGTCTTAAGGTTTCTGTACAAGAATACCGCAGGATACGACAAGCCTAGTTCGGACTGCACCAAGACAGAGTGAAAATCCGAAAATAAGCAAGGACCGTGTTTCTGGATAAGTGTTTCGGGAAGAGAGAAAATTGGTTCGAGAACTTGTATTGATTACTGAATCCGAAGTCGGATTATATAAGCAATCGTACCTGTTCGCGAAGAGGTTCGACGAACAGACGCACTGTTTCGGTCGAACTACAGTTATAGTCGCAAACGACACGACCGTTGGCCAAACGATCGTTCGTTTCAAAGCGACGTGACCGTTGGTTCGAACGGTAACCAAAAATAACTACTAAATGAGGAGGCGCGACCGTTGGCGAGAATCGCCGCGAGAAGCCTGCGGATCGTGCCGTTTCGCCTGGAGGTAGAGCTCGTCTGGAGGTCGAGCTCACCTGGAGTTCGAGCTCGCCTGGAGGTCGAGCTCGCCTGGAGTTCGAGCTCGCCTTGAGGTCGAGCCTGCCTGGAGGTCGAGCTCGCCAAGTCGAGCTGGAATGACTTCGTCACTTCGTCCAGTCGACCTCGCCCCAGTCGATCTGAAATGACTCCGTCACTTCGTCCAGTCGACCTCGCCCAGTCGGTCTGAAATGACTTCGTCGTTTCGTCCAGTCGACCTCGCCCAGTCGGTCTGGAATGACTTCGTCATTTCGTCCAGTCGACCTCGTCACTTCCTCATTCACCTTAGTATTCGTTTCATGTGGGACTCTTTCCCACACACAAACTCACTTTCTCAATCAACAACACACTATTTTGTCTTTTAGTGAACAAATTAAATTGAGCTAATTAAAGCACCTATTTAATGTTACTCAATTTCCAACAACAAGTACATAATACCGGGTAGATACATAAAAACAGAAATAACCGTCTAGACCTCCTAGCATGAACCTCGGCCGTTGATGATCTCTTAATCTTGGCCACTCAGATGACCACGTCAGCAAGTGACTTGAGCATGATCTTCAGCCTGGAGATTCACCTGGACACTGTAGATGCCGCTGATCTTGGTGACGTGTACTGCAGTTGGAGCTGAACCTTCAACACGAAGTATTTGCAATAAATGGCTCTTCAGAGAGAGCTGTGGATTTGGGACTGCCCAACTTGAGCACAATTCCAGTAGAAAGGACTCCCAAACTCTCTTGAGTATTTAGATATCAATGGCTGTCCTTTGCTGGAAAACAATAATCGCAAGAAGCTAATCAGTGAACGCCGCAACAAAATACACGTTACGATATCATATGACAGGTAACTTGCAGTTTAACTCGATCGCTGTCCCCATTTTCATCTTATCATAATTCGAAAATCATAATATTTAGATTTCGTTTATTTCGGTACTGATCTTAAGGAAAGAATTTCAGGCACATGTGACAATGCTTTTCTCTACACTTAGATTTTAATAAATTGATCCGATGAGATACTACAACATTTATTTGATTCTCTCTTATTTTAATACTCACAATTATGATTACAAAAAAAAAAAATCCTTATATCATTTTGCTTCATATAATAGCGTTGTACATTGAAATCGTGTACAGACTATATCTGAACCTGTTCGTCGGGAGATCCGAAGGCGAGACAGTGAACGAGCACGGATATCACCGGCTCTCAGAGTCAGAACGGCCTCAATCAGAGAAAACTCCGATCTCGATTCTCGACAACAATCGCCTCAGCTCTCGAAAATTCGTCACTCTCTCGAAAACAACACATCATCACAAAGACACAAACCCTAAATCAAAAATCGAGCTCGTTGCGTATACGTACTGATACGAGACTAAGGATTTGAGATTTTCCACCGCAGAAGAGGTCTAAGCCTCGACGATCATCTCATCCTCCACCGGAGATTCTTCTTCTTCCGTCGTTGGTCCCACGCGGTAGAGCCGCTTCGCCCGGACCAGAGACTCTCTCCTCTCTTTCCCCACCGTCACCGCGTTTTGCCTCCGGCGACTCGCCGCGCGTTTCCGACTGATCACCGCCGTGCGAAATGAAACTGGTCAGTGAGCTCTGAGATTGAAATATATATGGAATTCCATAGAGTTCATAGTCATGCACTTATGCTAAATAGAAACGACATAGTATTAAAAACGACGAGGTCTTAAAAACGACATTGTTCGTTGCAAAAAATAAAAAAACGACATAGTCGATAGAAACGACATCGTTCCTTTTTTAGAAAAGAAAACGACATCTTTCGTTCCAGAAAATGGAAAACGACAGTTTCAGAAAACGACATCATTTGTTTCAGAAAATAAAAACGACATCATTTGTTTCAGAAAATAAAAACGACAGTCGTGAAAAACGACATCGTTCGTTTCATAAATAGAAAACGACAGTCTTAAAAAACGACTTCCCTATGTTTCAGAAGACAGAGTGTTAAAAACGACATCAGTGCTCTCAGAAAGTAGAAAACGACATCCTTCGTGACAGAAAATTGAAAACGACAGCCAAATAAAACGACATCGTGACAGAAAAAATGAAACGATAGTCAAATAAAACGACATCAGTGAACTGCGTATTTATGATATTCATATACCCCGTCCAGCTTTGGAATGCTTTACCATCGAAAAATGCACAGATTTATGAGAATGTATCAGTTTAAAAGACAAATATGAGCATTTCTTGATGCAAAATGAAGTTTAACATCGAAGAGATAAAGAAAAGAAAAGGCGGAGAAGCAGCTCAATGGAAAAGGCAAACGAAATTTGATGCAAAGGGCATTCCTTTCTCTTCATTTTTATTTTATTTATATAAGTTTACTCTATTGATTCCCATTCTTAGTAGATTTTGAATGTTGCAGAGGGAAAAAAAAATGCCTACATGCTTAATGTCTTTTTCTATTCTCTTTTTTTTTTTTTTTTTTTTTTTTTTTTTATGTTTATAATTTTACTTTCAAAATTTGTTCTGAATATTTCTTTCTTCTTTGCTACTGAACTGGGATTCGTAGTATGAATATCAGAAGTATGCGAGTATTATGACACTGATGATATTTGACCTCTTGTGAATTTCTAAGGCCTTCTATTAATCATGATCAACATCTTTTATGCTCTGTTTCCACTTTTTGTTTACTTCCGTAGAAGTCCTTTGTGAATTACTGGTGGTTTATTTATTTATTTATTTTTTTGTGCTTTGTTATCGTCACAATTCAAAGGAGTTTGAATCACTATAACTCTAATATATATCCTTGAGATGAATATATCAGTGGACAGCTTGTTAAATGGAATTGAGATAAAGCATAATTCAGTGTAAGAATCATTGGTAAAAAGATTAGTCTTTTCGAAAACAAGAGAGCCTTGTCTTGGGAATGATTAAATGTAAAGCCTTAATCTTATGCCAAATTGTTATAAATTGAAAAGTGATGATATCCTCTTTCGGCAATAGAGAGCAGTGAAAAACCAAAGCAGTGAATTTTGTGCTTCTGAAATAGTAAAGAGCTTGAAGGATTTGTAAGACTTAAAACTCCTTTTATAAAAGAGCTTGGAAGTTGTTAGCCTGTTTCTGATATTTCTCTAAATTAATAACACTCGAACTTCTTTCCAAATTCATCCATTAACTCTCTCACATTATTGAAGATAACACTCGAACTTCTTTCCAAATTCAGCTTTGATATTTGACTGAGAACATGGCTGAATTGGTTGACGGAGCTATTCTGGGTGCTTCCTTTCAGTTTCTGTTTCAAACAATCGATTCCGCCGAGATCGTCGACTTTTTCGAAGAAAACACTGCAGCTTGTTAATGCAGTGCTTTATGATGCTGAGACGAAGCAGTTGAGCAACCCGAACGTCAAGAAATGGGTTGAAGGGCTTATAGACGCTGTCGAAGATGCGGAGAATCTATTGGACGAGATCTCAACTCATGCTTTGGAAACAAAGATTCTTGGTGCTGATTCGAAATTTTTGACTGTTTTTACTGCATCTTTTTATTCCCGTGGTCGTCGTGATAAGAATTAAAGATGGAGGAGATCATCGGGAAGTTGGAGGATATATGGGGTGAGAAGGATATTCTTGGTCTTAGCAGTGGTCTTAGAAAACGACATAGTATTAAAAACGACATTGTTCGTTTCAAAAAATAAAAAAACGACATAGTTGACAGAAACGACAGCGTTCCTTTTTTAGAACGGAAAACGACATCTTTCGTTTCAGAAAATAGAAAACGACAGTTTCAGAAAATAAACACGACACTCGTAAAAAACGACATCGTTCGTTTCATAAATAGAAAACGACATCCTTTTGTTTCAGAAGAGAAGAGTATTAAAAACGACATCAGTCCTCTCAGAAAGTAGAAAACGACATCCTTCGTGACAGAAAATTTAAAACGACATCGTGAAAAATGAAACGATAGTCAAATAAAACGACATCAGTGAACTGCGTATTTATGATATTCATACGCCGTCCAGCTTTGGAATGCTTTATCATCGAAAAATGCACAGATTTATGAGAATGTCATATCAGTTTAAAAGACATGTATGAGCATTTCTGGATGCAAAATGAAGTTCAACATCGAAGAGATAAAGAAAAGAAAAGGCGGAGAAGCAGCTCAATGTAAAAGGCAAACGAAATTTGATGTAAAGGGCATTCCTTTCTCTTCATTTTTATTTTATTTATTTATTTAAGTTTACTCTATTGATTCCCATTCTTAGTAGATTTTGAATGTTGCAGAGGGAAAAAAATGCCTATATGCATATTGTCTTTTTTCTATTCTTTTTTTTTTTTTTTTTTTTTTTATGTTTATAATTGTACTTTCAATATTTGTTCTGCTCTACATATTCCTCAATATTTCTTTCTACTTTGCCACTGAACTGGGATTCGTAGTACGAAAATCAGAAGTAGGAGTCCTTTGTGAATTACTGGTGGTTTATTTTATTTTATATTTTTATTTTTGTGCTTTGTTATCGTCACAATTCAAAGGAATTTGAATCACTATAACTCTAATATATATCTTTGAGATGAATATGTCACTATAACGCTAATATTTTTTTTTTTATCTCATATCTCGATTCTCTTCTTCTCAATCTCCTCTTTGAGAGTCGAAAGCAGCTAGCGAGACTTCTTTTCCTCCTTGAGCAACATGTTGCAGCTGATCTCGGCTTCCTTAAAAAAAAAATAAAGAAGACGAGCATTTTTACAATTATTAAAAAAAAAAAACCTGAGCAGCGTTGTGACTCGCTGCCTGAGTGAGAAGGCCTCAAAACTGACCTTGCTTCAGAGATTTTATCCGGAAAATGGAAAGTGCCGCCGCTTTGTCGTACTCATCGCAAGCCATTTTCAATTGTTGAACTCTAAAGCTCTCTTCGTTCCCGTTTCTAGGCCTCCCACTTTCACGTACTCGTGCACCTTTCAATAAATTATTTTCTATCGATATATTACCGTCCATACATGATTATCTACCTTTTACATCACATCGCCGCTTCATCTCCTGGAAGAGAACACCATTACACAATGAGTACATAAACAAAATAAGGAAGATACATTATTGGTTAGTGGCCATATAATTTTTGTTTTTTTTTATTTGGACATAAAATAATTAAAGAATGTGTTATGAAAACTTGCACGTTTTGGAAGGAATTTAAGCTAAAAATTGAGTAAGTTTAGAAGCGGAAAAATTCGCTTCTAATATTTTTGTTTGGATATTTAGAAGTGGGAATCCACCTCTAATGTATAATTACGCCTCTAATATTTGTTTTGTACGTAGAGGTGGAATTATGCCTCTATATCACTAATTTCGCCTCTAAATTGAGGCGAAAATTCCGCCTCTAAATTACTTGCCGCCTCTAAATGTCATTTTTCTCCTAGTGGTCTATGTAATTTTGTGTTTAATGTCGGTATATTTGTGCTTATTTGTTAATGTCGGTAAATTACTTATTAATTGCAGCCTGAATAAATTTGTGAGACTATGAGCAGCCTTCGAATGTCACGGTGAAGCTCTCTAGGTCGGTCATATCGGCAGCGAAGATCTAAATATATATTTTTAATTTTTTATGGATTTTTGTTGTCAATAATAAGATAAGTTATTTTTTGTCGTGTTTTCTTAATTTTTTCCATTTATTTATTTTATTTTTGTTAATTCATTTTATGTATGGTATTTGTTTATTCAATGAAGGGTGTTTTTGTCTTTAATATTCGTTTATTTCGGTAAATGACTAAATTACAAAATTTATCGAATGTTGGCTATAAATCCTTAAAACCACGTTTCAGATTGGCTACATTGTTTTTCTATATATATATTTTGCAAGTGATCACAACAAACAAGTTAGTGTTTTTTTTTTTTTTTTTTTTTTTTTTTTTTTTGCTAGAAATCACAACGAGTTAGTTAATCATTGAGGCCATGTAACGGGGGAAAACATACTTTAAATATACAGTTGTAGTTAAAAATTTGAGCTTGCCTGTTCTGAATTCAAGCTTTCATGTTGTAATTAACTAGTTAGTTAAAAATTTAAACTAACTAGTTACAAAAAGTTAGTTATTTATTGTTACAGGGAAACAAAATATTTAAATTTATGGTACGTCATTAAAATTTGAGTTTTATAGTTCTAAGTAACGAATATATTATTTAATTAGGTCAACAGACATGCGTATAATAGCATAACAGGCATATTTTGGGTTGACCAACAAATATAATCTGCATTTTTATTATTAAATGGACTGCATAAAAAAAAATACTATCACTATAAATGCCATGCATGCTAATTGCAAAACTCTTCACCGAATACTCATTTACAAAAATAATAATAATAATAATAATAATAATAATAATAATAATAACAAGAATAATAATCATCGGTGATTGTGGTCGTTTTCCAAGTAGCGAAGGAGAGATGGTATCAAAGTTTGTTGTGTGGTGTGTCGTTGCCATGTTGTCAAAGTTTGTTTATTTGTTTTTAGTTTTTTAGTTTTGAGAAGTTATAGTTATATAAGAGAAAATAAAATCTTAAGTACGCAGTAAAAGTTTGAGCTATCTTGTTCCAAGTACCCATTATATTTCTTAGTTATAACAACAAACAGACAGACTTTTAATAGCATATACCTACACATTCCGAGCTGACCAACAAACATGATTAGCCAAAGATTATTCAAAACGTTGAAGTCACATTTTTATTATTAGTCCACCCCAAAAATGGACAAAAAAATTCTCACTATAAATCCCTTGCATACTCTTACAAGCTACCAAACCAAGCATATAATCCCTAATCCTTAGTTGTTGTCGTTTTCCACATAGCCAAGGCGAGATATGAGGATTTCAAAAATTTTTGTGTGGTGTATCGTTGCCATGTTGGCGTGCTCGTTATTGGTGGGGCCCGCAATGGGGAAGCGAATCGGAAACGGTGCAATAGGTTGGAATAGAAATAACTGTAAAGGCAAACAGTGCGTTCCGCCCCCAACTAATAACTATCAAAGAGGTTGTCTAAAGGTCCACAATTGTCGCTCCCCACCCGGTCAAAAACCCGAAGCCCAAAGTCCACCCGAAGAATAAGAGCTTTTCCGACAGTGTAGTAGTCATAATGGACGTGGACGAGATAATTCTTTTTAAATTGTTATTTCGTTTTCTATCAAATAATAACTTTGAAAATGATCATTTTGATCTATTTTATATTGTATTAACTATTTATGATATTTGTTTTTTCTCTATCTCGGTTTGATTGTCCGTAACGGATAATGTCTGTTTTAGTTAAAACGGAGAATGTGAGTGGTTTCCCCTAATAAAAAGCTTAATCTCTTAACATTAGCCTCAATTTTCTTTTAATATTATCATTAACATTATTTCATAATATTACAAAGTTTATTTTATTTCAATATCTATAATATTCATGATCACTTTAAATCGAAGCAATGAAAATGTGTACTTAGTCTAAAACAAATCTTATTTTATGTCAATCTGTACTTTATTTCAATTTGCACACATATTTAAAGGGTATTGTAACATCTATATAGCAAATGTTTAAACTGCATTTGAACTAATGCTGAGTTAATATATTTGGAAAATAACCACCATTTTTATTAATTGATACAAAATAACAATAATACCTTATAACATACTCTCTTTTTAAAAAATAGCCAAACTTTCATTTTATTAAGAAAATAATCCACTAATTAAGGCAAAGTAAATCAGTTAACTGGTTATGTTAATTTAATTTACTTCGAAAAATATTCCATCAGACCGAAGTAAATTAAATAAAAAATGACCCAAAATATCCGATCATATCATATCTTGCCGGATCTTGTCAAAGCGATAAATATGCCACATTACATTATATGTGATCTTTTGCGCAAATGTTTTAAAGCGCGTTTCAAACACACTTATAATGTGCTTTTAAGCTTGAATCATAATGAGTCCTTGGATGTTTTTGATAAATTTTTTTTTTTTTTTTTTTTGTAATTTTCTTTCATTTTATAGGTTTCTAATGAGCTACGAGTGCTTTGACGTTAATTAATTGAATAACTTTGGGGTGATTCGAAGACTGGACACAAGTTAGACTGAAACAAGAAAGCTAGCGCCTTCTTTAACATGCTTTTGAGATTCATAATTGAATATTTTGGATGATTCATTTTCCGCATTGATTAGAGTTTCTCTTGATATTGAGAGGTTATATAGTTCGTCAATTATTTAGGATTGTTATATACTCGAGAGAGGTTAGCAATTATTTTCGTGAACTTGATATTGGAAACATAATAAACGAGGCAATGGTAGATAAAATAAGGATAGTTATCATCATTGATCCATGGTGAAATCTTGACCCTGTAATTTTTCATTTTTTAAACTCGTTTTAATTACTTGTATTTTAATTCAAGGGTAATCTAGCAACGTAGCCAATTTCAAACATGGTTATAAGGATGTAGTCAATGCTTGGTAAATTTTGTAATCTAGCCATTTACAAGAATAAACGGTTAGAAAATATCAGACTTACCATTATGTAATATAGATCATAGAAACCAACTATTAGCCAACGTTTCAGACAGCCGAAACTTATCGTGTGTAAAATAAACGGAAATGAATTGAAATTAACCCAAGAAAACTTGATATCGCAACTAATTGGACTACAAAAAAGAAAAGAAAATATTGTGCAATAAATGGGATATCGCGTGTAGAATAAACGTAAATTAACAAAAAAAAAAAAAAAAACTTGGTATTGCAACTAATTGGAGTACAAAAAAAGAAAGAAAATATTGTGGAATAAATCAAGTTAATGTGTATTAAAGTAGTATTATTTGGCTGCGATCAAAACGTTGACTACATGTTTATGTTTATATGCTTTTAATAAATGTTAATGTAGTAATTTGTTAAATGAATAATAAAGTCACGTCATTATTTGTGGTTACATTTGAAATTTAAATGAAACATTGATTAGATTGCAATACCAACATTTCAAGTGACCAATCCGTGTAATTTGACTTTATTTAATTACTTGTTCTCTAAATTATTGTGAATTCAATTCGTGTGAGATTGATACTCGCAATTAGTATATTTTATTACTTGGACGACATGTGACATGTATCCTTGCGCGACTAAAAATATGGCAACAATTTATTTTAACACTTTTTATTATTTCTTACAATCCCCGATTCCATTTGTTTCATTTTTTATGACCACCTTATATTCGGTCTCATGATTCAGTATCGGATTTGGATTCCCTGTGTTGTGGGTTTCTGACCTTACATTCATTGATATGATCAGAAGGGGTTTTTTTTTTTTTTTTTTTTTTTTTTTTCATTTTCCCCCATAATTTACTATATTTCAACTTCTATTAGCTTACGTAAAAAATATTTACTTCTATTAGTTTAGGCGAAGCGATTGCTATGTGATTAAGATTTCATATTTTGTTTTGCAAATGAATGTCGTGTTAACTGTCATGTAACAAAATGCGTAAGCAATTTTGTAACGAATAATAACTTTGAAAATGATCATTTTGATGTATTTTATATTGTATTAACTATTTATGATATTTGCTTTTCTCTATCCTGGTTTGATTGTCCGTTTTAGTTAAAACGGAGAATGTGAATGGTTTCTCCTAAAAAAAAAAGCTTGATGTCTCAACATTAGCCTCATTTTTCTTAATGTCTTAACATTAACTTTATTTCAGAATATTACAAAGTTTATTTAATTTCAATGTCTCTATGGTAATCATGATCACTTTAAATCAAAGCAATGAAGAATGTGTACTTAGTCTATAATAAAGAAGAAATTTCGGTTAATCAATTCTTTTTTATTTAATTTTTAATTGAAATTAACCGGTTAAAATTAATTGAGCAACTAATTATAACCGAATTTTCGGTTAAAATTAACCGTTCGGTTAATTTTAACCGAGTAAATTATCAATTAATTGAGGTTAACCGAATTTTTTCATAAATTTATTAAAAATATGATATAATTATAAAGCCTTTATTTGTGACACAGTTTTGTGAAGCTATACGGTGTTTTACAAGACAGCCGTCATTGTTGACTTTTACAATACAAGTTAAGTGCTATTTCGGTTAACTTCGGTTAATTGAGAGAATTTTTTTTAGGTTAACAATTAACCGTTAACCTAATATTTCGGTTATAGGTTAACCTCAGTTAACCGAAATTTCTTCTTTAGTCTATAACAAAGTTTATTTTATTTCAATGTGTACTTTATAACATAGTTTATTTCAATGTGCACACATACTAAAAGGGTGTTGTAACACCCTTGTAACTATATAGCCTATGTTTAAATTGCATTTTAACTAACACTGAGTTAATATAGCCAACATTGTTTATTGATTGATAAAAATGACAGTAATACCTAAATTATTTCTTGCCTATTTGACACCGTGTCGTGCGTAGTAAAAAATAGACCCACGATTAAATGCAAATTGCAGAAATTGAGGAACCACTTCTCTTAGCACGCAACCATGATCAAAATCAATTGACTCTAATTTTTGCTGATATCTGTTACTAAGAAGCAACTTTCCAGATCTTGATCATCACACAAAACAACATCTAAATCGGATTTTTGTTATTTATATATTGATTTATAATCAACAATGAACAACCACATTTAAAACATTAACGGTCAGACAACTTAACTGCAGATATAAACATGACAAACAAGTTAGAAATAGTAACCGTATCCTATAATTTTTTTTAAAGAATTAATGGTATTTTTGCTCCATAAATTATAACGATTGAACAGTGACTCTTGTAATTTTGAAAATTGCTTTTTCACTCTTATGTTTGAAGACATATAAGATTTAATCTTTTTGTTAAGTTCTCCGTAAAAAAAAATGGGTTAAATAAGTAATGTGCGTGTCATGTGACTTTAAATTGAATGAGATTATCAAATTACCCTTATTACTCTTCTTATTATTATTATCAAGGTTTGAAATTCCGCGGAATCCGATCGGAAATCGGACCGGAAACTATTTTTTTTAGAGTCCCGGTATTGATATGTACAAAATCGGAATTTTTCTTGGATTCCGGGGAAACCGTTCCGGTTTTTCGGTGTTTTCCGGTGAATCTATTCACTTTCCGGTTGTCTTTAGACAAATTCTCACGCATTCCGATAGAAACTTACCGATAAGTGGTCAAATATCAACAATTATTAAAATATGATGATATTTAGTGCTCTTCACGAAATTTGTCGTTAATTTTTTATGATTTAATTCAAATTCTTAGTTTCTAACTTTATTATTATGTTTAATTAGAGTTTATATCCAAAAAAATCAATTTTTTGGTTACATAAAAAAATAGAGTTTAGATTTGAATGTCTTTTTTTTGTTTTTTTATTAAATTAGTTGTAGAATATGAAATCTCATGTATAATTTGTTGATTTTTAACATGAATATTATCATTATTTTGATTTTGATTATTATAACTTATTAAATAAATAAAAAATAAAAGAGAAAAAATATATATATATATATATATATATATCTCTCTCTCTTTTTTCTCCCTCCGTCTTCGATCTTACTGCCTCCGATCTCCAAATCATACTGGCTCCGATCTTTCTCATTGAAAAGCAACATTTGTTGGCCCTCGATTTTGGCAGAGAAAAACGCGGTGTTCTTGTGGCCTTGGTAATAAGGTTTGGCCGAATTAAGGGTGACCGAAAAAAATCTCTTTTTCCGGTAGTGTGGGATGAGCTTGATTCGCCGGACGTAGAACCCGACTCTCTTGTTAGGGTTTCGGACGGTGATATTGAGCGCGAGGTAGTAGAAGAGCGTGTCGTTCGGACCGGGACGTACTCGAACTTCGTGAGAGAAGCGTCGGTGACGGTGAATTTGAGATATTGAGGGAGAAATATCAGCCATATGATGAGACTCCATAGCTTCAGTTTATCCTCGGCCTCTCAATTGACGAAGCTCAACGCACCTCTCTGCTCTCGATACGTCACTTCCAGTCAGTTGCTTTTGACTTCCTACGAATTCAGCCTTTTTGAATTCTCAATCCAATTTCAGTTTTTTTTTTTTAAATTTTCATTACATCTTAGTTTCGGTTTCAGGATTCAATCGGGCTTCGATTCGCTGCGCTGTTAGTTTTAGACCCTGCATTGATATTCACAAGGTTTTTATCTTCTTTTTCCCTCTTTGATAAAATAAGGCCTGATTTCAGTAGTTTGTAGTTGGATTGAGTCTTTGTATATAGCTCGTTTCATGAAATCGAAACACTTCATATCAGATCGTTTCATGATAAAACCTCTTGTTTCTCAAATGATTGTTGTTGTCGCACGAAAATGAACAACGATTAAATACCTCGGGCGGTTCGATCCAAGGCCGGACCAAGTGATCGCGCCCGGGCCAAAAATGGGAGCTCGTAGACCGAGCTGCACCCTCCAGACCCTGAGGTGTGTTTTGGGGGGTGTGACTGTGCCAAGGGTTGGCTGCCTACGTACCCTTTAGTCAGGATCAGGTCAGAACGTAGTTCAATTTGTGTATTGGGGGCTATCTTGGGCTCGGAGGCTTTGGGAATCCAAGGCTTTAGAGTGAGACCCGGCTCGTAGCTTCTAGTGAAGATTTTAGAGGGGTCGCTTGCTCGTAGCTTGGAGTTCTAGCTCAAGGGCCAAGAAGCAGGAGAGCGGTGTGTACCGCAGAAGCTCGGGTAACAGAAGAGGAGCGCGCTCCCTCTCGTGGAGGGGGGTCCTCGTGTTTCTGAGCCGAGGGAGGAGGAGTGCACGCTCTTGGAATATCACAAGAGCACGAGAGAGAATTCTCGAGAGAGAAGTATTGTTGGAATGAAAGTTGTGTGGCTGAATGAGCGTGTCTCTTTCCTTCCCGAAGGGGGGGGGGTGTATTTATAGTTGTGGAGAGAGGCCTTGGGCCGGCCCCTTGAGGCCCACCGGGTGGCCGGGAGCGGGGCGCGCGAGGCTTCACGCCCGGGAGGGCGCAGGGCGCGCGGGACATGTCGCCTGGATGGGCGCGGGACTTGTCCGGGCGCGGCGTGCCCGGCCGAGGCGGCAAGGATGCTCGGCCGGGGCGGCAGGGGCACCCGGCCGAGGCAGCAGGGGCGCTCGGCCGGGGCAGCAGGGGCGCTCGGCCGGGGTAGCAGGGGCGCCCGGCCGAGGCAGCAGGGGCGCTCGGCCGGGGCAGCAGGGATGCTTGGCCGGGGCAGCAGGGGCACCCGGCCGAGGCGGCAGGGACACCCGGCCGAGGCAGCAGGGGTGCTCGGCCGGGGCGCGGGAGCGCGCGCGCGGGCCGGGAGGCCGGGGCGTGGGAGCGCGCGCGGGCCGGGAGGCCGGGGCGCATGGTGCGCGCGAGCCAGGCGCGCTAGGGCGCGCTGAGGCCCATTGGGCCGGGGGCCTCAGGGCCGGGGGCGCAGGGTGCGCGCGCCGGCCGTGCCGGGCTGTGGGTGCATCAGAGCGCTCGGTCCTGGGTGGCCGGGGCCCATTGGGCCTCCGGCCGGCAAAGCCCGGCCGGCCTTGAATCGTTTTTGAATTTCCGGTGTCCCGAAAACGACCGGTAACAATTGTTTTGTATGATAAAAACTTCATATTTTGCTTGCGTTATGATAGATTCGGGTTAAACCGATGAAATGTTTAATCTTTGCAGGATTTTGACTTCACATTTAGCTCGTTTCATGCTAAAATTGGGATAACAAATGATTGTTTCTAGGATAAAGACTTCGTATATATTGTTTCGCAGTATAGAGACTTCATATATATCTTGTCTCATGATAAAATTGGGTTACATAGTTCGATCATAACTACGAAACAAGGTATCGAACGATTTTAGTGAGATAATGACGAAGTGAGATAATTAAGATACCGGAATGAGACACCCCCAAGACTAGGTTAAACAAACGGAGTTCTTTTTTTATCGCTCGTGTTTATATCTTATCAAGCCAAAAAAAAAAAAAAATAGTTTATCGGTCGAGGTATAAACTATTGAAGTTTGTGGTTCTGATAATGTTTGAAGGGGAAAGTGAAACAGATTGTTGGTTCGACTCTTAAGGACACGGCAGAAGATGGGTCGAGTCTTGTGACCAATTTCGAGTCCGACAAATCGGCCGCCGAATATGCAAAGTTGTACAAAGAATCTGGACTTACGGGCGGTCACGTGATCATGCTCGGAGCGGATCCTCTGAGCAAAGTCGCCGCCATCGAAGCATTGCACGCGTATCCCGGTACTTTCAGATACATATTTTAAGTTGGGCTCTATTGGCAGATGATCTATATCTTGAGGACTGAGACTTTTTTTAAAACATTTAGGTGGTTTGCAAGTCGGAGGTGGAATTAACTCTGATAATGCTATGAGTTACATTGTCGAAGGAGCTAGCCATGTCATTGTCACATCAGTATGTTAATTTCGTTTCTTCCTTATACAATTAACATGTTTTGAATTCAGGGTGTTATAGACTTTAAGCCCAGAAACCTAACAGATACTGATGAATCAAAAATGAAAAAAGAAGTCCAAGAACAAGAGACCCTATTAGAACAAGAACTTAGAACTAATCTCAGGGAAGTACAATAAGTTCTTTGACAAGAACATCATGCACAGACCATTCTTGATCCAATATCAAACAAGAATTTAGAACTAGTCACAGAAAAGCAGGATCACATCACAACTCTCTGATCTCAACTTGCTCTTTACTTTAATTAACAAGAAATTATTCGTCTCATTGACTAATCTCAATATAATCAAACGACACTATGTACATATCTGTTTTTTATGACTGTTTCAACTGTTTTTTGTTTTTTTGATATTTTTTTTTCTGACGTGGCTTGGTGAATATTAAGACACAGGGCAACGAAAATACATTTGGCATGATTTTTATATTATGATTAACATCATGAAATTGAAAGCAACTGAATGAGACAACTTTTTTACAAGATTTTTTTTTCATTGTTGCTGATAGAGCTTGTAATTTCACTTTTTCTTTCCCAAACGGAATGATATCAAACCCAAAGATTTTATGATTTTTTTTTATTATTATCATTGTGCTTTGTTTCCATGTAGTATGTATTTAATGACGGAAAAATGGACCTTGAGAGGCTTAAAGATCTTGTTCGTGTTGTCGGGAAAGAAAGGCTCGTTTTGGATCTTAGCTGCTGAAAAAAGGTACAATATTAATAGCAAAATGGACTTTGCATATCTTCGGATTATAGTTTGAGCATAAATGTAACGTGACATTTAGGTCTTCTGTTTCAGTTTTCAGGGCTCTTTCTCAACGTAAATAATAAGCAATTTTTAACAACGAATTCCGCTGAACTTTCTTAATTATATATTTTCTTTTAAGATCTATCCTTTGATGTTGATAAGCAGGAAGGTAGATATGCAATTGTTACGGACCGGTGACAAAAGTTCAGTGATGTGTATCTGGATAAGGAAGTATTGGATTTCCTTGCTAGCTATGCTGACGAATTTTTGGTCCATGGTGTCGATGTCGAAGGAAAAAAGTATGCCATTTTTTATCTCGTAGCGAATTTTGTTCATGGAAGAGATAATCATCAGACTGATAGAGAGAAAAAAAAAAAGTTGATATTTATTTAATTAAAGTTGTTTATCCTCATGCAGGTTAGGCATTGATGAAAAGCTCGTAGAATTGCTTGGAAAGCACTCACCGGTTAGTCCAAATAGAGCCAGAAAACCATTTAAAAGGACTAATATGAATTATATTTCTAAGAGAGGGCTTATACTAAATTTTATTTTAATTTCTTTCTGTACATGTAATTTTTTTTTTTTTGGGTGGCAGATTCTGGTGACTTATGCCGGTGGTGTAACTGTTTGTGTTATTGACTGAATGAGTCCAGTTACAACAACGCTGAATATATAAATACTGACTTGAGCTTAATGCACAGCCGTTCATCTGTAACTAACAACAATCTAACGGCTGTGACTTAAACTGTACGCTATACTCTAATAACCACATTCATAACTAACATGTCAAAAAAAAAAAAAACTAAAAACTAAAAACTAAAAACAAATAAACAAACTTGCTGTTTTGTATCATCAAACGTCATGCATGCAAATCGATCGTAAACACAAGTATGCTCCTTAAAATCAAATAAGTAAAACGTAGTGAACTGGTAACGATAACTATAAGATTAAGCATATCAGTTTTAACTATATATATTTTTAGAACCTGGAAATAGTCCAAGGGATGTATTATTCAATATCAGCTTGGTCATAAACAACCTCAACCATAGCACAGCGAGGAGCTTACCCTTCCACATTAGACATTAAAACCGATAATCTCATCAAATAATCTTCCAGCGATCGTTACAACAACGCTGAATATATAAATACTGACTTGAGCTTAATGCACAGCCGTTCATCTGTAACTAACAACAATCTAACGGCTGTGACTTAAACTGTACGCTATACTCTAATAACCACATTCATAACTAACATGTCAAAAAAAAAAAAAACTAAAAACTAAAAACTAAAAACAAATAAACAAACTTGCTGTTTTGTATCATCAAACGTCATGCATGCAAATCGATCGTAAACACAAGTATGCTCCTTAAAATCAAATAAGTAAAACGTAGTGAACTGGTAACGATAACTATAAGATTAAGCATATCAGTTTTAACTATATATATTTTTAGAACCTGGAAATAGTCCAAGGGATGTATTATTCAATATCAGCTTGGTCATAAACAACCTCAACCATAGCACAGCGAGGAGCTTACCCTTCCACATTAGACATTAAAACCGATAATCTCATCAAATAATCTTCCAGCGATCCATACAAATGCACTTCTTTTCACTACTGTCGCTTAATTAATTACAAGACGGAAGTTTATTTCCGTCTTGAAGGGTGGAACCTAGAATTTAATTAGAGGGTGGCCAGTGATCATATATAATAGCTTCTTATAAATTAAATTTCATAAACATACTTAAAAATATATCAAGATCATATTAATAAATAAAAATAGAGAATGTCTTAATTCCATTATAAAAATTATGAGCAACTTGATAAAGGCTACACCACAGAGCTTTTGGTGTCAAAACACTACATTAAGTACCAATTATCTAAATAAAACCTTACACATACCCACTTAAAAAGTCAAAACACTACTTCTTCTGAATATTTGGTCGAAAAATATACTATTTGGTTGAAAACGATTAAAATTGATGAAAGTTCACCATCATATAAATGGTCAAATATTTAAGAATTGGTCGAAAATTTGTAGAAATCAGTCGAAAATGAAAATTGGTCGAAAAATATACTAAATAGTCGAAAAGTCCTAAACTTGGTCGAAAATTCAAGATAGCAGTCGAAAATTTACAAAACACGCAAACACGAAAGAACCCGTGATTTTTGGATCAATAAAAAAATACGAACTTATAAATGAATGAATATATGTCGAAAACCAAGTGAGACATACTCATTACTTTCAAATGTCGATTTTCACTCTTCACACTCCCAACAATGACACATTCTATCTCTTATCTTTTCTTTGTACGTGTGAATAACAATGAGAAAACCATGAAACTCAATGACATAAAAACACGATATTCTGATTTGGATATCTTGTAAACAAAATAAAATGAAGGATAATTTAGACTTTTCAGTTATCACTATACTCGCTAACTACCGAATGATGAAGCTGGTCAATGCGTGTATTTTATTACCCATTTGTCAAATCCGCATATAGACAATGTGATTCATACACTTAGAAGAAACATGAAACTCCTTTCAGATTAGCAAGCAATTATCGCATATAACACCCTTATCACTATGCTCGCTAATTACCGAATTATGAAGCTGGTCATTGTGAGAATATTATTAATTACCCATTTGTGAGTTGTCCCAATTTTTTAAAAATGAGTAAATCGGTGAGCTGTGCTATCGCAATCAGCTTTCCACATTACTTACCACACGGTCCATACCCTAGCACCAGAGTTAGGCGATGAAATATTTGAATCATAATAGTTCTTCCGAATTGAATGTCGACCATAAGCATACCTTAGTAGAGTTCCCGACGCGCGATGGCCGTTTCATCCTTAAAGTGACTAACAATATTGGACACTCAAAAGAACTAACTATTCCTATGGCATTTTAATTTTCCAAGTTTTAACATCTCTTTAAACTCGGTGATCTCGTCTTCTAGCTAGATCAACAAATCTCATTTACAAATGATGTGAAGTGATTTCTAACGTACCCATCTAAAACAAAGTTTCAATATTGTGCTTAGGTGAGATTTTCGTGAATCCTAATCTTGAGTTAAGAAAACTTATTAGTATCACATGTGGCATAAAATTATATGTATTGAAAGTGATGGTAAAGTTCTTATAGACGCAATTACTAGTGCTACTCAGCCCCCATGGTCGATTCCGTGCAGATGGACTTTTGTTTATGAAGCTGTGATATCATCCATGTTTTTCCCTTTTCTTCTTTTATTTCTCTAATATTTTTGTAACCACGGTTTCAAACCTCCGCTACACGTGAGGGCTCTTAGTAAAAAGTCTGTGGTTCCGCCCAAAATTAAAAAAAAAAAAAAAAGATTCGAATCACCTTAAAAATTAATGATTACCCTAAAACATTGGGATCAAAATATTATTTATTTTAAATTCTCAGCCTTCGATCTGTATTTGTAAAACATGATATATATTTGTTAATACATGCATCTGAAAAAACTGATGCAAAAAAAAAATCGATGAAAACACTGAATAAAACGGATACTCATAAAAACAAAATTAATAACACATGTAAATACATATTTGAAAGTTGAAACCCCTTTTCTCAGTTTAGTTTTGAGTAACACTTCTGATTGAATATTCTCGTTTTCTTTTCAACCCTATGTGAGTGAATCAATGAGACAAGCTAAAGATATGACATGAGTGATGAGGGTTTCTCTTGTGTTGTCATAAATCTTTCATTATTTTTTTCACCTTATCTCTTGGCAACTTGCATGTGTTGTCACATAATTATTAACCTTTATCTCTTACAGCCTTAGCTTTGCTTACCTCTTACGGCCTTAGGCTTAGCTTTGCTTACCTCTTACAACAGTCTTAGCTTTGCTTACCCCAATTCCCATTGTTTTTATCTTCATTCATGTCCCATCTCTTTTTATTAGTTATTTTTTTGGACGTAACATTAAATGACATTTCACTAGCTACGATTTCCAACCAAACTAGTGGTTCAAATAGAACCATGCAAGTGCAACTATGAAGATTTTAAGGCATATGAATTTGAACTAAAATAATTATCTGAACTTTTTATAACAGTTTACTTTGTCCACTAAACGGATCCAAAAGCTTATATAAAAAATACCCAGCAATTGTCAATACTATATATAATTATATATATATATATATTAATATAGTTATATATATATATATTAATATAGTTATATATATATTAATATAGTTATATATATATATATATCTTACTGTGCATTTAAACTTTAATGTGTGACCATTACCCTTCAAAATTATAATATAAAATATCAGCCATTTTACTAATATCATGATATTATATTTTCGTAAATATTGGTTCTTGAAAAAAAAAAGTCCAGCTTATGGGTAAGTGGGTGTTTTATTATTACTCTTATTACAAACTTCACTTTTTGCTAAATTACAAGTTTCAAAGCACAAAGGACACATTATTGCAACAAGTGGGATGTTATGTAGTACTCTTTCTGAACATTCAAGATTCAACTAATTATTTTTTGTTTCAGCCATCAATTTAAACTATTAATATATATATATATATATATATATATATATTAAAGTAGTTAGATACATGAAATGAAACCAAAAGACCCAGTATTTTAATTGTAAATGTTATTTGTCTATGCTACTATTCTAGCATGAGTTTAAAGTTTTTTTTTTTTTGTTTTTTTGTGATAATTGCACAACTTGCTCTCCATTCATTTATTATTTAAAGCGCCTACACTCACACCTTACATGAAGTATTTCTTATGAATTAACAAGTAATAAAAGACAATTTAAAATAGTGATCATACCTACAAGTTTCCCTATAAAATTATAAATATAGACTTGATCAACAGTTCTCCTATCTCTCAACACCTCAGAAGTTAATAACATCACTGCTCTTCTCAAGCTAGAGATATGACATGTGTGATGAGGGATTCTCTATAGTGTTGTCATACATCTTTCGTTATCTTGTTCAGCTTATCTCTTGGCAACGTGAGTGTTGTCATTGTAACATAACCTTATCACATAATATTTTAACCTTATCTCTTTCTATAAAAAAAAAAAAAATTATCTCTTGCAGCTTTTTTTTTTGCTTACCCCAATGCTTTTAACTTCCGCCAACCGAAATTTTAAATTTTTTACATTTCATTCATGTCCCACCTCTTTTTATTAGTTATTTTTTTGGACATAACATTAAATGACATTTCACTCTAACCAAACAACTAATGGTTCGAATAGAATTAACCATGCAAGTGCCACTGTGAAGATTTCAAGACACATGAATGTGAACTAAAATAATTATCTGGACTTTCCATTAAAAAAGCCATGTTTACGCATGAAACATTATATATAATACGACAACAATATATATATATATATATATATGTGTGTGTGTGTGTGTGTGTGTGCGTGTATATATATAGAGCAGGAAATAAAATTTCAGGAAAGCCAGATGTGTCTAAATTTATTTCATAAGGGTAAATTAAAATAATTATTTTATCATATGCTTAATTATTTAAACTCATTTAATTGTTTACTAATATGATTATAAGTATACACTTGTAATGTGTAAACATATAAGATATATGTATATCTATGGAATTTATGTATGGTATTATATATGTATTTATGTTATTATAAACCAAACCATTAAAAAATTGTGTAGAGTTTATTATTATTATATGCACTATTATTTGTGTAAAATTTATATGTATATGAACTAAAACTGAAAAATCGTGCTGATCGATATCTAACCATTAGAAGTGTATTTAAACTTTAATGTGTGACCATGACCCTCAAAATCCTAATATCAAATATCAGCCATTTTACTAATAATAGGCTATATATGTCATATATATATAAAAGATTTCTAGGAGAGAGAGAGAATATCTGGAGATCGAAGAGTTTGTTTATTCAAGCTTGATTTGCGTACACTACACACTGAGCATATATAGCTCTCCAATGTAACAATAAATCTAACAGAATCAGTTACAGATATTCTAGAAGGAATCTAAGAGAGACTATTACACAATACACGTAAGCTAATACACGTACACGTAAGCTAATACAACACACACACACTCTAATACTCCCCCACAAGTTCATAATACTAGGAAGTAGTATTTTGAGCTTGGATACAATCGAGTGTGAGCTTTGAACGCATCTTGATGAAGCTTGGACTTGCTGTAGCCTTTGTAAAAACATCTGCAACTTGATCCACGGATGGCACATGCCTGACTTCAATTTCCTTCCTCATTACCTTCTCTCGCACGAAGTACAAGTCAAGCTCAATATGTTTTGGTTCTGGCATGGAGAATTGGATTGGCAGCTATCATGATGGTGCTAAGATTATCACACCACACTGTCAGAGTGGTTGCTTGTGTAACACGCAACTCGCCAAGAAGGGATTTCACCCACGTAATCTTAGCAACTAGAGTGGCTAGCCCTCTATACTCGGCTTCAGCAGATGATC
The DNA here is from genome assembly GCF_054948205.1 of Urtica dioica subsp. dioica. Lineage (NCBI taxonomy): Eukaryota > Viridiplantae > Streptophyta > Magnoliopsida > Rosales > Urticaceae > Urtica > Urtica dioica. The sequence goes on from NC_142763.1 coordinate 13,428,800, forward strand.
TTGATACAGTATTCTGTTTCTTAGATTGCCAGGACACAATGTTGGGACCAAGATACAGACAGTAGCCGGAGGTCGAACGGCGATCATCATTATCAACACCCCAATCTGCATCACAGAAGCCTACAAGCGTCATCTGAGATTCAGAACACCTCTTCATGTGGAGACCATAATCTGGAGTACCCGCCAAGTAACGCAAAATTCGCTTGACTGCCTTCCAGTGAACTTCAAGAGGATTTTGCATAAATTGGCATACACGGTTGACAGAGAATGCAAGTTCAGGTCTGGTGATGGTGGCATATTGCAGAGCACCTACAACACTTCGATACAAAGAGGGATCTGCAACTGGATCACTGCCATAAGTCGTGAGCTTGACTCCAGTAGAGAGTGGTGTTGCAATAGACCGAGCAAATTGCATCTTAGTCTTGCAGAGAAGGTCTTGAACATACTTGGTCTGTGTGAGAAGTAATCCCGAGGGAGTCTTTTTGACCTGGATTCCCAGAAAATAGTCAACCTCTCCCATGTCCTTTAAAGAGAAGTGAGAATTCAGTTTGGTGATGAGGAGCTGCACTTCTTTGCTGTGACTCCCAGTGATTAGGATGTCATCAACATAGACTAGGACATATATTGTTGACTCAGGAGTGAACTTTGTGAATAGATACATTTAGTAGAGGTGAAGCCAAAATCAGTTAAAGCAGTTCTCAGTTTGTCACACCAGGCTCTAGGGGCTTGTTTTAGACCATAGAGAGACTTGTGAAGACGACAGACCATATTTGACTTCAATGGATCAACAAAGCCCTCTGGTTGGAGCATGTAAACTTCCTCTTTGAGATCCCCATTTAGGAATGCATTGTTGATGTCCAGTTGCTTGATTGACCACCCTTTGCTCAGTGCCACTGTAAGAACTATCCGGATTGTAGTATGTTTTGCCACATGACTGAATGTCTCAGTGAAATCAAAGCCTGCTACCTGTGAGAAACCCTTGGCAACAAGTCTTGCCTTGTTCTTGTTGAGTGTACCATATGAGTTTTCTTTGACTTTGAACACCCACTTGCATCCAATAGGTTTCCTGTCCTGTGGGAGAGACACTAGAGTCCAGGTTCCATTCTTCATCAGGGCATTGTATTCCACTTGCATAGGTGAAAGCCAGTCTTTACTTGAGAGTGCTTCTGTGACTGAGGAAGACTCTACTGATGCTATGAAGACCCGTGGCTTATGAATGCCACTCTTGGACCTTGTTTGCATGCCATGAATATTCAGCTGTGGAAGAGCAGCTAGGGGTTGGACATGCACAGTAGGAGATGGTACATGTACCTGCATAGTGAACTCAATAGCTCTATCAGTACCTAATGCTGCATCAGGGGTTGACACAGGTGGGGAATGATGTGTATGTTCATGAGGTAAGGGATTTGTGTTTTAAGTGGGATCCTGAGGCTGATGAGTGGGAGGTGGGTGAGTTTGACAGGCATTGGGTTGGAGATGAGGTGTGTGTTTGGTTTTGTTGAGTTTGAGGCAGGACTAGAAGTGGTAAGGATGAGGTAGGTGTGGGTGTAGGATGTGAGTTGGAAGACTTGAGCTTTGAGGAGGGAAATGACAATTCATCAAAAATCACATCTCTTGCAATGAATAACCTGCCCTTGTCATTTAGACATTTGAACCCCTTGTGTTTTAGGCTGTATCCAAGGAAAGTACAAGGTGATGACCTGAAATCAAACTTATGGTTGTTGTAGGGTCTGAGATAGGGAAAACATAGACACCCAAAGGTTTTCAGTGTAGAGTAATCTGGTTGTTTATTGTATAGGGTAAACAGAGGTGTTTGAAAATTTAGAACTACAGATGGTAATCTATTTATTAAGTACACAGCAGTTCTAAAAGCTTCATCCCAGAACTTGAGATGCATAGAGGACTGAGCAAGAAGAGTTAATCCACAGTCAACTATATGTCTATGTTTTCTCTTAGAACTTCCATTTTGCTCATGAATATGAGGGCAGAGGTGTTGATGATGAATTCCTTGGGAGTCAAGGTATTTGGTGTAGGTTCTATACTCTCCTCCCCAGTCTGTTTGGACAGTTTTGATTTTGTGACCAAGTTGTAGTTCAGCTTGTGTTTGGAAAAGAATGAAGGTGTTTAGAGCCTCTGATTTGGTTTTGATCATGTAAATCCATGTGTACTTGGAGAAGCTATCAATAAAGTGAATATAATACCTATAACCACTACTGGACGTGACATGAGATGGACCCCAAATATCTGAGTATACCATCTCAAGAGGCTTAGAATTAATGTGTTGTGAGAGAACTAGGAAAAGGTGTTTTATGCATTTTACCACGACAACAAGCTGAACACACAAAATGAGAATTTTTATTGACTGTTTTGAGATTACAGGATTGAAGCACTTGCTTTACAATCAGTTCAGAGGGATGCCCTAGTTTGTTGTGCCAAATCAAGTAGTCTTTGGAGTTAGATTCTTGAGTACAATTAGTAGAAGCTAAAAGACAAGAAGCACTTTGCTGTAGAGGTTTGGACTGAACAATAAGTGTGGCTGTTTGTGGTCCACTGGCTGGTGTAGATAAAGGCATTTGAGACGGGTCAAACATGTACAGGCCAGCTTTAACAATCCCCTTCATTAAAGTAGCTCTGTTGTTGAGGTCCTTGACTACACAAAAGGATGGATGAAATTCAAAGAAAACATTATTATCTTTTGCAAACTGAGACACAGACAACAGGTTGTTTGTAATTTTGGGAACATGGAGGAGCTTGTTGAGAGTTAGGGTCTTAGATGCAACATAAGGTGAGTTAAAGCTAGAGTTTCCAATATGAGATATACATAAGCCCTTACCATCTCCCATGTGAACTTGTTCCTGGTCAAAGAACTCTGACTTGTTGCTGAAGTTTCTTGTGTCAGCAGTGAGGTGATTGGTTGCACCAGAGTCTGGATACCATTCTGATCCAGTGTTGCTGTTGAACCACGCTCCTTCTCCATCATCTGGTGTGGCCACCATCGCATACATCTGCTCATCACTCTGCACATCAGCTTCAAGACCTGTTGGTGAGGAGATTGCTGCAAGATTTCCCTGAGCTTTGTTGCCTTGATGCTGTAATTGAGCTGGTCCTGTGAAGCTATGATCAAACCTGTAGAAGCATTGTATCACAGTGTGACCAATCCTTCCACATAGTTGACATTGCATCTTGCTGCCTTGATTCTTGAAGTTTCCTCTCCCTTGGCCTCGAGGTTGTTGATTGAAACTCCTGTTGTAGCCATTGTTGTTAGTGAATCGCTGAGCTTGCTGACTATTGTTGTTGTAGTTTGACTGATGTGAGCATCTTCTCCTGTTGTTGTTGTAGCCTTGTCTTCCTGAATAGGCAAGATTGGCCATAGGACTGTCGAGTGAGAGCTGATCCAGAGCAAGATCATTGTTTTTGTTGCGCCGCTGAATGTGTGCCTCTTGAGCTAATAGAAGTGACTCAATCTCATCCACAGTGTATGGATCAAGTCTTGAGTTCACAGCAACCATGAACGTTTCATACTCAATTGGCAATCCATCAAACACAGCTGTGATATGCTCTTTTGTGGTGATCTTAGTACCTACCATATTCAGTAGATCTACGCAATTTCTGATTTTCAGTAAAAACTCAGTCATGGATAGAGAGTTCTTTTTGGTATTTTCGAGCATAGTTTTGTATTGCGCTTGTTTGGCACGGACTTGAGTAGCAAAGTATACTTGCTCCCAGTCCAAGAAAGCTGAGCTCTGGATTCCATTCCTTTCATCGGCCTCTGACGCAAATTCGGCAGGTCGAGGTGATGATTCTGAGAGATAGTTTTGGAGACGATGACCTTTAATGGTGGTGGAGACTTGTTTTTGCCAGATCAGAAAATTGTTCTGATCGAGCTTCGATGGAATTGGATTTGAGAAGGTGATCGGTGCGAATTTCGTCACCGGTGGTTGAGCTTGATTGAATTGAGGATTCAATGGCGGCCATGGATTGTTCGGCGGATGAGCCGGATTGCTGTGACCTCCCAGAGTTGAGCTTGAACGATCTCCCATGGCGGAAAGAATGAGGATCGAATTCCGGAGCCGGATTCAACGCTCTGATACCATAAAAGATTTCTAGGAGAGAGAGAGAATATATGGAGATCGAAGAGTTTGTTTATTCAAGCTTGATTTGCGTACACTACACGCTGAGCATATATAGCTCTCCAATGTAATAGTAAATCTAACAGAATCCGTTACAGATATTCTAGAAGGAATCTAAGAGAGACTATTACACAATACACGTAAGCTAGTACACGTACACGTATAATATATATTTATACTGGTTCTTGAAAGGAAAAAATAAAAAGGTCCAGACAAGCCTATGTGTAATTGTGTGTTTTAGTCTTAGTCTTAAAAAGGTCCAGACAAGACTATGAGAGCTAAATCGCAAACCCTTACTCTTAATACAAAATTTCTCTCTTTGCTAATAACAAGTTCCAAAGCACAAAAAGGACACCATGCATGATTGCCAGGATGAGTGGGATGTAGTACTCTGAATTTCGGATTTCTGAACATTCAACTAATTATTTTTTGTTTCAGCCATGAATTCAAATTCTAGTTAAAATTATATTATATATATATATATATATATATATATTAAAATTTAAAAGCAGATTCATATATGAAGACAAAAGTCCCAATAGTACATATTTTTAATTGCAAATGTGGTCTGTGCTTCTACTCGAGCATGATCAGTTTTTTGTTTGCTCAACTTGCTCTCCATATATTTATTGTTTTGCGTGCATAGGCTCACAGGTTATTTTATTTTATTTTTTATTAATTTTTTTTTGCATCAATATAAGCTTATTGTTTCTCACGAATTAACAAGTATAATAAAAGACAACTTAAAATAATGATTGCATAACCACAAGTTTCTCTATAAATATAGACTTGATCCACAACAAGTTTTCATATCTCTCAACAACACAGAAGTTAATAACATCACTGCTCTTCTCATCTCTCTCTCTCTCTCCCTTCCTATATCTCCCTCTCTCTAAATTTGCCTATATCTAGTATCAACCACAAAAAATATCACCGCTCGAAGCATTTAAAAAAAATATTACCGCTACTCCCTCTCCCTCTATCTTGATGTTTGTATATACATATATATATATATATATATATATATATATATATATTATATTCATGTTTGTGTTAATTAGAGGAGACATGGTGGTGTATGTTTATAGATGCTGACAGAAGATAGAGAGCACAGATGATTTGAAATGCATGGAAGCTATAGCATCTCACTCATTCGTGCTCTCTATCTTTCTGTCGTCGTCACTTTGATATACAACATTATCACCTAAGTCCCTCTGGTATAATCTGATGTTTTTTAATCTCTCTTTTTTTTATTTTTTATTTTTAATTTTTATCTACTGTGATATATTGTTCGTGGGGTATTTTTATGTTAGTGGAGTTGATCTTTTGCTTTTCATACAGACGCATTGATTTTAAAATTTTTCCGATCTACATACATCTCTAGGGTTTTCATTTGTATATGTATATTTCTAGGGCTGACCTTAACTTTTTTACTGATTTTGACGAACTTAGAAACTGGCTTAAAATTTCAGCGTGGCATACAATTTACAGATTCTCATTTGATTACGAGTGTATCAATAATCAAGTTCATTTCGTATTTCTGATTCGTGATTTTCCTACTGAAAGCTATGTTTTGAAAGTCCACTCTTTCCATTTAATGTTTTGAATACCTTTTATTTTACTTTATTTTAGTATCCTGACAGACTATTGCTTTGAGGTTTTTTTATTTTGAAAGTCCAGTCTGGTCAATTTATTTCATGCTAATGCAATAAGTATAACTGTTAAGATATATCTGAAGAAATAATTCACCCATACAAATAACATATGAGTTCTGTTATGAACTAGTATTTTTTTAGCAAGAACAAAACAATAGCTTTGCTTGGCTTAGTTTAAGTGTTATATGTAATTTTGATATGTTCTTTTCAATATCATCTGTATCTGTGTGTGTACATTGGAATGTTTCTAAGAGCTGGAATCTATTTAGTAGCAAGTGTTTCGTCACGGTTTAATCGAAAAAGGGTGTTTTAATGTCTGGTGTCATAACTATTTAAAAGAAGAAGAAGAAATTTGATGTCTCATTATGTGCATTTTTTATTTATTAGAAACAATCAATAACTTCCAATTTATTGCAAACCCTAAACCTACATTATTAGCTATATATAACAACAACAAAAAAAACAAAATATAAGCAAAATAACATCTATATCTATGTATGGATTATATGTAATTTGTGCAGATTCAAAACCCTAGAATTGGAGGACGGTGGTGACCGAAAAGCCCTTTTGGAAACGGTGGTAACTGGAAAAACCCTTTTAGCAACGATGTGATATCAAGTGTGTTTTCTTTTGGGGAAAGCCAATATCATTTCTTCAATATCTTACCAGTTATTGTAACTTTGGGCAATTAGCTTTGGAGACTTAATGCAAATTAAGGCGTTATTTTTAAGTTTTATTTTTCTGTGAGAGTGTTATGAGGGATGTAACTGTTTTTTAATGCCTTTTATTAATGGATATACTTGTCTGAATGTTATTCAGAAATTTATAGCAATATTTTCTACACGATTGAATATCTGTTTGATATCTTTGGTTAATTATATTTGTCGGTTAACCCAAAAATGTCTGTTATGCTATAACAAGAATGTGTGTTGACGTAATTATATAATAATAATGTATTCGTTACTTAGAAGTTAGAAGTAGAACTAGAAAGCTAAAACTTTGACGACGTCTACAAATGATTCAAATATATTGTTTTGCCGTAACAATGAATAGCTAACTTTTTGTAGCTAGTTAATTTAAAAATATAAAATAAACTAAAATACAAAACAAATAAATGAAAATATATACGAAGTCGATCGTATCACACAAACAAATGAAACAATCACTTGGCCTAAAACACAAACTATAAAAACTACGCCTAATTGATAGATATATATTTTTTTAGATACTGAACTTAATAGACGTTGAAAAATAGTAGAAGATGAAGAAAAAAAATTATAAAAACCTTGTAAATGAATTCAGGGTCTGAAACTAATAGCACAGCGGATCGAACCCTGATTGAATCGTTAAACCGAATAATCATAAACAATGAAACAAATGAAATAAACAAAGCTGACGTATCTGCAACACATAGAATAAAATGTAAAAATGGAGTCTCATTTTCGCATCCAAGCAAAGATTTTTTGGTTATTTTTATCTTGAGATCCTTTTTCTTTCTGGTTATTTTTCCTAAATGATAGACTCTCGAAAGATTTTCTTCTAAATAAGTCCTCTTATATTTGTAGGTAATATCCTACTTTGTTTAATTAAATCTAAAACGTTTGAAATTGTTATATAGTCGACGTTTCATAAATCTTAAGTAAATAATCATAAAGATAACGTGACCTAATAAATGAAATTGACTATTTACCTAAGATTTACGTCTGGAAATATATGAAAGTGACTATTTACATGAGATTTATGAAACGTTGGCTATTTAGTAATGTCAAACTGTAAATATGACTATTTACCTAATGAATCTTTAAATCTAATATTATAATAACTCGATACACAATACAAAATTTGATTAGCTCTTTTAGATTAGATTAAACCTGGCTTACCGGTAGCGGGACGGGACGGAATCCCCGCTACCGGTAGGAACAGTAACGGGAGCGGTGGTCCCGTTAAGGCTGACGGACGGGACTCCCGTCCCGTTACTTTGGCTAACGGGATCCGGTGATCCCGTTAGTCCCGCTGTTTTTTTTTTTTTTTTTTTAATCTCGGCCGTTGGATCTTTGAAAAAGAGCCGTTTTTTTTTTACCGTTTAAATATAGCCATTTAAAGAGTTTCGGCTGAATTTTTTTTTTTTTTTCTACCCATTTATTTCTAAAATCTATAAATACCCCCCATTTCATTCATTTTCTTCACACCTTTCCTTCAAACTCTCTCAAACTCTCTCAAATTCTCTCAATCTCAATCTCAAATTCTCTCACACTCTCGATTTTAATCTCAAATTCTCTCTAATGCTTTCATTTTTTCATGGCCTCATCATCCCGCAACCAAGGAGGTCGAAGGGGAAGAGCTTCCCGAGGTCAACAAATGCACCGTTTTGAAGTAAATTGGTTGCACTTATCTCAAAACGCCCCCGACCCAAACACCCAATACTCCTTCGATCCAAATTATGTTGCTCATACTTTCAACCATTCGGAATTCACCGAAATTCCAAACACCCAAGTGCCATACTACCCTCAAATGAATCCCGAGCAAGCCTATCAAGCTCAAATTCCGCCATCCGAAGTGGCTTTTCAAGAATTTCAAGTGTTCGAGCAACATTATCGTGAATCCCAAAATCCAAATGAAGAAGAAGATGACGATGAAACCCAAAATCCAAATGAAGAAGAGGAGGAGGAGGAGGAGGAAGAAGAAGAAGACATACCACCACCACCACCACCACCACCTCAACCTCGAACTCAAGTTCCACGACCTCGACAACGTGAACAATAAGAGGAGACCCGACAACGACGAAAACGACAAGAACAACAACAACAACAACAACAACAACAACAACATGAAGGTGCTCGAGAACAACAACCACCTCAACAACAACAACCACCACGACGTCGTGCTAGGTCCGTTGTGTGGACCTTCTATGAAGAGGTGATTGCGAACGGCGAAAAAGCCGGAAAATGTCACAGTTGTGGCAAAATCTTCAGCGCTCACAACACAAGAGTCGGGCCGTCACTATTGTGGAGTCATCACAGGCACTGCCAGGGGAATCAATCTGGAGCCTCGTCAACCCAGGTAAGTAACATCAATCCTGTAAGCTTTAGACGTGATTTAGTAGAATATTTTGTATCCACCGATCAATCTTTCAGTCATATCGAATCTCAAGGCTTCGTTAGATTCATGAGTACAATAATTCCAAACGTTCAAATTATGTGTCGGAAAGCCTTGAGATCCGATATCCTAAAATGGTTTTTAGGAGAAAAGGAACAAATGAAAGACACAATATCATCTGGTAGATATAGCGTTGCCTTAACCTCGGATATATGGACTGGTCAATCTAAGATGGATTTCATGAGCGTTGTAGTGCACAATATAGACGACGATTGGAACCTAAACAAATGTATCATTGCCTTTAGGAGGGTAGAAGGTTCTCACACTGGTGAAAACATCTTAGACATCATAGTTAGTGTTATAGGTGAGTGGGGTTTGAACAATAGGATTATATCTGTAACCTTAGATAATGCCACAAGCAACAACGCCATGATTAGGGAGTTAAAGGAGAAACTTAACGTTGACGATACCCTTTTGCATCAACGTTGTGCTACCCATATCATAAACCTCATAGTTCAAGCCGGAGCCGCTAGTTATGACCCTTCAATCAACAAGATTAGGAATTACATTAGTTGGATAAATAGTTCAACCTCTAGAGTAGATGAGCTTAAGAGACGTCTTAGACTAAACGGTCTCCAAGAACGCACCTTTCACCTAGATAACAAAATTAGGTGGAATTCTACCTTTCTCATGTTGACCAACTTCTTATCCGAGCATTACGTCAATGTTATTAGTTTCTTACATTAATAGCGAACATGGCGAAAACGCTATATCCGAATATGATATTAGGATGGCTGAATCATTTGTTTCTTTTCTCGACATTTTTTACAAAGAAACTTGTTATCTCTCTGTTGTTTACACTCCTACTTCTTTTCTCGGTCTTCATACTATGACCGCAATTGCTGTGCATCTTGATAAATATAAAAACGTAACAATTTTTCAAGATTCTATTCAAGCAATGACAGCCAAGTTTTTAAAATATTGGGGGGCTGGAAAGGTTCCATTATTATACGGTTTTGGAGCCATTCTAGACGTCCGATGTAAAATTGGTGGTTTAAAAAAATTTCTGAAGTACATTAGAAACCATTTTGTGGACCAAGATTACATTGCACTTGATCTCTCGAGGATCGTGGAAGCTTTTTTTTTTATCTTTTCAAGGTATACGAGGCGAAACTCCTACCGCAATACCAAGCACAACCATCTCAATCACAGACGCACTATCCGAGAAGACACCAATACACGAATGTCTTCGTCAACGCGCCCGCGTACAGCCCATCACATCAACAACAAGAAGCTGGGACAAGTCAGACGAGGTCGAGCGCAACCGGCGCACGGTCCCTGTTGTGTGGGATTTTTCCCCATTCAAAAAACATCAAGGCCCAACTCAACCAAGGGTGCATGGCGACCCCGGCCCAAAGAGCAGAGCCCGGGATTAAGACAAGTCGAGCTCGACCTCCAGGCAGGATCAACCTCCAGACGAGCTCGACCCCCAGGTAGGCTCGACCTCCAGGCGAGCTCGACCCCTAAGCACGCTCGACCTCCAGGCGAGCTAGACCTCGTCCTCAGCTCGACCTTGGCCTCAGGAGCTCGGCCTCGGCCTCATGAGCTCGACCTCGACCTCCAAGTGAGCTCGACCTCGGCCTCAGCTCGGCCTCGGCCTCATGAGCTCGACCTCGGCCTCAACTCGACCTCGGCCTCATGAGTTCGGCCTCAACCTCCAGGCGAGCTCGACCTCCAGGCGAGCTCGACCTTGCCTCATGAGCTCGACCTCGGCCTCAGCTCGACCTCAGCCTCATGAGCTCGACCTCAGCCTCATCTCGACCTCGGCCTCGTGAGCTCGACTTCGGCCTCGGCCTCAGCTCGACATCGGCCTCTCTTGAGCTCGACCTCGGCCTCAGCTCGGCCTCGGCCTCATGAGCTCGACCTCGGCCTCAGCTCGACCTCGGCCACATGAGCTCGGCCTTGGCCTCATGAGCTCGACCTCGGCCTCATGAGCCCGGCCTCGGCCTCATGAGCTCGACCTCGGCCTCATGAGCTCGACCTCGGCCTCATCTCGACCTCGACCTCATGAGCTCGACCTCGGCCTCAGCTCGGCCTCGGCCTCATGAGCTCGACCTCGGCCTCAACCTCCAGGCGAGCTCGACCTCCAGGCGAGCTCGACCTCGTCCTCAGCTCGACCTTGGCCTCATGAGCTCGACCTCGATCTCCAGGCGAGCTCGACCTCGGCCTCAGCTCGGCCTCGACCTCATGAGCTCGACCTCGGCCTCATGAGTTCGACCTCGGCCTCAGCTCGACCTTGGCCTCAGCTCGACCTCGGCCTCAGCTCGACCTCGGCCTCAAACCTCCAGGCGAGCTCGACCTCGTCCTCAACTCGACCTTGGCCTCATGAGCTCGGCCTCGGCCTCATGAGCTCGACCTCGACCTCCAGGTGAGCTCGACCTCGGCCTCATGAGCTCGACCTCGGCCTCAACCTCCAGGCGAGCTCGACCCCGGCCTCAGCTCGACCTCGGCCTCATGAGCTCGACCTCGGCCTCATCTCGACCTCGGCCTCATGAGCTCGACATCGGCCTCATGAGCTCGACCTCGGCCTCAGCTCGGCCTCGGCCTCATGAGCTCGACCTCGGCCTCAGCTCGACCTCGGCCTCATGAGCTCGACCTCGGCCTCATGAGCTCGACCTCGGCCTCGGCTCGACCTCGGCCTCATGAGTTCGACCTCGGCCTCAGATTGACCTCGGCCTCAGCTCGACCTCCAGACCAGATTCGACCTCCAGGAGGAAGTCCAACCCAAAAATTGTGAAGGCAATCCCAGCCCTGCCAAGGACCGAAAAGGAAAAATCTCTGCCATGCCAAGGGCCAAAAAGGAAAAGTACCAACCCATAATATCATCCCAACGCCAACCGCTCCACACCAATGACCTCAGCTTATTTGTTCCTCTCCACACCAATGACCTCAGCTTATCCACACGAATGAGCTCAGCATTTTCTTCATCACTCTTGAAGCCATCTCGGCTGGAACCCACCAAGTCCCTCAACACACAACCTCCAACCACTATAAATAGCCCTTCTCATTGAAGGGAAAACACGACCATTCCTTCTGAGAAACAACTTGAGACTTCTCTCTGCTTCTCTTGATGCCATCTTTCGCCTGAAGTGAATTCTCCTCGATTTCTCATTCTCAGAGATTCCGAAGCCACGAACACAGCCGACCCGGCGCTCGCGATCCAGCCTCGACGCCCGCCGAAGCCTCGACCCCTGCCGGCCCTGCAGACCTGTTCGGCCCCGGCGCGCGTAGGCCGACTCTGGTGCTCGCCGAAGCTTTCATCCCGACCGACGCCGCAGATCCAGCCGACCCGGCGCTCGCGATCCAGCCTCGACGCCCGCCGAAGCCTCGACCCCCGCCGGCGCTGCAGACCTGTTCGACCCCGGCGCGCGTAGGCCGACTCTAGTGCTCGCCGAAGCTTTCATCCTGACCGACGCCGCAGATCCAGCCGACCCGGCGCTCGGATTCAGCCTCGACCCCCGCCGGCGCTGCAGACCTGTTCGGCCCCGAGGCGCGTAGGCCGACTCTGGTGCTCGCCGAAGCTTTCATCTCGACCGACGCCGCAGATCCAGCCAACCCGGCGCTCGCGATCCAACCTCGACGCCCGCCGAAGCCTCGACCCCCGCCGGCGTGTTAGACCTGTTCGGCCCCGGCGCGCGTAGGCCAACTCTGGTGCTCGCCGAAGCTTTCATCCCGACCGACGCCGCAGATCCAGCCGACCCGGCGCTCGCGATCCAGCCTCGACGCCCGCCGAAGCCTCGACCCCCGCCGGCGTTGCAGACCTGTTCGGCCCCGGCGCGCGTAGGCCGACTCTGGTGCTCGCCGAAGCTTTCATCCCGACCGACGCCGCAGATCCAGCCGACCCGGCGCTTGCGATCCAGCCTCAACGCCCGACGAAACCTCGACCCCCGCCGGCGCTACAGACCTGTTCGGCCCCGGCGCGCGTAGGCCGACTCGGGTGCTCGCCGAAGCTTTCATCCCGACCGACGCTGCAGATCCAGCCGACCCGGCGCTCGCGATCCAGCCACGACACTTGCCCCTGAACTACGTCATGACCTAATCCCGACTAAAGGGTACGTAGGCAGCCAACCTTTGGCGCGGTCACACCCCCATTCACCCTCCAGGTTCCTCATTTGGAGGTGTTTGGACGGACTCAAGGGACATTCACAGCTAAGGGACAACTCGGGATACCGAGTCTGACACGCTCGAGTCGAGGCGAGACCACTCGGTCCGGCCTTGGGTCTAACCGTCTTCGACTCCTAAATCCAAGAGTACGATCGGAACGATTGGGTCAGGACGGATGACGAAGCCATCGACCTCTTGGTTTGGTGGAGACAGAATGCGAGGAGGTTCCCGGTCTTGTCATCTATGGCACAAGACATCCTCACCATCCCTGTTTCAACCGTGTCATCAGGCGGCTTTTAGTAGCGCGAGCCGCATCATCGACGATAGAAGATGTAGCTTGAAACCGGAGATGGTCGAAGCATTGACGTGCGGTAAAGATTGGATTCAACATAGAAATCGAGCACAAGAAACATTCATGTGCTTCGATATTCTTGACGATTTTGAAGTTGATTTCGCAAATGTAAACATAAATGGTTAGACTAACTTGTATAACTAAGGGATATCCCGGCCCTTGTCCGAGATAAATTTTCAAATAATTAACGAGGAAAGGGGTGCTCTTTTTCCTCGCCGTCGCACCTTTTTAGGGGTCGGTGAGGTTTTTTAGGAGGCCCATATTTAATTTCACATTTTTTTTATTATTTTTCTACACATTTACTTCAAAATCTTTTCAATTACGTCCTTGTATATAATTATTTAACTTCATTTAAATCTTCATTTCTACCCACTTAATTTAAATTCCTTTCAATTACATCCTTCTATCTAATTATTTAAATTATTTTAAAACGTTATTTTTTTATTTTTTTTTTACACCTAACGGGGTCCCGACTTCCCGTTAGGCGAAATCCCGCTCCCGTCCCATTACATAACGGGACGGGACTCCCGTTTGATCAAATAACGGGAGGGGATCACTGGCGGTAGCGGGAGACTCGGGAGATCCCGCTAGGCCAGGTTTAGATTAGATCATGAGATATTTTAGAAACACATGACCAATAACACACTAAATTCGAGTTATATACCTAAAAGTCAAAATAAAAATATGCATTGACGGTCTAAAATACCCTTTTTTTGTTCTTCTCTGAACGGACTAAAATACTCTTGAATTCGAGTTGTATGCATATGAATTATTTTTCTACCATCCCATAGGACCGCACCTTGATGAAAAATAAAAATTGATTTCAACGTTGCTAAATGATTCCAAAATTTAGCACTGAGCAAAGGGCCATATCTTCCTGGCTGCGAAGTGTGTCGAAGAGAGTCAATTTTTCGCGATATCTCGGGTTGAAGCAATTTATATTAGAATCCGATCAGAATTCTTGGACGACATGGGAATTCTTGTCCTTCGACCATTAAAGATGGCTTCAACGTTTTAAATTATCTTTGGCTAATTATGTTTATGTGACAGGCTTTCATTTTGAGTTTTAACTATAAACGGACAATATTAAATCAGATTACAGTAACACAATTTACAACTAATCAAAATTTCAATTCAACAATACAATATGAATGCATCAAAATGTGCGTTTTCAAATTTGTCATTAAATAGCAAGAGAATTACAAATCAAATTAAAAAAAACTGTCCCACAACTGTGTCACAACTGTTATAGTTGTTAAGCTGCAAAAAAAAAAAAAAAAAAAAAAAAAAAAAAAAATTTCTCTTCTTTAGGAATAAAGATTAGTACAAGATGGGTTTTAGGCAGTCTAGTGACGATTTTCGGGTGGACTTTGGGCTTTGGGTTTTTGACCGGGTGGGGAACGACAATTGTGGGTTTTTAGACAACCTCTTTGGTAGTCGTTAGTTGGAGGCGAAACGCACTGTTTGCCTTTGCAGTTGTTTCTATTCCAACCTATTACACCATTCCCGATTCGCTTCCCCATTGTGGGTCCCGCCAATAACGAGCACATCAACATGGCAACGATACACCAAACAACAGCCTTTGAAATCCCCATATCTCGTCTCGGCTATGTAAGATCAGCGGCATCTACAACCTTTGAAGGTACAGCTCCAACTGTTGCCTTGCAGTACAAGTCACCAAGATCAGCGGCATCTACGGCGTCCAGGTGAATCTCCAGGCTGAAGATCATGCTCAAGTCACTTGTTGACGTGGTCATCTGAGTGGCCAAGATTAAGAGATCATCAACGGCTGAGGTTCATGCTAGGAGGTCTAGACGGTTATTTTTGTTTTTATGTATCTACCCGGTATTATGTACTTGTGCTGATGTAATAAATAGAGATAGCTAGAGAGTGAATGATAGATCGAAAAATTCACTATAAGAAAAAGGCATTGAGTGAGATTCTCTGGAAAAGCCAAGTTCTTGAGAGATTGTGAGTTTTTCGTTGTTGCTCTCGGTGAAGAGTTGTAATCGGATTGATTATTTGTTGCTTGAAGATTAGTGCAAATCGAACGCCCTTGATCTGAAGGAGTTCGCGGGGATGTAGGCTTGTTAACGCCGAACCTCGATAAAATCCGGTGTTCTTTGTTCCTTTTATTTCTCTTTTAATTTCCTGTTAATTTGTGTGTGTTGGTTGCGTGTTATTCAAGTTATCTTGAATTTGTATCTGAGTAGTGGTCGATCTTTATAACAGTGGTATCAGAGCTTGTTCCTTCTCAGACAACTCGTTTTGGTGATCTTCGTGGACTCGAAGATCCTCTTGAATCGCAACACTGGAAGACACGTAGGGCTCGAATCAAGAACAGGTAGATCAAGGCGTATCTCTATCGCCATCAGATTCGAGAATCGATCTCACAAATCCCTTGGCGTCAATGCACACATCAAGAACCTCAGAAAACCCTGTGCAGTGGAATCCACTCGCAGCGATGAGGGTTGACATCGACAAATTCGACGGCACCGGTGATTTTTGCATCTGGAGGCGCAAGATCTCTGTGCTGCTCGCGCAACAAAGATTGCTCCGAGTGATTACAGATCCGGTGGCGTGGCCTTCTGATTTCCCTGAAGATCAGAAGAATGAGATGCTAGAGACATCAATCGGCACCATCATCTTTCATCTTTCAGACTCAGTCATCAGACTAGTTGAAAGGGAAGACACTCCACTCAAGATATGGAAGAAGCTGGACGAGCTGTTCCAGACAAAGTCCCTCTCAAACAAGATCTACTTGAAGGAAAGGTTTTTTGGGTTCAAGATGGACTCCACCAAGTCTCTTGAGCAGAATCTTGATGAGTTCTTGAAGATGAACATTGAGCTGGCCAATTCTGGTCAGAAAAAAGAACTAAGTGATGAGAATCAAGCCATCATCATCTTGAATTCCTTGCCAGACACCTACAGGGAAGTCAAGCTTGCAATCAAGTATGGAAGATCCGCCATCACCCTTGAAGAAGTGATCTCTGCTCTCAAGTCAAGAGCCTTGGAGATAAAGTCAGACAAACAAGGTGAAGGTGAGAATCACCTTGCCAGAGGAAGAAGTCAGACCAGGTCTTCCAATAAGGAGAATGGCGAGAACAAGTCCAGATCAAAGTTAGCCAACCCCCAGCAAAGCTCCAAATCCCAATGCTGACAAGAAATGCTATCACTGCAACAAGATTGGCCATACAAAGAAGGAATGTTATTCCTGGATAAAGAAGAATCAGAACTCCTCCAAGCCCAGCGCATCCACTCAGGAAACCACTGACTCTGCCAAACTTGGAGAAGGTTACAGGAGTGATGGAGAAGTGCTTTCAGTCACTAATGGTGATAGAGAATCAGGATGGATTCTTGACTCTGGGTGTTCTTTCCACATGACCAACAATCAAGCCTGGCTGAGCGAGTTCAAGAGCCTTGAGAGAGGCAAGGTGGTAATGGGAAACAATGAAACATGCCAAGTGACTGGCATGAGAGCTGTCAGCTTCAAAATGCATGATGGAGCTATAAGGACCCTCAGAGATGTGAGACTTGTGCCTAAATTATCAAGAAATCTAATTTCCCTGGGTGTTCTGGATGACTTAGGCTACACTAACAACATCAAGAATGGTTCTATGAAGATCTGCAAAGGCTCTCTGGTGGCTATTAGAGGTCAGAAAATTGCTGGTCTCTATCACATGATAGGTGAAACTCTCACTGGCCAGGCTGCTATGGCCACAAGCTCTGAAGATCAGAAAGCCAAGTTGTGGCACAACAGACTTGGACATATTAGTGCCAGAGGTCTTCAAATCATGTGTGATCAACATCTGCTGGGCAAGGATAAAATCAGCAAAGTGGATTTCTATGAGCAATGCATCCTGGGAAAGCAACACAGGTTAAAGTTCAGCACTGACAAGCATCAGTCAAAACATCCTCTTGATTACATCCACTTAGAACTATGGGGTCCAGCAAAGGTATCAACACATGGAGGTAACTTCTACTTTCTTTCTATCATTGATGATTTTTCAAGAAAAGTTTGGATTTATCTGTTGAAACATAAGAGTCAAGTCTTTTGCTAAGTTTAGGGAGCGACATACACTCTTAGAAAACCAGCTAGACATGAAAGTCAAAACCCTTAGAACTGATAATGGTCTTGAGTTTTGTAGTGAGGAGTTCAATAGTTTCTGTGTCAAACTAGGAATCCAAAGACATAGGGTTGTTAGGTTGACTCCTCAACAGAATGGGGTAGCTGAAAGGATGAATAGAACCCTTCTAGACAAAGCTAGGTGCATGTTGTTTAGCTCATGTCTCTCTAAAGCTTTTTGGGGAGAAGCCATAGTCACTGCTGCCTATCTAGTGAATAGGTGTCCCTCTAGTGCCTTGGAGTTCAAAACCCCAGAAGAAGTTTGGTCCAACAAACCCCTTGACCTTAGTAACCTTAAGACTTTTGGCTGTGCTGATTATGCACACCAAAGCATAGGTAAGCTTGAACCTAGATCCCTCAAGTGTATCTTCTTAGGTTATCCTCAAGAGGTCAAGGGATATAGGTTGTGGGTGAGAGATGGTTCCGGGGTCAAGACCATTATCAGTAGGGATGTGGTATTTAATGAACTTGAGTTTCCTTGTTTCAGACAAAATATTGAGACAAGTTCAACAGCTTCAGAGATCAACACCACAAGAACCAGGGAAACTGTCATTGAGCTCCAGACAGGAACTGATGTCCCTAGCCAGGTGGAGCCTAGTGAAGGTGATGTGGATCAGGTGGAGCAGCAGGACAACTCATGCACCTCAACTCCTTTTTCCAGTCAAGATCACCAGGACAGAGAATCTGAACATCATGATCAGAGAAGTCAAGATCTGGATTGTCAAGCAGATGATCATGCCTCACCACACTCTTATCAGCTTGTCAGAGATAGAAGCAAGCGTGTTCCTAAGCCTACTCAGAGATATGGATACCATGTCTACTCAGAGCTTCTTGCCTATGCCTTCACCTCAGCCCTTGAAATTGAGTTAAAGGAACCATTGTACTACAAAGAAGCTGTGAGTGGTCCTGAGTCAAAGCTTTGGATCAAATCCATGAAAAAGGAAATGGAGTCTCTGTACAGGAACTACACCTGGGTCACTGTTGACAGACCAAAGCATCAGAAACCAGTTTCTTGCAGATGGCTCTATAAGATCAAGGAAGGAACCAGCCCTAGTGAACCTGTGAGATACAAGGCTAGACTGGTTGCAAAAGGGTTCACTCAGGTGGATGGTATTGACTACACAGAGATTTTTCTCCTATAGTCAAGTACAAGACCATCAGGATCATTTTTAGCTTAGTTCAACCTGGAACTTCATCAGATGGATGTAAAGACAGCCTTTTTACATGGAGACTTGGAAGAAGTCATCTACATGGAGTAGCCAGATGGGTTTGAAGTTCATAAAGATAAGGATCAGGTGTGTTTGCTGAAGAAATCCTTATATGGGCTCAAGCAGTCACCCAGATAGTGGTACAAGCGTTTTGATACCTTCATGCTGAAGCAAGATTTCAATCGTACCTCCTATGATCCTTGCTTGTATTTCAAGGGTCATGATGTCCTCAATTGTGTGTTTCTGCTGCTATATGTGGATGACATGCTGATCATCAGCAAGTCCATGAGTAAGATCTTAGCCGTGAAACAACTCTTGAGTACAGAGTTTGATATGAAGGATCTCGGTGAAGCTAAGAAGATTCTTGGGATAAGCATCATCCGAGATAGGGCTAATGAGAGCCTAGTAATGTCCCAGCAAGGCTACTTGGAAAAACTCATTGACAGGTTCTCTATGAGAGGCTCAAATCTTGTCAGACAACCTCTTGGTTCACATTTCCAGCTGTCTAGTGCTCAGTGTCCCAGTACCTTGTTAGACAAGGAATACATGAGCAAAGTGCCCTATTCAAGTGCAGTGGGATCAGTGATGTATTCTATGATCTGCACAAGACCTGACCTTGCTCATGCGATCAGTACCCTAAGCAGGTTCATGTCAAATCCAGACAAAGAATATTGGCTGGCCATGAAGTGGCTGTTGAGATATATTGCAGCTACAAGCAATGTTGGCCTGAGGTATTTGAAGACAGGTACACAATTGGAGGTTGAAGGCTACGTGGATTCGGACTATGCTGGTGACAGAAACACAAGAAAGTCCACAACTGCCTATTTCTTCTTGCTATGTGGAAATTGTATAAGCTGGAAGTCTCAGTTACAACCTGTGGTGACATTATCTACTACTGAGGCTGAATATATAGCTGCTACTGAGGTAGTGAAAGAAGGAATCTAGCTAAAGGGAATGCTCAGGGAATTGAAGCTGTATAAGGGCTCTGTGAATATCTATTCAGACAGTCAGAGTGCCTTGCATCTGTGCAAAAATCCTGTGTTTCATGACAGGACAAAGCATGTGGATATCAAATATCACTTCATCGGGAAAATGTGTTGCGATTTTTCCGTACGCAAGTGCACGTAGTCGCTCAAGTAGTAAAGTTCGCAAGTACGAGTCGATCCCACGAGGAAAATGTTTAATTAAATTGACAAGATTACTAGCACGAATTGAACCCAATGATTTGATGATTATGATGGTTATCAAAACGAACGAAAATTAAAAACAATTAAAATACGAAAGATTACGATAATGAGAAAGCAAGAACTATGGCTTCACAAGTTATTCCTATGGTTTGGATTCGGGAATTAAGCACTAAGCACACACTTTTATGTTTGCTTATCACGCTCACGATAATGGTAATCTAAGATTTCTCTCGAACATCTAAGAATCTAAACCTATGCCGAGATATCTTCTCTCGATCTCAACCCCTAAAAACAACAGTTAGCATTAAAAACAAGAACGTTCACACGACTCCGAAACAGCCTAGCTATGTCTAGCCTAGGAATGTATCCCGGTAAATTAATCCTTATGCACGACTAACCTAATCTCTTTCGAGCATTAAGCAATCCTAATATCATGAACATGGTAGCTAATCGAATTCAAGCACATGAAAATGCTCTCGAACTAACTTCTTTTCACTTTCGAGAGTACAAACAAACACGTTTATAACGCGCTTATCAAAAGGGTATCAGATGAAGAGATTTTCATGAACAAGGTAAGCACAGATGACAACCCAGCTGATGTTGGCACGAAGGTGGTAACTCTAGGCAAGTTTAAGCATTGTCTTAAACTGCTGAGAGTTCTGGCCATGTGATCCAGGGGTTGTCTTCGAACAATGATTTCAGAAATGAAAGGGAAAGGTTTGCACTAAGTCTTTGAGCAAGGCAGGTGTATGAAGCTGAAGGTGGAGATTGTTGAAGGTTCAGCTCCAACTGTTGCCTTGCAGTACACGTCACCAAGATCAGCGGCATCTACAGCGTCCAGGTGAATCTCCAGGCTGAAGATCATGCTTAATTCACTTGCTGACGTGGTCATCTTAGTGGTCAAGATAAAGAGATCATCAACGGCTGAGGTTCATGCTAGGAGGTCTAGACGGTTATTTCTGTTTTTATGTATCTACCCGGTATTATGTACTTGTGCTGATGTAATAAATAGAGATAGCTAGAGAGTGAAGGATAGATCGAAAAATTCACTGTAAGAAAAAGGCATTGAGTGAGATTCTCTGGAAAAGCCAAGTTCTTGAGAGATTGTGAGTTTTTCGTTATTGCTCTCGGTGAAGAGTTGTAATCGGATTGATTGTTTGTTGCTTGAAGATTAGTGCAAATTGAACGCCCTTGATCTAAAGGAGTTCGCAGGGATGTAGGCTCGTTAACGCCGAACCTCGATAAAATCCGGTGTTCTTTGTTCCTTTTATTTCTCTTTTAATTTCCTGTTAATTTGTGTGTGTTGAGTGGTTGCGTGTTATTCAAGTTATCTTGAATTTGTATCTGAGTAGTGGTCGATCTTTATAACACTTCGAATATTGTGAGTCTTGTCAAGTTCCAGTTTGTGTGGGATTCAATGAGTTTGTCGCAGTTTCAGATCTCAATTCTGCGCAGATTTTAACTGACGAGCCATTCCCAAGAACGAACCATCTTCACAGAGCTGGACTGGCTATCACTTTTGGCTCCCATAAGTTGAAATGACACAAAAGTTTCTTCCAAGAAGCATGACCCAGAACATGAAAATCATATGTTTATCCAAATTGAGAAGCACTCTTGTTCAAGCACAATACTGAGTCCCAACAAAAAATCTTGGTGCAATTTTCGCAAACATGACACTATACATCTGTTACCGGAATCCTTTACAAGCAGCAAATTCAAAGTAAAACAGATTACTAGCAATTCGATTCAAAACCCCAAGATAACAACAAAACTTATTTGAAGCAAGTATGTACACGAATTCTGTGTTGATGTAATGCCTAATCAATTCAAGGAAAAGCCCCCCCACAAAATTTAATCAAATCACCATTAAATATAAATGCATCACATTCAATATATATACCCAACTACTTATTACAATTGAAATATATAACATTCCATGCATAAAATAGAACAATAAATATACAAGTTAAGTAAAATTGTAAATATATGCTGATATAATTATTGTTTTTTTTTTTTTTTTGGTTCAATTTTGCGGCCAAAAAAACAAAGCAGCGCATCGAAACTCTCCAAGATCTTCGTCTCGCTCGCGCTGCTCGAGGCCTGAGGCTTTTAATTCTTCCCAAACAATTCCCGAGCCAAGGCGTCTTGCCGGAAGAAGTCTCCGGTGCGGTGGCTTGATTTCATTACGAATGAGCCCACCGTAAGACTTTTTTTTAAATTTTTTTTATCATTTTCCTTGATGAAATGGATTCCAGATTGACAGTTCAAATGGAAGTATTTATAGTCAGCCACATGTTTCCTAGTGATTATTAGTAAGGTTATTTGTTGCTTTCAGAGCTTCCTTTGACATTCAAGCATTTGAATACATACGAACGTATGTAGTTTTTTTTTACTTGAAAGACAAGTATAGACAATTTGATTCTTATAATATATGTCAAAAATTAATTTTGCTTTTAATTTTCGATTGGATAATTGGTCATTATGTGTATTTTAACGACTTAGTGTCGCGATCATTTTTTCAACGAATGGGCAACAAATACAAACATTGGTTTGTTATGCATGATCTTATGGTTGATTAAGCTAAGTTTGTTTCTGGAAATAGTTTTAAACTTGAGGATGTTGAGAGCTCAAGCGAAAGTGTGACTAAGCTACGACATCTCGCATATTACGCATTCCTCATTTACAAGGGTGGGTATATAATCATTTCCTTTTCTGTTTTTATATTTCATTTTTGTTACCAAATTTGGGTTCCTATTATGAAAATCCCGGGTTTGGGAACTCTATGGCATTGATGCATTTGACCTCTCTGAGAATTCTAATAACGAAACCAGAGCTATGCTTATGTTTCTACTTTTTTTTTTCGTAGTCCTCTGCGAACCACTGGTGTATTTTCCTTTTTTTTTTTTGCATACTACACTACAACTCTAGAAGATGAATATGCTTGAATACTATTGAAAAATGTGTATATAGAGAGTAGAGTGACAATAAACATAATTTGGAATGCTTGAATACTACAACAGGTTTCGATCTAGTACTGTAAATGAGAACTTGAGTTTCAAACACAAAAATGCCAGTGCAATGAATCACTGGTCTCTCGTATTTGGGGTTGCTCGCAAGTTGCAGAACTAGCTTGTACAATAACCATAATTTGGATGGGCAAGAGAAGTTTGTCTTGTTCTCGAACCACGCCTAGTACATGGTGGAGATCGATGGCCTCGACCGATGAGTTTCTACGAAGTGGCAGTCATCGATGGGAATCAGATGATGGCAGGCCCGCGCTGCAGCCCGATGAGATCCACCTATGCGACGATCCTAGCATGCTGGGATTCGTGCGTAGGACCTACGAGGAGACCTAAACAGCACTACGAGCGGTTCAAGCCCCTCGTAGTTTAGGCCAAGACCCTGATGGGGCGACCTCCGCGTCGGGGACTTCATGGCATTCGTCGCGTACACAAACCACCGATTCATCGATTTAGAATTTCTATTTCTCTCTAGAGGAGGGAGGCGCTAATTTGTTGCAGGATGGCCGAGAAGAGCTTATGGGCATTCGTCTAGGGTTTTGAATTTGTTCTCAGAGAAACATCGATGAAGAGGGGAGAGAGAGAGCGTGTGGTATGTATCAAATTTTATAGTGTGTTTTGAGATTCAATTTTTATATTTTCTTGTCTTATTAACGTTTATAATATTAGATTCAATAAAAACAAAGTAGAAAATTAAGAAAAATTGCATCTACAAATATAAGAGGAACTTATCTAGAAGAAAATCTTTCGAGAGTCCCATTTAGGAAAAATAATCAGAAAAATAAATGGGATCCCAAGATAAGATCTTAGAAAACGCTTTTTTCTAGGACCAATAAACAGCCTAAATCTCCTTTGCTTGGTTGCGAAAATAAGACTCCATTGTTACAGTTTATCCTGTGCTCTAGATACGCCAGCTTTTTTTTACTCCTTGATTTGGTTTCAGGATTCAATCAAGGTTCGATCCGCTGTGTTATTAGTTTCAGACACTCTGCATTCATACTTACAAGGTTTTTATTAATTTTTTTCATCTTTTACTATTTTTCAACGTCTATTAATTTTAGTATCTAAAACGAAAACATCTATTAATTAGGCGTAGTTTTTATAGTTTGTGCTTTAGGCAAAAATTGATTGTTTGTGTGATAAGATCGACTTTTATATGTATTTAGTTTTGCGACTTCAAAAATAATTTCTTCCTTTTTTTTGTAATTTAGTTTTTTTTATTATTATTAAATTAACTAGCTACAAAAAGTTAGCTATTCATTGTTACGGCGAAACAGTATATTTGAATTTATAGTAAGTCGTCAAATAATTTTGAGCTTTCTAGTTCTAAGTTCTAACTTCCAAGTAACGAATATATTACTATTATTCAATTAGGTCAACACACATTCTTATTATAGCATAACAGGCATATTTTGGGTTGACGATCAACAAGCATAATTAGCCTAAGATATCAAAACTTTGAAGTCTTTTATTATTAGTCCACCCGGCCAAAATCTATATAAGCTTCATTACCTCCTTTATTTGACCTTACAGAGAATTGACTCGGGAATATATCTATAAATTTCTGATTTGCAAGTATGTGACGACCCGATTTTTCGGACCGTCTTACTTTACTTACTTATTTTATTACTTAACAAAATTATGTATAAAAAAATGTGAGGATTTTTTTTAATCATATAATACCCTTTAAATGTGAGGACCCTTACCACTACTTAATCTATATTAAAACTTTATTTTAGAAATTATATTAAATCTAATTTATCTTATGCTTAGCGGAAGTCTTTCTTACGTAGTTGCAATCATAACCCGACCCTCTTGCTATCGATGCCGCTGATCCATACTCATCACTTAGCAGTAAGTTGTTTACCTACATCACATACGTAAATTTTTCGTGGAAATGAGCTATCGCTCAGGGAGAACAATATAAAACTCACAAAAAAAGATGAGTTATGCAATGCATGAACCGGTTATTAGTATTTTCATTCTAAAGGTGGAATGGTCTTTCTTAACATAAATCTTATCATATTTTATTCGGGGCTCCCCTAGAGTAGTCGTACCAATTTCAGTGTACACTTTGGAAACAAAGATATGGGGTTGCAAGGTCCCATACTTTGCTCCATCTTATAAACTTATAACATATGAGAAATTTCCCCATTTGGGCCCGTAAGTCGGCTCGGGAAATTCTCCTTGTAGACCTCCGTAGCTCGAAGCGGTACGACTCTCTTACTTATCTTTTCACTTTGTTATTTAGGTGACATGCGAATATGACATGTAATATAAGACTCACCACCGCTCCAATCCTTATAGTCCCTGAAAGTGAAGAACCTTTGTCTATCTACAGCGATGCATCAAAGACAGGTCTTGGTGCTGTGTTAATGCAAAACGGAAAAGTAGTGGCTTATGCGTCACGACAACTCAAAAACCACGAGAGGAATTATCCTACTCATGATTTGGAGTTAGCCGCAGTGGTTCTTGCCCTCAAGATTTGGAGACACTACTTGTATGATGTTCGGTGTGAGATATTTACCGATCATAAGAGCTTAAAGTACATTTTCACTCAGAAAGAGTTGAACATGAGACAAAGAAGGTGGCTAGAGTTGGTTAAGGATTACGATTGTGGTATCCATTACCATCCCGACGTTAAGTAGGAAATATGAGGCCAGACTATCGATGATGTATGCATTATCTCCTCAACTCGTTGAGGAAATCAACAACTTGGAAGCTGAAAATTGTCATCTGGGGATTAGCCAATATTATCTTGCAGTCATATCTTTTTGAAAGAATCAAAGAAATGCAAGGACATGCATGATCCTGAGATGTCGAGGCTTAAAGACAATGCACTTGAAGGTCACGAGTAAAAAATTTTCCTTTTGGACAATGATGTACTCTTTTTCGATGAAAGGATTTGTGTACCCAACGAAGATGAGTTACGAAGGCAAATTCTTACCGAAGCACATGAGACACCGTATTCAATCCACCTAGGTTCCACGAAGATGTATCCAAGGCCTTTGAGAACACTTCTGGTGGAACGGAATGAAAGGTGACGTTGCAAAGTTCGTCAATAAATGTCTTACCTGCCAGAAAGGGAAGGCCGAACATCAACGACCAGCTGGAGAATTACAGCCAATCGAAGTTCCTGAATTGAAGTGGGAACAAATCGCAATGGATTTTAGGGTTGGGTTACCTAAGACAGTTGAGGGTTATGGTGCTATCTAGGTAGTTGTGGACCGTTTGACCATGTCTGCTAGGTTCATCCCGATGATGATCACGTATTCCGTGGAGAAGTTAGCTGAGTTATACGTTAATAACGTGGTGAGACTGCATGGCGTTCCTTTGTCCATCATCTCAGATTGCGACGGTCGTTTCACTTCTAACTTCTGGAAATGCGTGCAAAAGTCAATGGGATCGCAACTGAAGTTTAGCACCGTTTTTCACCCCCAAACAGATGGTCAATCCGAAAGGACTATTCAGACCTTAGAGGATATTCTAAGGGCACGTGTCATGAATTTTGTGGGAGTTGGAGTAAGAGGCTGCCATTTATTGAATTCTCATATAACAACAGCTACTAATCCTCAATCGTCGTTGCACATATAAAACTCTCTTTGGGAGAAAGTGTCGATCTCCAATTCACTGGTTTGAAGCTGGAGAAAATAATGTCGAGAAGACAAATTTTATCCGTGACACAACAAGGGCTATAAAAAAATCGTGATCGAATGGGAACTGTCAAAAGCCGATAGAAAAATTATGCCGATAAGAGAAGGCGGCCATTAGAATTCCAAGTCGGAGATTTTGAATTCTTGAAGGTAGAGCTCTTAAGAGAGCAATTGAGGTTCGGCAATATGGGAAGATAGAGCACAAGATACATTGGTTCTTTCGAGATCACATGTAGGAACGAAAAGGTAGCTTACCGTCTAGCTTTGAATATCGAGTTAGCACCGGTACACAATGCATTTCGGGTCTCGATGCTTAAAAACTACCTACCCGATCCAAATCATGAGCTAATTTAAGAGCGCCTATCAAAGGATACAAATTTTTGACGTATAAGAAAAAAATCAGTCCAAATTCTCGACAGCGAAGAAAAAAAGAATATAAGGAAAACGGTGATTCAACTAGTTAGAGACTATGGCGGAATCATAAGATAGAAAAAGGCACATTGTAACGCGAATACAATAAGAGATCTAAATATCCTAATTTATTCTTCAAATTTTAATGTTGCAGAGTAAGTCGTTTTATGCTGTTATCACGACTTTTATAATAATTTTCGGGACGAAAATTATACTAAGTAGGGGAGATTATGAAATCCCAAAAACTCATTCATTAAAAGACTTAATTTTGGTGATGTGTTTTTTTCTTTTTTGGTTATATCTTTACGTGCTCGTATGTGCTATTTATTACAGTGTGGTATAAACCTTTTGAATATTAAGATATTGTTACCAAAATATAGTAATAAAAAAAAAAAAGTCTGAATGTATATGTATATATGTTGAAAAGTAGGCCTATTGAAAAGTTCTGTAGGAAATGTTTTGAAAAAGGAAATAAATATATGATATGTGAATCAAGACAAAATCTTTTTATATATGTTGACCCAAATATATATAAAGAAAGAGATCTGTGCTATCAAATCTCCCTAAAAATAGTGGCAGTATGAATATTACAAATTTATAGTTAGTGTATAGTATACAGTTTTATATATAAAATATATGTGTGTCCGGATATATAATTAAGTATATATACGTACCAACGTTTACTTTTAAGAGAATTAAAGTGGGGGTTGCAAATATTTTTGAAGGACAAAATTTCCTTTCAGTGAACCTAAATTTCCCTTTCCTTTATAGAAAAAATTAAGCACGGCGTTTTATTTATTATTATTATTATTATTATTATTATTATTATTATTATTTTTATATATAATCCATAATACAAAACAAACTCCAAACTCTTTGACTCGGTGGTAGAACAACTTCCTAGTCGCCATTGAAGAAACCATCCCATACCAAAAGTGTTCACAACTTTTTTTGCTAATAACCAAAGAAACAACTACCTATTTTTCTTTCTTGGTATTTTATGAATTCTAGTAGAGAGGAACTTAACTTTCTCCTGAATATAATAACTCATAAGCCCTCCATCTAATGCTTGGGAAAGGTATCAGAGTAGGGGAGAGAGGAAGCTGGGGAATCCCTAATTGATCTTATATTAGAACAAATCTCCTATGATGCAAACTGAATCCATCATAGAACACGACAAAAGAAAGAGAAAAAAGAGAATACAGTGACTTGGCAAGTTCAAGGTGGCGTCGAAATTGGCAGAGGAATTTGAAAATGCATGTATAATTTTGAGATAGTACAAATTTCCTATGATGCAAACTGTTCAATTCTTGCTTAAACAGGTATAAAAACAACTACCGGAATTGCAAAACTAACATCGTACGTCCATAACTAGATGTTTGGCTCATCTGCTTTCACTTCAGTTGCAGCCAAAGCCAGCTCTTTGTGTTAATGAGAATTTTCTGTTTAAAAATAATATATTAGCTAGGAGGCCTTTGCCTTTCCTTTGGATTCAAGGCTGCTCTTCTTCTCTTTGTCCAAGACGCACCCAGTCTTCGTGCCACTCCACCCGTCTTCAAAATTAGCCTTGTACTCATGGTTGGTTGTGTAGTACATGGTGCAAAACTCCAACCAATCCTTCCAAGTGTCATCTTCCAATGGGTTGTGACTTGTGAGTCCGTTGAACAAGTATTTGTTCGCATATAGTGTCGTTAATATTCACTGCACGCCTTGCTATAATGGCCGTCGGAGTGAGAACCAGCTCATTGCTTCAGCTAGCTTCCAATTTGTCTGCTTTCACCGCCTTGAGCAAGGAGACGTGTATGGTAGGATGGTTTCGACTCCCGGGTGTCAACTCGAGAGTATACACTATCGCATCGCCATCATCCCATAGTGATGCTTGGTTAAAGGCCGAAATTGTCTCTTGCAAATCTTCAAGTTAGGCCGTTTTGTCACGGATGATGGGCGGTAAGGCTTTATCTTCACCAAAACGAGGTCCGCAACCTTGAATTCGTTCGTGATCTTCCGCATGCGATTCAGAGCCCGGACTAAATTTGTCTATAGGTGCGAGAAAAGTGTCTTTATATATGAATGAGTAAAACGTCCACGGCTTGGACCATCGTCGTACCAGAGACATTTGCTGGAATGGTAGGAGGTAATTGACTGTACAAAGCCTGAAATGGCATCATACCAATTGCATAGTGTAGGATAAGGGTCCTTCACTCTTTCAATTTATAACCGTACCCTTTAAATTATATTCTGGTCTCAATATTTTCTTACAACACAATTATTAAAAAATCAAAAAAAAAATTATTAGATTTTAGTGCTTGTGAAGAAGAATCTTCTGAATTTTTATACTTTTTTCGACACTTCTCAAAAGTTTTGTGACAATATCGTAAAAAAAATAAATAAATAAATAAATAAAAAAAAAAACGTTATGTATTTATTTAGCACTGTCATCATACCTAATATAATAATACTCCTTGGGTCTCTCGCCTCCCATTCTTCCAATCATAACAAACTAAATATTAACGGTCGTAATGAAAAGAAATGAGCGAAGCCGAGTCAAACCCATTTTCTCAAGGCATTGAAATAGGGAAAAACTCGCTCCTGCCCAAATTTGCCTCCTCTCATCCCTTCCCTCCTCTCCCACATTGAACCAACAATGTCGGAGAGAAACCAGGAGAGCCTCGACGAAACCACCGACAGCGAAGAAGAAGAAGAAGAAGAAGAAGAAGACACCGACAACGACTACGAAGCCATCGTCGACTCCGACGACGAAAAGCTCACCGCGCCGTACGAAGAAATGAACCGGAAGAAGAAGAAAGCCCTTCTGGAATTCCGATGTGTGGTCGAAGACGCGATCCTCGGCAATTTCCTCCTCGGAAAGCCGAATCCGTACCTCTCCAAGTCCGAATCCGCGAACCAGAGGGAGATCCTCAGAGAGATCTCTCTCTGGGGGATTCCTCTGCTGCCGAGCAAAAGCCACGAGGGAACCGATATCGTGCTCCTCAAGTTCCTTAGAGCGAAAGATTTCAACGTCCACGCCGCGTTTCAGATGCTCCGGAAGGCGCTGACGTGGCGGCGGCGATTCGGAGCCGACGCGATTCTGGAGGAGGAGTTCGAGATCGCGGCGGATTCCGGCGGCGGCGAGGACAGGGAAGGAAGGCCTCTATGCTACAGCTGGTACGGCGGCGGCGATAGGGATTTGGATTTGGGGTCGAGAGAGAAGCGCGAGGAGTTTCTGAGGTGGAAGGTTCAGTGCATCGAGAAGGGGATCGAGAGGCTCGATTTCAGGGACGGAGGGGTTCACTCGATGGTGCAGATCACGGACTTGAAGAACTCTCCGGGACCGATCATGAAGGACCTTCATTCCCTTTGCAAGAAAGCTTTGATTCTGCTTCAGGACAATTACCCCGACCTTCTTCACAAGAACGTAAGTTTATTTCCAAAACACTTACTCATATGCCTTATTCCCAGACATTATTGACATGTTAAGAAAGTTGCCCGCTATAAATGAAATGGTGGCAAAAGTATTCAATGTTTAATATTTAGACAAAACACTAGTTATATACTATTTTTTTTTTTTTTGTAAAAATACTTAAAGTTTCAAACTTAGTTATACGTAAATACTTTGCCGTTAAAATTTCTGTTTGAACTTAACGGTCTGAATAGTAACAGACCCACTATAACGTAACATGTGGTATTTTTATCAAAGAAAAAAAACTTTGAATATATAAATAGTATTTTGACCAAACATTGAGTATTATTGCCACTGTTTCCCTTTTTTTTTTTTTGAAAAGTTTACCATTATCATTAAAAAAAAAAAAAAAAAAAATCAGACCGTTCTTCTCTATCCCCTAATTGACCATTAGAATTCATATCCATGCTTCTGATCAGTATTTGCCATCAACAGATAGGCTCTAATTTTTTTTTTCTTCTTTGGTTTATTGAACAGATTGTGATTAACGTTCCACTATGGTACTACACAATTCACATGTTAAGATCAAGATTCCTAAGCCCAAAAACTAAGAAGATATTTGTGCTTGCAAGGCCAAAAAAAGTGACCAAGACCCTTCTTAAGTGAGACTCTTAACACACCGAATATATGTCTATTTTGTTTCATTATCTTTGATTTTAATCGAATTTCAACTTCAAACCCCAAAAAAAGATTTATAGCCCCGGAGAATCTACCAGTTCAGTATGGCGGCCTCAAAAGAGAGATCGACAACGACTTCACAACTCTAGACAAAGCATCTGAGCTTAAAGTTAAAGCAAATTCAAGCGTGTGCGTTGAATTCCCTGTTTCTCTGGTATGGCAACGTAACTCACTAATACTAATATTCAAGTAAAGAATTTACATCTCTTCGCTAAAAAAAAAAAAAAAAAAAAAACTTATATTATAATAAGGATCCATTAGATATATAGCCATATTACTTCACATTGTTATATAGTCAATGTTTCGTAAATACTAGGTAAATGATCAAGTTCATGTATTTACATGCGTAAATTAACGTAAATACCCTACCATTTTATATCAATGAAAGGGTAAATCAGGAATATCACGTCATATTCATGACCATTTAATTAGTATTTACGAAACGTTAGCTATATATCAATGTAAAAGTGTAAATATGACTGGTTACCTAATTGTTTGTTATAATAATCGAATCAACATGTCTAGTAAATAATTTATTAATATTATCAAACTAAATCAGACGAGCTTAATACCCGAATAAAAAAGAAGAAGAGTAAATTAGATATTTTTGTTGCGGTAAAAAAAATTATATATGTATGGTTTCGAGAAAACATTAATCTCTCTCAATATAAGTATTTATCTATAAACACAACAAGAGAGTTAATTAAAGAGTGTTATCTCATTATGAGTTGGTAATAGAAAATTAAATTCAAGGGACACATATTTTTTGTTTTCGTTTTTGTTGTATAATAATTAGAATTCAAAACTCAAGTACTAAAGAATAACGTACTAGTAGTTTTTTTTGTAAAATGACCCATGTAATACTGCCATTGAACACATGATTTAGCTTTTAATTTGACATGTTTTTAGGTTGGCTTAACATTAATCTGGGATTTGACTGTTGTCGGATGGGAAGTTTCCTACAAGGAAGAGTTTATCCCAAATGATGAAGCCTCGTACAAGATTCTGTTACAAAATAAGAAGAAAATGGGTGAGAGTGTAAGAAATTCGTTTTACATCAATGAGCCTGGAAAGATTTTGATAACGATCGACAATTGGAGTTTCAAAACTAAGAGGGTTCTTTATAGATCTAAAGCTAAACCCACTACTGTTCCAATGTATGTATTTCTTAAGAATAAATAGCCATTTCACATTTTTTATTATTATTATTAAACCATCACTAACCAACGATAGATATTTTCCTAGGATGAGTTTGAGTGTTTTAGTGTTTGACATTTCTTTTATAGAAATCTTTATATATATATATATATATATATATATATATATATATATATATATATATATATATATTTAACTGCTTTTAGTGTACAATTAATTGCTTATTTATAAGTTGAAAATGTTTTTTTTTTCTAATTTCTATTATGAAATATTATTCTTAAGTTGACAAAGAAATTGTTTGAAATAGTCCAATGAATTTCTTCAACTAAGAGTATACTTCAATTATTTAAATATAAAAAATGTATCTTACATCATGCCTTGCTCCATCATAATATGTATGGTGCATACACCTTAGTTTGAGTTATTTTCATAATTATTAGATAATTAAGTTACAATTTTAATATAAAAGGTCTAAGTAACCATATGTCTAACGCTGCATTAGTAAATTATAATTTAACGTGATTTAATTTTTGCAAAAAAAAAAAAACAAACAAATCGTCTAATTATATGTCTTAAGCTAATCATATAATTTATTTTTAACTTATATTGTGCAACTTTTTCGGTCGGCAAGGTGTTCTTGTTTTTAAAATGATTTTACCGCATTTTTTTTTTTTTTTGTTTTCCACACTTCCATTATGTTTCCATTTTTCATTGGTTTTTCCGTTTTTAGACATTAAAACGACATCTGAAACGACATTTAGATAGTTGTCCTATTGCATAATCTTCGTCAATTTTTGGACAAAATCTCAATTGTGCCTTTAGTTTTAGGATAAATTGTCGGCTCATGCAATCTTATTCTCCAATCCACCATTATTCTCCAACCTGAAACTGCAACACATCGATCTTTTTATTGTTTCCAACTAATTAAAGACCACGTACTTGTATAAAATCATATTAGGTTATTGTTTTAACGTATAAATAACAAGTGTTTATTGCAAGTAGTCAATATTTTTTTCCTTCTTTTAAGGATTTAGGTAAAATTATATCTATAACATAGATAATAAAGAGGAGAGCATTTTCAACTTTCATCCACACGCCGCTACGTGGCGGCTTTTTTTTTTTTTTTTTCCTGTGCCTTTTCGTTTTTTTTTTTTTCTTTGCCTTTTTCCGATTGTGTTTTTTTTTTCCTTTCTTTTTTTGCCCTGCCTTTTAGGTTTTTTTTTTCTTTTTTATTTTTTTTTTCTTTTTTTGCCCTGCCTTTTAGGTTTTTTTTTTTCTTTTATTTTCTTTTTTTGCCCTGCCTTTTAGGTTTTTTTTTTTCTTTTCTTTTTTCTTTTTGCCTTTGCCTTTTTGGGGGTGATTTTTTTTTTCCAATCTATTTTGTAAAAAAAAAAATTATTTATATTGTTTTTTTTTCTCCCTCTCTCATCGATATATTTTGTATAATTTTTTTTATTTTATAATCATAATTACTGATGCTATATTATACTATATCAATAACATACATTATTTTGAGTGTATATTACTTTTATATTTTCTTTATTAGATTATCTTTCTTTTTCTCTTTGATATTTATTTCCCTTCACCTTATATGTGTCTACATATTTCATTGGTTCGTTTTTTTTTTTCCAATCTATTTTGTATTTTTTTATAAATATTTTTTTTCCTCTCTCTCTCTCTCATCAATATATTTTGTGTAATTTTTTTTATGTTATTTTATAATCATAATTACTAATGCTATATTATAATATGGCCCCGTTTGACATAGCTTTGTTTTTAAAAAAATTGATTTTATAAAAAACTGTTTTTTTCAAAAAATGACAAAGTGTTTGGTAAACTGTTTATTAAGCAGTTGTTTCTGGTAACAAAAACTGATTTAGCATTTGGTAAAATAAATATATTATAGTAAAAAAACTAAAATAGTTATGTTATTAATAATTAAATAATAATTATTGATATGCTTAT
The DNA here is from genome assembly GCF_054948205.1 of Urtica dioica subsp. dioica. Lineage (NCBI taxonomy): Eukaryota > Viridiplantae > Streptophyta > Magnoliopsida > Rosales > Urticaceae > Urtica > Urtica dioica. Next base: position 13,463,063 of record NC_142763.1, read on the forward strand.
TTATATACATATATATAAATAATATTTTTTACGATGATATTACAGTAATTTATATAGCAAACTTAAAAACACTTTTTCTAAAAGTTAAGAATCCTAGCTTTTCTATCTCATGTACAAAATCTAAAAACGTTTTTGAAATTTTTTGTAAAAACAGTTTTGTCAATCACCGGATAAACAGTTTTGTTTTTTCTAAAAACAAAAACAAGGCTTTTTAATCCCAAACAAACGTAGCTTATATCAATAACATACATTCTTTTGAGTGTATGTTAGTTTTATATTTTCTTTATTAGTTTCTCTTTGATATTTATTTTCCTTCACCTTATATGTGTCTTCATATTTCATTGGAAAACGAACGCAAGTCTTGTTTACCCATGAAAGTCTAATCAATGTACAAAATAAATTTTTTCATTTTATTATTCGTTTATTATTTTTAAGGATTTTTTCTTAATTGCCGGTTTCTTTGGTGTCCATTGTTTACAAATATTGATAACACAAATTAACCTCTACAAATTTTACTTGTTATTATCATTATAATATTCTAAAATCATTCGCGCGTAGCGCGATGCTAAAAAACTAGTTTTATTAGAAAAATAGCTTATCAAACCAAAGTAAATTAATAAACTTGATTATGTAATTTACTTCGACTTCGTGAGTTATTTTTCGAAGTAAATTAAATAGTTAATTAATTTACTTTGATCTCCTGAGTTATTTTTTTAATAATCTCTTTTGGTTTATGATCATAATTTTAGAATGATTTCTTTAATTTAATTATGTTTGTATCGTACTGTACTGAAGACATTCAACTAAAAAAAATATTAAATGGAGCTAGAGCACATATGTATGCCACGATAAAAATAATTGAAATAAAGAAGTAGAACGAAAAGAGAGCACAAATAAACGGAGACAGATGAATATGACCAAGTGTGTGTATCTGTGCATGTAAAGTCTGAAGCACAGAGAACCACATGCCATCTCATGCAACTGAGGTGAGGTGTTAGAGCGTAAGGTTTAATAAACAATATTAAATCGTACAAGAGCACAAAATCGCAAAGAAAAAAAATAAAGGAAATAAAAAGAACGCAAACAAACAAAAACGCCCTTCCAATGAATACTCGAGCACGTTGACAGATATATTAACGAACGTAGAGGTCTGAAACACATATAGCCACATGCCATCTCATGCATAGAGGTGTTAAAGAGTAAGGTTTCAAAGATTCATGTAAAGCGAAGAACGGCAATGCAATTTCATACACTCATATACCCGAGAGTAAGGTTTCGCCAAAGGTTTAATTTGAATACAGTATTTAATAGTTAAAATGGCGTATTTTAACCGTACGTATTCAGTTAAAGTGCTAATACGATATAATCAAATCACTTCTAAGATTAGGAAACTTGAGAAATCAAGCTTAATATTACCTCACATTTGAAAACCAAGTTACATGTTGACTACTTGAAAATTAAAACGTTCGAAATACTATTATAAAACTTCTAAAAAATTAGAAAAATCAAAATCAAAATTTGAAATCACTAGGAAAATGAAGGCAAAACCTTTGAACCTATAAAAACGAAGGCAAAAATTTTGAAAATAGATTATTTTGATGTGATTTCGTAGTTTTATATCTTGATCTTTTTAATCGTTTCGAAGGTTTTGCCTTCGTTTTTCTAGCGATTTGAAGATTTTGCCATAATTTTTTCTAGTGATTTCGATATTTTTTTAACAACGGTATTTTAAACGTTCACCTACTAAAAAAATTTGGTTTTCCTAAAACATAATTTCAGCATGAAACTTGGTTTTTAAATGTGATGTAACATTAATTTTGGTTTCTCAAATTTCCTTAAAGATTACATCAAATTATAATCAAATGACACAATGGTCGTTAATTTTTTTTTTTTTCCTTCTTGATATATACCACCAACCTTTAAGAGCGCAATACCAAATTAGTTATTATTATTAGCTCACTTTCACTTTAGGAGAACACGGCCTTTTAAAATCAAAAGGCCATTTGTTTTTATTACTATTATTATTATGGTAGGATAGCCCATGTAGTGGCTAATTAAAGAGCTAGTAGGGTTGCAAAACAAGAAAAAACTATAGCTTTGCCTACATTAAACACAAAAATGTTTAATTAGGCAGCAATGGGAATCTTGGTTTGAGAAGTAGTGGGGAACAAGGTGGTCTCTTGTCTGTTGAACTTGAGCCTCCTGGCTTGCTCCTTGGAGATTTGGTATGAGATGGCGATGACGTCCTCGGGAAGGGCTTGGATGTACGACACCCTACCGGCCAACTGGTTGATCATGGCTCGGTCGTTGGTCTTGAACGAAATCCACTCGAACCCCTCGTCTGCAGCCTGCTTCACAATGGCGAAGTTCTGAGGCACAGTCAAGACCTGGCCTTGCCTGAGCTCGCCCTCGAACACCGACCTCCCGAAGTTGTCGACGACTTGGCACCTGGCGCGCCCTCTCACGACGTACATCACGCTGTGCGCGTTCATGTTCCAGTGCGGGGCGTACATTGCCTTCTGCAGCGACAGTCAAAAGAGATATATATGATGTGAATATATATACGTACATATATATAATGGCGAATCCAATCAAGTACTGAATGACTCACGCTGTAAAGGAAACCCCACTCGGCGCTGAGCTTAAGCCAGTTGAGGATGGGGAGGTTGAAGCTGTTGAGGGTGTTGAGGCGGCCGGCCTTGGGGCTGAAGACGTCGGCACGGGAGGGGTCGGCGATGTTCTGTCGCATCGACATGCTGCACAAGCTCTCTTCGATGCCGTTGGATGGGAGGGAGGTGGGGCGGCGGGCGTAGTCGCGCTCCGACTGCCTGCCTCGCTCCATGCGCTCCTCCTCCTCCCTCGACATCTGCGGCCTCACCATCTCCATCCCCTCCTTCACCAAGATGATCGACCCTCGCCTGTCGTTCTGGCTCTGCATCCTCCGAGCCGTCTCCTCGTCCACCTTGAACGCCTCTTGGATCATCCGAACGGTGAACCCCTTGAAGACGTTGTTCGAGGTGCTCTCTTCTCCCCTCATCATTCCCTCTTCCGACGATCTTCTTCTCTCGCTCTGGGGGAAGTCCATGTGGGGGTTCCCGGCGACGTAGAACCTCTACATATGTATATATGTATATTTTGACATCATATTCAACAATTAATGGATAGAATTAGAATAGTTAGGTACCCTCGGGGTTCGGTCGAGCTGGTTGCCGTGGTTGCCGACGTCCATGAAGTTGACGGTGACGAGGGGGGAGTCGCCGTCGTTGTAGGACCAGTAGGCCACTCCGGCGGGAAGAGCGACGAGGTCGCCTTCGCGCAGCTGGCGTAGCTTCTGGTGGCGGTCGGATCCCTGCTGCTCGAATGTCTCGGGGCAGCCGGGGAACATCATTCCCAAAACGCCCTTGCCTCGGAGGACGTACACGAGCTGGGGGGCGTTGGTGTAGGAGGGCAGGTGGAGGCCGCGCGGGCGGATGGTGAGGCGCATGATGGCTGCACCCGCGCACTTGAACTGCCGCTGTTCTGGGTTCCACGACTCGATCATTCCGCCCTCGCACTCCGCTTTGTGGTCCGCTTCTTTGGCCTCCAGCCTCTGCAGCTCGCACGTCTCGTCTGGCCGCCCCACGCATCCGCTCGCCAACACCGCCGCCCAAAACACAAACGCCCAACTCCACCTCATCGCCGCCGCCATATCACTCTTATGTTTTATATATTACTTAATTATAAATAGATGTGACGATCAGTATCCGCAGAATATCACTATATATACACACAAAACCCACTTGCGTTTGTTCTTCTGCTTACACACGTACCATCTGTTGTTTCTAATAAGCCATCTTTCACTCTGCATGCCTTCCTACTTCCACCTCATCTCCTTTCTCAACCCATCTCCCCTTTGCTCATGTTTTTTTCTCATCAACACACACACGCACACACACATACATATAGCATTTCTTCTCTTGTCCTTAGGTGATTAATTATATGATATATTACTAGGCTATTATTCCCTTTCATTTTTTTTTAATTTTTGTTACATTTTTTTCTACCTTAAAAAGTTATAAATCAGTATTTCCTGATTTTATTTTTTTATTTTTTATATTAGCCCCTCATTTAGATTTATAGTTTCGTCATTGCGTGTCACTATTGGCATATTGTATATCTAATTTATGTTTGATACAAATGCTGAATCACTAGAGCACATGTAACGTATTGCTCTTCATATGCATTCGAGAATTCAATCCCTACTCCACAATCCCAAATATAATAAACAATATTAAATGGGACTAGGCCACATTCATAGTTTTGTATTGCCACGATAATGATGTACAAAAGAGAAGGAAAAGAAAGCTCCACAAAAGAACAAATATGCTCGAGCACGTTGACAGATATATTAACGATGTGTACGTAGAGATCTGAAACACACGTAGCCACATGCCATCTCATGCAAACTGAGGCGTTAGAGAGTAAGGTTTCATAGGGGCATGCAAAGCGAAGAATGGCAATGCAATTTCATACACTCATACACCCAAAACGACTAACGTGTCTTCTCATGGAGTCTGAGACACTCACTATAAATACCAACGCCTTCTTTTCGCCACTTCACATCATCATTAAGCAAAACACAAACACAACTGTTGAAAATGGGAAAAATGATCTCTTTGGTCTCTCTTTCTCTGTGCTTGGCCGTCCTTATTCAAGGAGGGCTTGCAATCAGCTCTCGCACTCGGGTGGAAGAGTCCTACCGAAGGCAGAGCATCTGTCAGCTGAACCGGCTTGAGGCCCTGAAGCCCGACACTGTCATTCAGGCCGAGGCCGGAAGGACAGAGACTTGGAACCCAAGCCACGAGCAGTTCCAATGCGCCGGCGTCGCCGTTCTCCGCCGCACAATCGAGCCAAAGGGCCTTCACTTGCCTTCCTACACCACCGCTCCTAAGCTCATCTACGTCGTCCGCGGGAGGGGCATCCTCGGAGTCGTGTTCCCAGGCTGCGCCGAGACCTTCGAGGAGTCACAGAAAGGACAGAGCCGCGGGCGCGCCGACCGCCACCAGAAGGTCCAGCAAGTCAAAGAGGGCGACATCATCGCTCTGCCAGCTGGCGTTGCGTGCTGGAGCTACAACAACGGCGACCAACCCCTCGTCTCCGTCTCCCTCCTCGACACCAGCAACGTCGAGAACCAACTTGATCAGATTCCCAGGGTGAGTCATGCTCTTTCTTTGTCACAAAGTATAACAAAGCATCAATAATTTGATTGCGTTGCGTTGATGTGTTGTTCATAAATGCTGCGCAGACGTTCTACCTTGCCGGAAACCCAGAAGAGGAGTTCAAGCAGATCTTCCAGCAGAGCCCGTTTTCGAGGGACCCGAGCCGCCGCGAGGCCGAGCAGTTCTCCGAGAACAAGAACAACATGTTCAAAGGGTTCGACTCGCGGTTCTTGGAAGAGGCGTTCAACGTGGACGCGGAGCTGGTGAGGAAACTCCAAGGGCAGAACGACAACAGGAACAACATCGTGAGAGTGAAGGGCGAGCTTGAGTTGGTGTCCCCGATGACGAGCAGAGGGATGGAGGAAGAGAGGCAGAGGTATGACGAGAACGGGTTGGAAGAGACATTCTGCTCAATGAGCATCAGGAAGAACATAGGGAGGTCGTCCAAGGCCGACTTCTTCTCGCCTCAGGCCGGACGCATCAGCTCCGTCAACAGCCTCAACCTGCCCATCCTGCGCCACCTCAGGCTCAGCGCCGAGAAGGGAAACCTCTACAGCGTAAGAGAATAGGACTGACATGTGTATATATATATAAGATTCTGAATCGATGACATGATGATCGATGGTACGGAGTGAGTGTTAACATACAATGATGCAATGCAGAACGGGATATACACTCCGCACTGGAACCAGAACTCGCACAGCATAATGTACGTGATCAGAGGGCGGGCCCGGATCCAGGTGGTGGACCACATGGGCCGCAGCTTCTTCGACGGAGAGGTGGCGCAGGGGCAGCTGCTGACGGTGCCGCAGAACCACGCGATAGTGAAGCAGGCCGCCAGCGAGGGCTTCGAGTGGGTGTCCTTCAAGACCAACGACAACGCCAAAATCAGCCCTCTCGCAGGCCGCACCTCAGTCATCCGTGCCCTTCCCGAGGCCGTCCTCATGAACGCCTTCCGCATCTCAAGGGAGCAGGCCAAGCAGCTCAAATACAACCGCGACGAGACCTTCCTCCTCGCCTCCTCCTCCAGGCACTCCTCCTACGATGAGGACAGAAGGGAAGTTGCGTAAATGTGGACAAAGTTTGATTTAGAGTTAGTTCGTTCAAATAATAGGACACCTTTTGTTTGGTCCGTTCCTAATGCTGTCTTTTATGTATCATCTTTAGTATATGTATAAGAAAAGCTTCCGCTACCAACTCTCCTTTTTGCGACAATAAAATGAATTGGAGGCTGAGTTTTGAAATATTTATACTAGCTCTCAAAATATATATAATTATTAAGTACGCATCAAGGCGACGCTTGATACCAGAAATATACAAATCACAGGACGGAAATAAAAATCACAGCAAGATTAAAAACAATTTTGGCAGGTAATCAAAGACACAAGCTTAAAACACAAGCAACCAACAAAAATCGAAAAAAAGAGCTTGTATATCTGTCCCCAATTCGGATTAAAGTGATCCTAATCCTAGTTAGGATCAGAACGTTTGATTTAACTTATCATCACGAAGTCTTTTCAAGCCTTTGATCGTACAAGTGGTCTGAAGATCATCATAAGGAAGCCATGGGAAACTCTAAAGCTATGAATGACATCTTCTCAGCTGTCGATAAAGAAGCATGAGACATTCTTCTTATTGCTCATGAGGGTGCTGATAAGGTTAGATCTCAATTTCACCTTTTTCGGGAAACAAGGGTATTATATGGTGTAGGGACAAGGAAGAAAGAGAGAAAATTCTAAAAGAAGGAGTTCTCTTAAAAAACAAGAAGAACGTCGCAATTTCGAAGGAATGGGAGGCGGCGGATCAGTGGGAGGACAACCGTGTAAGTATAGGAAATGGATGGATAGGCATCGAAGGCTTGCCTTTCGACTTGTGGAATATCCACGCCCTGAAGACGATAAGCGCAAAATTCGGAGGGATAATTCAGATTGCCAAAGAGACTTTGGAACTGACCGACCTAAGGTACGCGAAGATCAAGATCCGGGGGCTGACAGGAGGCCTTCTTTCGCCGTGGTTGGAGCTGCCTTACGGTGCCTCTCAGATTCAAATAGGGATCTTTAACCTGGAGGAATCGCCTAAAGGTCCCTTTTTCTGGACCCCTAAAGTTAATGCAACCGAGGCGATAGGGGTCTCTCCGCCGGCATCTAACCGGCAGTTGGAATTAGCCAATAAATGTAAAGAGGTATGCGAAGGATTTTCAGGAACAAATCCTTGCCGGAACTGCAGGAGGGAGGACCGGAATATGGCTAGAAACCAAGGATATATCGAGATGGACTTCCCTGAGTCATCTAACCGCCAGTGCACGGATGATGCCCTTTCCCTCGTCTCCGATGTTCCCGAAACTCCTATCCGCGTAAATAGGGCCGGTGTATCCACAGTCGGAGTAGTCACGCTGATTGAGCAGGTACACGAGGATAATCACGAAATCGGAGGCAGCAAAGCCAGATCCGTCGGTTCTCCAACTCGACCGCGATGTGGCCCAAGAGAAGGCTGCCTTGCACGCTAGATTGGCCGATCAAATCGCTGAAATACACCGCAACGACTGCGTTTCTGGGGTCGGGCCCCGAAAATTGTCCTCAACTACCAAAAAGGCTGTTTTCACTGAAGCACAATCGGACCTCGAGGTCGTATTGGAAAAATCGGCGGATGTAGTGCCACATAACACGACCAAGAGCTGCGATCGTTTCTCCATGTCTCGTCGACCAAAATTGCGCAAAAACTTCCGAGTGGGTATTATCGAAAGATGGAATGATTTTGTCTACAAGGGCGCGAGCAAGGCGAGCTACGTGAGCGACTCTGAAATGGGTGAACGTAAGAAGGGAGTTTACGGCAAAAGCTTCTCTCGAAGGTGGTGGTTAGGCGACCAAGAGGTAGAGTCGGCCTTCAAACCTCCTCCCGGAGGCATGGACGAGGATGATAAAGTCGGGTCCGATCAGGACGGGGCAATGGTAAACATGATCGGGGATTCCTCCCCGGAAGAGGGGTCTTCCGAGGAAATCTTCTGCTCCACAGACGATCATGGAGTAGATTCGGCAGATGGTTTGGAAGGAGTGGCTGCTCTACTTGGATCCGGGGAGGCGAGTAGCTTCGATGGCTGCTCTTTCACATCGGAAGACAGGAAAAAACCTAAGGCGCCTATCTCTTCCCCTCTGTCCGCTCCTCTAACTTCAGGGAATGTGCGCTCTAGGAAGAGCGTAGAGAAGGCAACCAGAGTCTCGGGTAAACGAAAAGGAAACCCAAAACGCTCCAAGGGGGCCAGAAGAGAATTAAAAAACTTGGATTTTAATATGAGCTTCGGGAATTCAAAGCTCAAAAGGAGGGAAGCTCCGTCTTTATGAAGATACTATCTTGGAACGTTAGGGGTACAGGTCACCCCGACAAACGCAGGGGAATTAAATCCCTTGTGTGCAAAGTTAATCCGGATATTCTGGTCTTGCAAGAATCAAAGAGAATAAACATAGACATGAGGTTCATAGGGAGTATATGGTGTTCTAGGTTTAAGGAATGGGTTTCCCTCCCGTCCAACGGTGCTTCGGGGGGCATAGTGATTGCATGGGACTCTAGGAGGGTGTCGGTGGAGGAGTCGCTTTTGGGGAATTTTTCGGTGACGATAAAGGTTGTGCATGGTGATTCCTCATGGTGGTTTTCAGGGGTATACGGGCCATGTCGGTCGAGAGAAAGGAATGACTTTTGGGATGAGTTGGCTGGTCTCGGGGAAATTTGTGGCGAGAACTGGTGCGTGGGAGGAGATTTCAACGTTGTTAGATTCACATCGGAAAAGAACAAAACCATTCGGGCAAGACGGAGTATGAGATGTTTCAACGAAATAATCGCAGAGCTATCCTTGATTGATCCCCCCCTTTCAAACGGCGAGTACACTTGGTCTAATTTCCGAGAGAATCCGACTTGTTCACGTTTGGATCGGTTTCTGCTCTCACCAGGCTGGCGGAGAATCTTTCCCTATTACCAACAAGAGGTTCATCTAAGAGGGGTTTCAGATCACTTCCCGTTGATCATAACCACAGATATGGCAACCTGGGGTCCGAGTCCTTTTAGGCTTGATAATGACTGGTTGGATAATCTTGAATTCAAAGCTTTGGTCAATTCTACATGGTCAGAAGCGGTGTCGGCAGAGTGGTCTGGACACCGAATCATGGGAAAACTTTACAAACTTAAAAACAAAATTAAGGCTTGGTCGGCAGGGGAGAGAGAAAGGAGATACGGTCAAAAACTCAATATCGAGAATGAGATTACACGTTTGGACAGAGTCGAAGGGGGTGACGAATGGACGGAAGAGTTACGACATGAGAGAGCTTTCCTCAAGGGTCAACTAGATGGCATTTTAGCAAACGAAGAAAGAGCAGCCAGGTTCAAATCGAAAATCAGTTGGGCCAAATTCGGCGACGGAAACACGAGTATGTTCCACAATCTACTAAGCGCTAGGAAAGCTAAAAACGCACTGTGGAAATTGGAAAGGTCCGATGGGTCCATCACGATAGTCGAGGCTGAAATCGTGGAGGAAATAAATCACTTTTTTGAAACTCTCTACAAGGCAGGCCCTACAACAAGATGTGAGTGGGACAACATAGAATGGGAAGCCATAGACGAGGGGAGCGTTGAAAGTCTCTCATCACCTTTCTCGGAAGATGAAATTCGGGCGGCGGTTTTCGCTTGCGGAAGAAACAAGTCGCCCGGGCCGGACGGCTTTTCTCTGGCATTTTTCCAAGATTTTTGGGAGACGATCAAACATGACATTCTTCAATTCTTCGAAGAATTTTGGGAAACAGGAGTAATCAATAAAAGTGTCAATGAAACTTTCATCTGTTTAATTCCAAAAAAGCTAAACGCATGCAGAGCTAAGGACTTTAGGCCAATAAGTCTGGTGACGGGCCTCTACAAAATTTTGGCTAAAGTCTTGGCAGAGAGGATTAAAAACCTTCTTGGAAAAACCATTTCAGAATTCCAAGGAGCCTTTGTCAAAGGTCGGCAGATCACGGATCTCATACTTATAGCCAACGAATTGGTCGAGGAGACAAGTCGGACCAAGAAAGTTGGATCGGTCCTCAAAATTGACTTTGAAAAAGCGTACGATATGGTGGATTGGAACTTTTTGGACTTTGTTTTGGAACGCAAAGGCTTCGATGGTAGACGGAGGAAGTGGGTCAAAGGCAGCCTTTCCTCGGTATCTTTCTCGGTAATTGTTAATGGTAAAGACCGGAGACGCTTCTCAGGATCGAGAGGGGTTCGACAAGGCGATCCTTTGTCGCATTTCCTCTTCATCTTGGTTGCGGATGCTTTGTCAAGACGCATCACGCGCGGAGTAGCGGAAGGACATTTCCACGCTCTTTCTTTGGGCACCCTTTCAATCTCCCATCTTCAATTCGCAGACGACACGCTCATCTTCGGGGAGTTTGATGACCGGAATTGGACGAACATGATCGACATCATTTCCAGATTCTGCGACGAGTCCGGGCTTAAAATAAATATTGAGAAAAGCGGCCTTATCGGGATCAACAATGACACGGCCGATGTTTCGCGCTTGGCTGCCATTCTCGGTTGTCAAAAGGAATCGTGGCCAATATCCTACCTTGGTATGCCTTTAGGCAGTAACCCGAGAAGCAAAACTTTTTGGGACCCCGTCATTTCGAAGTTCACTAAAAGGTTAGCCGGGTGGAAAAGGGGGTTCCTCTCGAAAGGAGGCAAGATGACCTTGATCCAGTCGGTGCTATCTGCTCTTCCAACATATTTTATGTCGGTGTTCAAAAGGCCTATAGGGGTGGCAGATGACTTAGAGAATATTATGAGAAACTTTTTCTGGGAAGGCTTTGAAGGTCGGAAAGGCAGCCCCGGAGTCGCTTGGGAAGTATGTTGTAGGCCTAAGGAAAAGGGCGGTTTGGGTCTAGGAGGCTTGAGCGAGAAAAACGTGGCGCTACTCGCAAAATGGCTATGGCGCTTTCCACTTGAGCCTAGGGCTCTTTGGCACAAGGTGATAGTCGCCATTTACGGCTACCACGACAACGGGTGGGACCCTGGGCACGCTACAGGACGCACACTTCGCAGCCCGTGGAAATCAATCATGGCGGTCCAAGAGGATTTCCTCAAGCATTGCAAGTGGATAGTGGGCAACGGATCAAGAATCCGGTTTTGGGAGGAATCATGGTTAGAAGGAACGAGTATGAAAGAGAGGTTTCCCGGACTATACCGACTCTGTCCATCGAAAGGATTCCCTATCGCGAGTTTGGCTTCCCCTTCCTCGCTTTTGTTTGATGTCGTAGATTGGAACTTCAATTTCCCAAGGAACTTATCAGACCGTGAGGCATTGGAATTGGCTACATTATTGGACATGCTCGAAGAAGTGCCCTTGTGGGCAGGTTTGGAGGATCGAAGGGCGTGGTTGGACGATTCGGAGGAATTCTCGGTGAAGAGCATGGCCGCAGTCATCTCTCCGGTGGCTTCTGCCCCCTCAGCGACGTTTTTCAGCGCCATTTGGAGGTCGGCAGCTCCGAAAAAAGTGAAGATTTTTGGGTGGAGGATTGCTATCAATCGAGTCAACACGGCTGATCGCATCCAAAGGCAAAACCCACTGCGGGTTTTGTCTCCCAGCCGATGTATGGTGTGCAAACGCGATGCCAAGGACGTTCAACATTTATTTGTTGACTGTCCCGCAGCGGCGAGTTGGTGGAGTTGGTTCTTCGGTAAAGTCGGTATCTACGCTTCTTCTGTTATTTTGTTGGCTGACTTTTTTCAGGTTCACACAGCGACTAGGAAAACGGCTCGATGGGTGGCAGCAGTTAAAGCAGGAGTGCTTGCGGGTTTTTGGGCGATTTGGCTTCTACGAAACAAATGCATCTTTGAAGACGAAGGTTGGAACGCAGAAGGTCTTCAGGATACATCTAACAGGCTCATTGCTATGTGGCTTCACTGCTCGGAAAAAGATTTCAAAGGCTACTCTCTGGCAGATTTACAAAGAGATTGGGCAAGCGCCATATGATAGCCGAAAAGAAAGAAGTTCCTTCCTTTTGTTTAGTGATTCATCACGGTTACCAGGGGCGGGAGCTTTTGTCCCCTTGAGTTTTTGTGTACAAAGACCTATAGGGTCTCTTTTGGTTGTTGTCTCTTTAAGACACACTCTAGATTAGCTAGTTTTACCTTTCCTCTATGTAAAGGCCTATAAGGCTAGCTTTTGGTAGTGGTTTCGTTTTATGGTTTGGCTCAGCCCGGGTTCGCGTGCTCGATTGGCGTTGGATCCGGGGAGTTAGCTATAAACGACCCTTCTTTTGTGTAAAGTGGCTTCCGCCCATTCAAATATATATAATAAAGTTACCGTTTCAAAAAAAAAATGTACTGTGTATCTATATTTAGCCTATTTTGGCTAATAATGAATTGAAGTCATTCTATTCTCTAAAACTACATGGTATCAGAGCTAAAATACTCTAAACCCTAGTTTTTTTTAATATGGCCGACTCAAGCTCTACAACTACCTCTAACCTCAACCCTTCTCCAAAACCTGTTCACCAAAATCCGATCAATGAATCTGTTCATTCGTCGATGCAAATTACCGTGCATCGGTTGAATGACAGAAACAGTCCCAATCCGTGATATTAGCCATTGACGGCAGGGGGAAATTAGGATATTTGACAAGAGAAACCATGAAGCCAAAGGTAGAAGAGGCGGGCTACAAGCAATGGCGTTCAGAGAACTCCCTCGTCACAACATGGCTACTCAATTCCATGGATACCTGAATTGCCTAGCCTCATACATTTATGAAGACGGCCAAGGAGGTTTAGGACTCTGTTCGTGAGACTTACTCTAATCTTGACAACTCTTCACAGATTTTTGAGTTGAAGACCCGACTATGGCAATCAAAGCAAGGGGATCGAGATGTCACAAGCTACTACAACGAGATAGTGGCGTGGTGGCAAGAACTAGATCAATGCCATGATGACGTATAGGAGAGCCAAGCTGATCTACTCCGACAAAAGAAACATGAAGAAAACGTTCGTGTATTTATGTTACTTGCAGGAATCCAGCACAACCTAGACGATGTGAAGGGCAGAGTCCTCGGCCATCGCCATCTCCCATCCATTCGTGAAGTATTCTCGGAGAATCGATTGGAGGAAAGTCACCGAAAAATCATGTCCAGCAACGAATCATCCTTAGGTTCGAGCTCCGACACATCTGCACTTTTTATCAAGGGGGCTGAGACGGGCAGTGACAAGACAAAGAAGCCGTGGTGTGACTTTTGCAAAAAATTCTGGCATACCCGAGACCTGCTGGAAAATACATGGAAGACCACCTGGTGGGAAGCCATCCCGTCCTGAAAAAGCACTCCAAACTGTGGCTGAAGCGTCTAAAAAGGCACAAGTCAATTCTGGACAATCTCCCTTCACGAAGTAACAAATAGAGCAAATTCCGAATCTATTACAGTCATCGCAAAATCAGCCCTCGTGTTCATTTGTCCAAAACGGTAACCAAAATTCCTCTCAATCATTTACATGTTCCCAACCTAAGCCCACATGGATTATTGATTCAGGGGTGTCCGACAATATGACTAGTCGTTCTAGTTTTTTCCTCTCCTATAAACCATGTGATGGAAATCGTCGAGTCCGCACTGCAGATGGTTCTTTCTCTGCAATTGTGGGCATAGGCGATATAAAACTCTCACCACTAATAACCTTGTCCAATGTTCTTCATGTGCCAAAATTATCTTGTAATCTTGTTTCTATCAGTAAGATAACATCCACCCTTAATTGCTCGGCCAAATTTTTCCCCTCTTACTGCGAATTTCGGGATCTGGCTTCGGGGACGATGATTGGCAAAGCTAGGGAGTGTGATGGTCTTTACCTTCTGAATAAGGGGACGTACTCGAATAAAGAGGCCTGCCAGAATACCTCCACTTCTAATTTTAGTGATGATGAGATTTATTTATGGCATTTTAGACTAGGACATGCCAACTTTCAGTACCTAAAACATTTGTGATCTCTCAACGGAAGTATATCTTGGATCTGCTGAATGATTCAGGAATGAGTGGATGTCGCCCAATTGATACCCCGATCGATCCGAACAAGAAACTTGGAGATATTGAGCAAGGAACTCCGGTAGATATCCAACAATATCAGCGACTTGTTGGAAGACTTATTTATTTATCTCACACACGACCTGACATTGCATTCGCTGTGAGTATGGTAAGCCAGTTCATGCGTCAACCTTATGAAGAGCATCTAGAGGCTACCTATCGAATTTTGAGGTATCTAAAGAATAGTCCGGGTCGAGATCTCTTATTTAGCAAGGGGGATGATAGGAGCGTAGCAGCCTTTACAGACGCAGATTGGGCTGGCTCTACTACGAACAGAAGTTCTGGATACTGCACTTATGTGTGGGGAAACTTGGTAACGTGGCGTACTAAAAAGCAAAGCGTGGTGTCTCGGAGCAGTGCAGAGGCGGAGTACATAGCAATGGCAAATGGGTTATGCGAAATTCTGTGGATTCAATGTGTCCTCAAAGAGCTAAGAGTGGAAATCAACCTACCTATGAAGCTGTTTTGTGACAACAAGGCTGCGATAAGCATCGCACATCGCACATAATCCTGTACAACATGACAGGACTAAGCACATAGAAGTTGATCGACATTTCATAAAGGAGAAACTCGAGGCAGGAGTCATTTGTATCCCCTTTGTCAAATTTGAAGATCAAACTGCAGATATCTTGACTAAGGGCTTGTTCAAGCCTACTTTTGATTTTCTTGTAAACAAGCTGGGCATGTTCAATATTTATGCACCAACTTGAGGGGGGGCTGCAGGTTATTAGATAATATCACGTGTAATACTAGTCAGAGTTGTTTCCTTATATTTAGCTATTAGTTAGATCAGTAGTTAGTTCCTATTATTTAGCTAGTTGGTTAATATTTTGTAGCTAGTTGTTATGAACGTATTGTGTATCTATATATAGCCTATTTTGGCTAATAATGAATTTAAGCCATTCTATTTTCTAAAACTACAGAAAGGAAATGAGAAAGCTCCTTCTGATTCTAACAAGGAGTTGGTTGAACATCTTCCTAAGAAGTGGAGCAGCAACGATGAAGCTGATATTATTGAGGAGGATATTATCAAGAACTAATACTTGCTACATGAGAAACGGCTTGCTGTGATAGACAACAACAAGAAACTGAATCAGAATATTGCCAGTCTAGCTTGAGAAGAGTGACCTTAAGAATAAGGTATCTGATCTTATTACTGAGAAGAATGAGTTTATTGTTCCTATAATTGATCTAAAGGAACAGGTGAAAACTAAAAAGAAGGCTTATTCTAAGTTGATTCAGTTGAAAAAAAATGTGAAAATGCTCAACTCTAACCCCCAACAATCTTGACTCTATTCTTGCTTACCAGAGAAGTTGGAATAGTAGAGGTATTGGTTTTTTTGGTGAATCTTCTCAGAGTCCCACCAAGTTTGTGAATGCTGGAGATAATGCGAGGAAGTCAGTTTCCAAAAAGGTGGTCAAGCAACATCAGAATCACTTCACACGCACTTATGGCATCAGAATCACTTAACATGCACTTACGACAAACAGAAAAAGAGATGGATTTGTCATTAATGTGGGAAACATGGTCACATCAAGCCGTGTTGCTTCAAGTATCTGGCACATCTTAGACTGAAGAAAGTGAAGAAACTGGCTCCAATCAGACAAGAATGAAGAGTCAAACAGAAGGTGTCTTGTGGCTTACAGTTCTGGAAAGAGTGTACATGAGGGTAGCCGATACTTTGATAGTGGATGTTCAGGACATATAACAAGTGATAAGAACTATCTTATAAATCTCAAAGGAATGGTGAAAAATGGAGTTGTTGGCAAATGAACTCTCAATGATAAAGAGGCGTGCGCTAGAAGGGACAATGGGACACGGTTGTTTCAACAATATGCATATGTTTTCTCTTTGCAAGGCCATTTTGTTCATGCACATGTGGATAATTTATTTATAAATGATCTCAGATTCAGCAAGCAAAGAGGTAAAGACTTTAAAATCTCCAACTTCATCAGATTGTATAGCCTTAATTTTGACCCCTAACTGTAGCACAACGTTTATTTAGTATTGTAAGCAATTTAGAGATTTAGATTTTGTTTTCATAAAATAGACCAAAATATGTATGATTATCTATGAAGTGAATGCAGTATTTTTAACTATAAGTAGCTAAATATTGGTGTGAATCGTGGCTTAATATACACAGGCCGAGAATAGGAAATAATGTAGTTATTTGTGCTTTTTAAGCAATGACAAATTGATAATTTTAAGCGGTGGCAATTTCATAAGTTTTAAGCGGTGAAATTCAATAAGAATTAAATGCTAGGAATATATATATATATATATATATATATATATATATATATATATATAACAGTGTAAATTGCTAATGAATTAGGATTGACGGCGTCAAAATTTTTATATTACCTTTTTCTACTGTGTATTTAATTTATGTTTGAACAAACACTTGATCACAAAGATCAGGTAATATCCCTGATCACTCTTCATATACATTCAAGAATTCAGCCACGACTCCAGAACCCAAATTTTATAAGCAATACAAGAGCACATAGGTCGTCATGAAAAAAAAAAACTCCCCACAAAAGAACAAATATACTCGAGACTGAGACAGATGAATACGACGAAATGTATTCTGAAACACGCATAGCCACATGCCATCTCATGCAAACTGAGGTGTTAGAGAGTAAGGTTTCATAGGGGCATGCAAAGCGAAGAATGGCAATGCAATTTCATACACTCATACACCCAAAACGACTAACGTGTCTTCTCATGGAGTCTGAGACACTCACTATAAATACCAACGCCTTCTTTTCGCCACTTCACATCATCATTAAGCAAAACACAAACACAACTGTTGAAAATGGGAAAAATGATCTCTTTGGTCTCTCTTTCTCTGTGCTTGGCCGTCCTTATTCAAGGAGGGCTTGCAATCAGCTCTCGCACTCGGGTGGAAGAGTCGTACCGAAGGCAGAGCATCTGTCAGCTGAACCGGCTTGAGGCCCTGAAGCCCGACACTGTCATTCAGGCCGAGGCCGGAAAGACAGAGACTTGGAACCCAAGCCACGAGCAGTTCCAATGCGCCGGCGTCGCCGTTCTCCGCCGCACAATCGAGCCAAAGGGCCTTCACTTGCCTTCCTACACCACCGCTCCTAAGCTCATCTACATCGTCCGCGGGAGGGGCATCCTCGGAGCCGTGTTCCCAGGCTGCGCCGAGACCTTCGAGGAGTCACAGAAAGGACAGAGCCACGGGCGTGCCGACCGCCACCAGAAGGTCCAGCAAGTCAAAGAGGGCGACATCATCGCTCTGCCAGCTGGCGTTGCGTACTGGAGCTACAACAACGGCGACCAACCCCTCGTCTCCGTCTCCCTCCTCGACACCAGCAACGTCGAGAACCAACTTGATCAGATTCCCAGGGTGAGTCATGCTCTTTCTTTGTCACAAAGTATAACAGAACATCAATAATTTGATTTGATTGCGTTGCGTTGATGTGTTGTTCATAAATGCTGCGCAGACGTTCTACCTTGCCGGAAACCCAGAAGAGGAGTTCAAGCAGATCTTCCAGCAGAGCCCGTTTTCGAGGGACCCGAGCCGCCGCGAGGCCGAGCAGTTCTCCGAGAACAAGAACAACATGTTCAAAGGGTTCGACTCGCGGTTCTTGGAAGAGGCGTTCAACGTGGACGCGGAGCTGGTGAGGAAGCTCCAAGGGCAGAACGACAACAGGAACAACATCGTGAGAGTGAAGGGCGAGCTTGAGTTGGTGTCCCCGATGACGAGCAGAGGGATGGAGGAAGAGAGGCAGAGGTATGACGAGAACGGGTTGGAAGAGACATTCTGCTCAATGAGCATCAGGAAGAACATAGGGAGGTCGTCCAAGGCCGACTTCTTCTCGCCTCAGGCCGGACGCATCAGCTCCGTCAACAGCCTCAACCTGCCCATCCTGCGCCACCTCAGGCTCAGCGCTGAGAAGGGAAACCTCTACAGCGTAAGAGAACAAGACTTACATGTGTATATATATAAGATTCTGAATCTCGATGACATGATGATCGATGGTACGGAGTGAGCGTTAACATACAATGATGCAATGCAGAACGGGATATACACTCCGCACTGGAACCAGAACTCGCACAGCATAATGTACGTGATCAGAGGGCGGGCCCGGATCCAGGTGGTGGACCACATGGGCCGCAGCTTCTTCGACGGAGAGGTGGCGCAGGGGCAGCTGCTGACGGTGCCGCAGAACCACGCGATAGTGAAGCAGGCCGCCAGCGAGGGCTTCGAGTGGGTGTCCTTCAAGACCAACGACAACGCCAAAATCAGCCCTCTCGCAGGCCGCACCTCAGTCATCCGCGCCCTTCCCGAGGCCGTCCTCATGAACGCCTTCCGCATCTCAAGGGAGCAGGCCAAGCAGCTCAAATACAACCGCGACGAGACCTTCCTCCTCGCCTCCTCCTCCAGGCAGTCCTCCTACGATGAGGAGATTATAAGGGAAGTTGTGTAGATATGACGACCTTGGCAACGAGTAATGAAAGATATAACGCCTTTGGGGGTTGGTTAATTAGAGTACTTTTGTTTCGTAGAGAGAATAATAATAAAGGTCCTGTGTTGGCTGTTTAAGTTAGTTTTTTTAGTTTGTGTGAGAAGTTCTGCTAGGATGATCAATAAATGATGAAAGAGCTAGTTCTTTTTACCCTTAATCTTCTTCACTTGATTACCATTTACCTTGGTATATGATCACTACATTTTGTGTTCCATGATTTAAAATCCTGCTCTAAGTGACCCAAAAAGGCGCTTCTTTGGACCCCCGAGATCCAACAATTGGGGCCACTGAGGTAATCTCCCAGTCGATAATGTCAGGGCCTTGTGGATAATTTTCCGGCCTAAACCGGACACCACGGTTACCAAAAAAATATCCCTCACAGTTTACTGCAGGTTATGATCATGAAAATGAGGTATGTGGATCATTTGATCAAAGGGGAGCGGGGAAGTTAAGAATGTATCATTCATACCTCCAAAGATTTGAAATGTGTAGCCACAATGAGACTGACGACGAAGCACAAGGAAGATTTTTACGCTGAGAAAGAGTTAATAATTATGAGTATTCGTGGTCCTTTAACATTGGCTTTGGAGGTTTTTCTACTGATTTCCATTTCAGTCTCGACTTATTTCATTTTCCCGGGTTCCTATTTTCCGGGTGAAATTCTAAGTTGAGTACGAAATTCCTCTATGAAAGAAAACATGTAGCACTCTATATCACAGCAATGCCAAATGAAGCAAATATGGTAATCCCTAAAGAAAGAATCTAAAATGTTGTAAACAATCATATTTACAGATAAAAAAAATTGCAGAACAAATTACATAAACATACATGTATACCTTGCATTCAGGACCTCAGCTTCCCAGCACATCTTGCAAAGAAAACGGCTCATCAACAGACGCGAATCCATTTAGCAATTCCTCCAATATCTGGATATCTTCTTCTTCTTCTTCCTCTCCCTCCTCATGGATCATATCACCCTCGTTACTCTGTTCAGCCTCCTCCGGAGCGTGGCCTTCAACACTCGCCACGTGGCTAAACAGTTTCTCCTTCGAGGAGAACCTGGACCCGCAGGAGCACCGGTTCAACCTCGGGGCAGCGAGGCAAGTCTTCAAATGGCTCCGCAAGTCCACCAGAAGCGCGAAACTCCTGTTCTCGCAGCGATCGCAAGAGTACGTCCTGGGACAATGGCTCCTCTTGAAATGGTTCCTCGCCAAGACCGCCGATCTCAGCGGCTGAAACTTACTGTGAGCCTTGTTCCGATTGCAGCCCGGGCTCGGGCACGAGAACCACACGGGTCTCATCTCCGAGCCTACCGGTCCCGCGAGAGCCTCGTTCGTCTTGAACCGGTCGCCGTGGGCTCTCATGTGCATTCGGAGGTTCGCGTCGCGCTTGAATCCTTTACCGCAGATCTCGCAGGCGTGGACTCGCTGGGCGAGCAGTTCGTCGGCGTCGAGCTCCATGATCTCCTTGGTTCGCAGTTCGGTTTTCGCGCGGTTCGAGGCGTTTAGCGACGGAGCGATGGCGGATTTGAGGATCGCTGTTCCACTGTGGATGATTTGGCTCACGGCGTCGGAGATTTCTTTGGAAGCGAACTCGTCGATGCTTTGGTGGTTCATCGGAGGACGGAGTCCGATCGAGTTGGAGAGCAATCGGGAGAGAGAGTGCAGTCGAGATTGGACGGCGACAAGGTTCGCCATCGGAGAGGAATCGCCTGTATTTGATGACATCTCTATTACGACGAGGGAGTGTGATTTGCTGTGTGGCCTTGAAGCTTGAACGATAAATCGCGTTTGAGTTAGGAATTAGGATCATGGTCTAAAGTTTCTCCTTTGTAATTTGGCATTACTAACACATGCGGTTTCGTGGTGTAGTTGGTTATCACGTCAGTCTAACACACTGAAGGTCTCCGGTTCGAACCCGGGCGAAGCCATGTTTACTTTTTACACGCTTACGACAAATGATTATTTCGTTAAACTTTTAAACTCATATATAATTTATTTCAAACTGTTTTTTTTTTAATTTTTTTTTAAATCAAGGATTTAAATACTGTTTTCAATGTCATTTCAAGTCTCTAATTTTCTTCTTGTTAAATAACTAATTAAAATTATCTACAATAATTTAATTAAATATGGACCATGAAGGAGATATTAACCCTATTAAATTTTTATTATAGGGGAAAAATCTGACATAGTTTTGGTTTTGAACTAGGATATATATAATATTGAATTGATGGATCCGTGCATGTTTGAGAAGCACATTAGCTCTAATACGGTTACATAGAACTCATTGGGTGATTGCTCTATTTGACCATATCATATCCTAATATCAGTTATATAATTCATCATCTTTATCGGCTCATTGACAACCTCATTTACAAAATGTTAGTCATCTACTCAGATACATCAAAGTCAAACTTGGCTTAGGCTTGTTTTTCCCTTCCTTTTCTACTACTTAAATTCGTGCTTTTTCATATGCTGATTGGGCTTCTCGTTCATATATTCATATACTCGCCGCTTTATCGTCTTAGGTGACTCCATCATTGCTTGGAAGTCAAAGAAACAAACAATTGTCTCATATTCCTCAGTTGAAGTAGAATAACGAGCCTTAGCAGCAGTTGCCAGTGAAGTCATATGGCTTCAATAACTCATTGAAGTTTCCAAAGTTCTTGCAACTGCTCCAACGGTGGCCTTTAGTGACTATCATGCGACAATCCATATAACAACGAATCCAGCGTTTCATGAACGTACAATACACATCGAGATAGATTGTCATTTTGTGCATGATCATCTTTAGAATGGGGTTTTCAAACTACTTCCAATTTCACATGCTCATCGGATATATTTAGGAGAAAAAATACTTTTAGAGGCGACAATTGCCAAGATGTCCCTCACAGACATTTATAGCTCATCTTGAGGGGGTATTGGAAATAACAGCATGCATTAATTAACTTAGGACTTGAGTCATTTGTTGTACATCTCAATTTAATGACCGTAATTTTTTTTTTATCTTTATTAGTTTAGATTTAATAGCTATTATTTATTTCACTAGTTGACGGAGTTCATTTAATGACTTGACAAGTCTGTTCTGTAATCATCTTGAGTTCGTTCATGAATCATTACTAAAATTTCCTTTTTCATTTCTCTGTTTTCTTTTCTTCTTCCTTAAAATATCTGAGGATGCTTGGTCATAATAAGCCTCTATTGTATCTCTTTAAGTTTTCATATTGTGAAGAGTGTATCCAACACATCAGAAAAGGTGAAGTTAGCAGGGTTTTTCAAGAAGATTAGACTTTGAATAGCTTAAGGCTTTAATGTATTCAATATAATGAGCAGGTTTTAGCCTTTAGTGATTGAGATAAGGGAACTGTAACCGAATGAGAGAGATATTGCTTTGATAGTTACAGTGATCGCCGATTAGAAATGGGAGATTGTTTTCTTCTCCGGCTTGTAATTCTGACAACGCTGTATAAAGATATAGAATTTGTCATAACTAGGAGTAAATTAGTGCCACTTTCCACATTAGTTTCTTTTTTGAAAAATGGCACATTTAGGACCTTGACTTTATTTTTGACTTAGTTAAAGACCTTAATACCCTCTTTTCCTTTTTTTTTTAATACCATCTTAATCTTTTTTTAATACCATTTGTCACACCCATTGAAAAAAGGGTTATTAAGTTAAATAGCCACACAGTTATAGTGAATTGAGATATAGTCCACATTTCGTTAATTTCTTGTAAATAGTCAAGTTAACTTATTAACAGATTAGTAAAAGACTTATTTAATCCAGTCAAACATGTAAAAATGGTAGTTAATAGGCTGCCACGTATGCAAGTTGACTATTTACAAAGTATTTACAAAGGTTGGCAAATTTATAATTCTTTGAAAAAAAAGGTACGATCCTCTCCTTCTCTCCGACCTTTTCTCTCTTCCTCCAGCGTCTCCTACTTCCACTTCTTTCTCATTCTCCATTGTCTCCTCCTTCACCTTCGATGATGATGAGATGAGAAGCGCAATGTCCAGAGTGGCGAAGAACACTTTCAGGTCGGTCGGCGCGGGTACGGGCAGATTCCGATGGTGATAGACCAGTCGTCGCAAGGAGGAGGTCGTACGGCATATTCACTAAGTAGTATCGCTGGAGTTTGTTGAGGTAGGATTCGTTTCTTCTCGCTCAAGAATTTAGACGGATTTTTGTTGGTCTCATTTTTTTCCTTTTTCTTTTCTTATTTTTCCGCTTCTTCTTCTCCGGTACATACACTCAAGAGCTCCGCTATGCCTTTCTCATTACCCTGAGCTCTCTCTGTCTTCGAGAAATTAGGCTTGTCATTTTGTTGGTGTTCTGTTTGATTTCATTTTTCCTGCGCCATGTGTTTGAAGAATTGTCTCAAAGAATTTTATTTTATGAAATCAATTGTCTTCATTCATGTCACTCTTTTTTTTCTCTCTCTACCCTCGTTCGAATCATCTTTAATTGTGGCTTCCACAAGAGCTTCAGTCTCTCTCCGATCTCGCCCTTTAAGCTCCAACGGAGCTTGGTGAGCCTCTCGATCCCTGATCTGTGTTCCATTTCCTTTACCGATTTGCGAATCTCGTTTTATTTCCCTTTTTGTTTCATGATGCCTATTTTGTTCGTGCTATTGCGAGATCTGAGTTTTGTTCGTTCTATTGCGAGATCTGAAATCCTAATGTCGTTTGTTTGGTGAATATAATTATCTTTTATATGAAAGCTATGTATTTCTAGTTAACATGTTTGTGGCTAGAGTCATAAAATACTAATGCATAGGTGATCTAGAGTGATCTAGAGAGCAATGTTTCATATTATTTTGCTGATTCGGGAACATTGAGATTTATCATTTGTTTATAGCAATTGTATTTGATAATCCTTGAAACCAGCGAACTTCCAATTTTAAAGGCCAGAGCTTGGTTTCTGCAGTAATTTAGAATTTTGGTTGCGTTGATGAGACTATTGGGTTACAATTTTGGTTATAAATTAGTGATGGATTCTTTTGCATTAGAGACATCTTTGTAACTCATTTTTTGGAATTAGTTACAAGTTTGTAACTATTCTCCGGCTATAGTGACAAACTTGTAACTAAATTCCATATAGTTAGTTACAAATAGAGCTTAGTTATAAATTTGTCGCTAATTCTCTTGTTTTAGTTACAAGTTAAGTCACTGATTTTATGTAATTAGTGACGAGTTTGTAACTAATTATATAAAATTAGTTACAAGTTTGTAACTAATTCCAGCGAGTTAGTGACAAAAGAATTGAAAGAACAAAGAGTATTTTCATCAACTCACAAAGGAATTAAAGAACAAATAGAATTTTCATCAACTCTGAATAGGATAAAATTGGCTGAATAATCTTGCTTTATTTACTAGAATTATTCCTTTACATAGCTTCTTCATGAGTTTGCCTCAAGATTTGTATATAGATTGTTTTCAATGTTAAACAGAAAACGTGAAACCACATGTGAAGATCATAAGCATGGCGATCAAATACCCAAGAGGCGATTAAGGTTGTTTTAGATCAAATTGTCCAACTTGGAACCAGTGCAATTTATAGTTCAAGTATTAGCTAAATTCATTCATGTGAGCTTGGGTATATTTATTGATGTTCAAAATTTGCCAACTTGTTGTTCGTATTGTGTCGTGTCAAGAAAAAAAAACCTTTCATTGGGGATTTATCTGTCTTTCAATTCGATTTCGGTTCTTGAATATTGTATGTGTGGTGTTATGCATGATTGATAACTTCTAACTGAGATCCAACATCCAAGTGCATTTTCTTTTACAAATTTAAGGGTTACATTTGTAAATTTTGTAATTTAAGGGTTACATTGATTTAGTGACAAAGTTGTCACTAAATTTTGTGAATTAGTTACAAACAAAGTTGTCGCTGTTTTAAATGCATTAATTAAAAATATATATTCCAATCATATTCATCAATAAATTAGTGACAAACTTGTAACTTATTCTCAAGAATTAGTGACGAATTTGTAACTAATTATTTGAAATTAATGACAAATTTGTAATTCTCTGAAATTAGTACCGCGCTTAGGCTCTATACCTTATACTCCAACTTGCTCTCTTTACATGTATTCCCCCGGAACTAAATACAAGAAGAAATAAAGAACTAAGACCCATAGGCATCATATGCGAGAACTCATCCTACGCCCATTATACATTCATGAAACAATATACATAATGCATTAATAACTCACATTTCAACAAGAATACCTATGATGTAACTAATACACATACGACTGTCATATTTGTAACAAATTCACAGATTTTAGTTACAAATATGTAACTAATAAATATAAATTAGTTACATGTTTGTAACTAATTTTTAGATTTAGTTACGAATATGTAACAAATGTTTATATATCAATTACATGTTTGTAACTAATTCACAGACTTAATGTTCCTTTACTTCAGGAGAGAGTTCATTGCTCTTCATCAAGAGGAGATTCAAATTCAAATTCAATACATATGTCTAGATTATTACTCTTCACGTGCATGTCTTATTCGTCAAATTTACAGCCCATGAGCATGTCTTAATCGTCAAATTTACAGCTCAGGACTGACTATCCCTATCAATGACCTCAAACTCGTGCACCGATGACAGTCGCTCCTATACAACAACAACAACAAAATTGTAACTAAAAAACAGATTTTAGTTATGTATATGTAACTAATAAATACATATTAGTTACGTGTTCGTAATTAATAAATATTTGAAAGTCACTTACTTTATGCGCAGAGACACCGCCTCTTTGGTGCTCGGAGTGGAACCAATATGCGCAAAAGAGGGCTCCACAAGGGATGAATTAGTTGAAAGTCACTTAATCAAGATGAGTTAGTTACATACTTGTCGCTGAATCAGGTGAATTATTTACTAAATAATCAATAAATAAGGTAAATTAGTTACTTAACAGTCACAAAGTAAGGTAAATTAGTTACACATCAGTTACTAATTCACATAACGTAGTTACTAATTCAGCCTTACGTCATGCTTGGTAACATATACATAACTAATACACAAAATGACATACTTGTAAACATATATTAGTTACGTGTATGTAACTAATATACATATTTTAGTTACATGTTTGGAGCTAATTCACCGGCGGCTGGAGGGGTCACTACTACAAAAATAGGATTCTACAACGCTTAAAAACAGTTGTAGAATGATTCTACAATGCTTCTTAAGCGTTGTAGAAGCTTCTACAACGCTTAAAAATCCGTTGTAGAATCCAATAGCTTTCTACAACGCTTAATTATCCGTTGTAGAATCCAACAGCTTTCTTAAGTTACTTATATAGCAAAGATAGTGATATTTGTGTTTATTTCACTTTATGACACCCCGGAAAGACCACACAAGTAAGGCGGACTCTAATATTCTATACTCCAACACATGGTTTTTTTAAAAAAAATTGAATTTCATTTTTCAGATTTCAAGATTTAAAACAAGATTTTATAAATTTATTTTTTATATAAAACATATGTACAGCATTACCATGATTTTTTTAAAAAACTGAATTTCGTTTTTCAGATTTCAAGCTTTAAAACAAGATTTTATAAATGTATTTTTTAGATAAAACATATGTACAACAGTAGAAAAGAAAGAAATAGCAAAAAAAAAATTGCTACAAAGAAAGAAAAAAATAAAGTATAGAAGAAAAAAATAAATAAGTAAAATAAAGAATAGATAAAAAGATGGAGGAATAGATAAATAGAAAGATGGAGAGGAAAATTGACGTGGGAAAAAGAGATTGGGAGAGAGAAAAAGTGGTGGGGTCAAAGAGAGAGAGAGAGAAAGATACTTTATGGTTTGTTTTGATTGGTTGATAATTTTTAAATATTTAATACTAAGTGGAATAAAGTAGTAAATAGACAAAAAAGACAATGGTACATTAGGTAAGTTTTATTTCTCTTTCCTTTGAACACTTCTAGATGTGGCATTTTTCAAAAAAGATAGTAATATGTCCAAACACCATAATTTACTCCTAAAAATGTCAATACCCCATAAAGATATGAAGCCTAAATGCATCAAGGCCCAGCCCATTATCAGGTTACGGGTTCTAGTCATGTAAGGTGAAAAACGACGACTTGTAATAGCCTTAATTGTGTTGCTCATCTAAGTGTCGTTTTATGCCACAAGAGTAAAACCGTTGGATATATGGTAATGAGCGGTGAGGATTATAGGACATTGGATACGAAGAGATGAAAAAGAATCGCATATTGAAGTCCGTTGGGGTGTCATTTCTGTAGTCTTCATCTTCAGTCTAGGGTTTCTTCTGTAAGAGCATCTGAGAGAGAAATTGTATTCCAAAATTGTGGTTTGTGAGGTTTTGAGAGGCTTGGTCAAGAGTTTCTCCATTCTTGACTACTAAATTACTTATTGTTGGAACAAGTATTTAATTAATTGAATTTTAAATTGGGCCTCATGGACATTGTAAAGTTCAAAAATTCCTAGGCCTAGTACACCTATGTATTCTCTCTTTGATTAGTTGTTAGATTTATGAAAAAGAAATCAGATAACTAAATAAATAAGAGAGAGAATAATAATTGTACGTTGATATATTTTCTCTCAATTAAATAAGCAAATAAGATATTGTCATTTATTCTCTCTCATGGATAATTTCCTAATATTTTGGTGAATAATAATGATTGAGATATTCTCTCCATTAAATAAGGAAATAAAATATCGTCCTTATTATTCTCAAATATCTAGATTCCTTAAATATATGAGAAAAATAAGGAAATATTATATCTTAGATTCTGATCTGATGGATGAGAGAAAAAAAATAAGATTTGTAGTCAAGATCCAATTGTTCGTGCTTAACTACAAAATATGAAAGATATATATAGGAGAATAAGGAAACCATAATGGCTTCCTAAAATATCTTCATCCTACCACTATAAATAGGAGTCATGGAGAACAGAAAAAAACACGTGTGATACACGAAAAACAAGAGGAAAAATTTGATCGCTCTCTCTTTGTGGTGGCCAATTTTTTTCTCTCTCTCTCCCCCTCCCTTTGGAATTCTTGATTCCAATCCCAAAAACACGATATGACCCGGACTCCTAAATCGGTAGTTGTTATGAGATAACGAATGAGTCCACACTTTATTTTTATTCATTCAGAGATTACGGGTTGGAAGATACGGTGTCATACATTGAGATCCAAACGACGAGAGTCCAGTCGTCGTTCCCGAAGATTCAAGGCTGGAGACCAAAGCTTGAAGATCGAGTAATTGGAGCTCAAAATTGGATCTTGAAGAACTCGATTGGAAGTTTCTGTAGCTAAACTCAAACTCTTAAGTGTTATGATATTTCATTCATCTCTTATAGATTAGTTACTTGAATTGCTCTTTAGTGTTTACTACCCATTTAAACAAATTTAGATCATATAATCGTATAATTAATTAGCAAGATAGCGTAATTATTTATATTCCGCACGGTTATAGGGATTTATATTTCCAGTAAGGGTATTTCACTAGCTAGCAATTTGGTGTCGAAACGATTGTTCGTGATCGATACCAACATGTTTAATCCCCAACAGAGATGAAATCTCTTAGAGTGAACCAAACCTGGAAACTAGTTCACAAACCTAAAGATAGAAAGATCATAGAGTAAGGCTACACTTGTCACCAGGGCTTTACCCAACGATATGGAGTTGATTTCAATGAAATCTTATCTCCTGTTGTAAAAATAAAACAATCAAGATCATGTTGTCCATTACTGAACACTCAGATTTTGAGGTGGAGCAAATGGACGTGAACCAAACCTGGAAACTAGTTCACAAACCTAAGGATAGAAAGATCATAGAGTAAGGCTACACTTGTCACCAGGGATTTACCCAACGATATGGAATTGATTTCAATGAAATCTTATCTCCTGTTGTAAAAATAAAACAATCAAGATCATGTTGTCCATAACTGAACACTCAGATTTTGAGGTGGAGCAAATGGACGTGAAACCGCTTTCTACATGGTGACCTAGAAGATACTATTTTTATGCCACAACAACATGAGGGTTTCCTTGATCAGAAACACTTGGACTGGATCTATTTACTCCAAAAGTCTTTGTATGGGTTAAAACCAAGATTTAAAATGCCGTTTTCGATACCGTTTCGAGTATCTTGATTTACATAAAATCGACAAGTCGACGGAAAATCGAACGAAAAAAATATAGAAAAAGGTAACTCAAATTTCGTTTTTAAATGCCGTTTTCGATGGAAAACCGACATGCCGATGGAAAATCGAACGAAAATAATGTTGCAGAATATCCTATATATATATAGGGCAGTGTAGATTTATAGCCAAAATGAAATTATAGACTTCGGTTTTAACCTACGTTTCACATTTTTTAGGGAAATAACCAATAGGTTTAGGTGACAATATTTATTAGATTAATTTGCCCTTTTATTTATACAAACGGAAATAATGAAATATAAGGAAATTATAAAAAACTGCCTATTTTATTTAATTAATTAATTTTCATAAATTAAAAAAAGAAACATGATAATTAGAATTTGTCAATTTTGGAAACTTCCTCCCTAATATACGTATATTAATTTCCGAAAAAAATGATATTGAAAATATACGAGTTTAAAAAAAAGCTAAAGAACAGGATGAAGATGGCCATGTACAGAAAAATGCAGAAAACAAAATCTTGTCGAAGAAGATGAAGACGTCTTCATATTAACAATAATTAACAACTATTAACGAAAATTAACGTTAATTAACAAAAATTACGAAGAAGAAATCTATACTATTTTTTATAAAATTCATCGGACATCGAACCAGAGGAAGAGTTCCTGGGTCGAATTAGGGTCTCCAAGCTCCGATCGTCTCTCTCTCCAACCACCGCCGTGAGGCTCGTCGCGATCCCCTTTCGGAGCGCTGACCACGGCCTCCCTCCGGACTCCGAGAACACCGACTCCCTCCCCTACGCTCTCAGCGATCGCCTCCTTTGGGCGTCGATCTGGCTCCGACGAGCCTTCGCCGACCTCCGCCGTCGCCTCCGGCCGATCTGCGTCATCGGCGACAACTTCTTCGGCTGGACGGTCCCCGTGGCCCGCGACCTCGGCGTCTTCCTCGTCATCTTGGCATGTTGAAGGTTAAAAAAAAACCCAGATCTGGTTTTGTGGAGAGAGAGAGAGAGAGAGAGAGAGAACGTGGATACAAAAATCTGGTAACTACATTCTACAAAATAGGAAGTTAACATGCACAAAAAAAAAAAAAAAAAAATACGCTAATTAAAAACTGCTTTAATTATTGAAGGACAAAAAAGTAAAATATATTTTTTCACCTAATACGTTTGGCTATTTCCCTAAAAATCTCCAAACATAAGCTAGATCCCAAAACTGACGTTTTAGGTGGCCTATTTAGTTACAAATCTTATATATATATATATATATATATATATATATATATATATCAAAAAATTGGCTGCTTAAGCCACAGAATGTGTAGTAATTTAAAATTGGCCAACCTTTCGTTAATATGATGTAAATAGCCATATTGCTTACGTGGCAGCTTATTAATTAAATTAGGTTTACACTTTTGCCCTTATTTAATTCGCAGAAACCGAATAGGGAAGTTTTCAAATTTGAAATTTGAAATTTCCTGCAGATTTTGAAAATTAATAGCCCATTTATTGTTATGTTTTTGGAAGTTTTTAGCGTTGACTTTAGGTAATTAGTATCTATTTTCGTGGTTAAACTCTGTAAATATATTCTTCATTTATTGATATTATTTTGTCTTCCATATATTCATAATTTCCAGAATTTTCGTGCTCAAAATATTTCCAGAATTTTTTTTCAGTTCAAATATACTGTAAATATGTAGTATATATATATATTATTTAAATATGTAATATATATATATATATATATTAATTTTTATATATTTATTTCATAATATATTTAAGTTTATGATGATTTTTTCTCTCTTAAAATATTTTATATTTTCAACATTTCACATTATATACTATATACAATTTTTTTTTATAGAAAATTGTATGTAATTATTGTATCAATGTGCTATATAATATTGTATCAATATACGTAAATATGATATATTAATAAATTACATCTATTAAATTATGTATCCATTATATTAATTATAATATATAACTATTATATCTGTATTGAGTAAAATTAAATAATTCTTAAAAAAATGTGAATGAAACAATTTGTTTGGATTGTTGTTCCAACTGCAGTTCCACGCTTAAATATTTCCTCTAGTACATGAGTAAGGTCCAATGTCAAAACATGGCCCACTATAATCAAAACGAAACCTTAACTAATCAAATATCTCTGCCTCAAAAGTTTTGTACGCATACTTTCCAGGCAGCCACTAATCTCTCTCATTCTTCTCTTCCCCTCATTTTCTTACTCTCTGATCTGAGATTTTATTTTTAAGATAAAAAACGAACGTCGCCGTCGCCGGATATCGTCGATTGTCGACGAAATAGTGTGGATTTTGTTCTCCATCGTGTCAAAACGAAAGGGGAGCCGCCGATTATTGCCGACGTTTGGGTCGTCTCCCTCGCTGGACTACAAGCGCCAAAAATCGCCACAGCCTTTCTTTTTTCACGACTTTCGACGAAACCCCTCGAAGTTTGATGAATTTTTCTCATTAAAATGAATGGAAAAAAGCGGCCGTTTATTTGAAAAAGGGCGTGTCATTTCGAAGGCTTTCAAACGAAATACTCTAGAAAAACGACATTTACAGTTTCGCCGGCTGTTTTTATCCGGCAGCGACACTGCCGTCGAATTCCGGCGACTTTCGTCGGCATTTAAAACACTAAAAACAGTCCACTCGTCAGTGATATAAAAGATTTGATGGTTTTGGTTGTAAGTATTGGTTTTCATCAAAGCAACTATGATACTTGTTTCTACATGTGAGGATTGCCATGTGTATTGACTTCTCTATGATGATGGCATATTGTTAATCAACATATGAAAGACTTGGGAAA
This sequence comes from Urtica dioica subsp. dioica, assembly GCF_054948205.1. Lineage (NCBI taxonomy): Eukaryota > Viridiplantae > Streptophyta > Magnoliopsida > Rosales > Urticaceae > Urtica > Urtica dioica. The sequence goes on from NC_142763.1 coordinate 13,494,819, forward strand.
TGTGAAGAAAACATTTGGTATGGTTGTTGATCGTTACAGGAACAAGAAAGAGCTTAAAATTCAACAGATTTCTTATTTGAAGAACCTGATTTAAAAATATGGTCACAAGAATAAAAAAACTTATACATGTTCCTTTAGCTGGTCATTTCCTATTGGGAAAACACAAGTGTCCAAAGTCTCTGTCTGAGATCTCCAAAAATGGAAAATATAGAATATTAAAATGTGATTGGATAAATTTTGTACTCAATGATTAGCACTCGGCCAGATTTGGCCTTTGCTATATCTTTGCTGACTCGTTTCATTTCCAATCCCGGTCATGAACATTGGAAAGCTCTTTAGTGGGTATTGAGTTGCAGTATTGCAATTCTGATATTGGTTTAATATATAAATCCATATATGATTCACTTGATCTTGCTGGGTATGTAGACTCTGATTTTGCAGGTAATCGAGACTCAAGGAAGTCAACGATAGATTTCTACTTCACACTAGGAGGAATCTACATTAGTTGGAAGTCTCAGCTTCAACCACTGGTGGTGCTATCCACAATAGAGGCTAAGTACGTGGCTTTAGCAAATGCTGCAAGGAATGTTGAAGGAAGCGAGGCTGCTCAAGGGAAAGGCTACTATATATTAAGACAACTAGAGTGCAATACATCTCAGCAGAAATCCAGTTTATCACGAAAGGTTTTCATCGTATATCACTTCGTGCGTGATAGAGCTGCTAAAGGAGAGGGTGACATAAAGAAAGTGCTGACAAAAGAAAATCTGACAAACATGGGAACTAAGGTGGTTACGAGCACAAATTTCAAGCTGCTTTGACTTGTTGTTCATCGATAGTCAAAAGGTGAGTGAGCAAAGATGGTGATGTGAGCGTATGTAGCTGGTGTCGAGGTAGTATGCATTCAGGCTTCAAGGTGGAGAATGTAAAGATATGAAGCCAACAAAACGACTCGACGAAAAAGAAAAAGAGAAGCATTGAAGATCTGATTACCCAACAAAGAAAGCGAATAGAAGACGAAGAATCCAACAAAAACAACCAAAAAGGCAACGAGAAGATATTCTCTAATCCGAAGGACTCTCAGGAGGATAGCAAGTCGTCACGATCCTTTTTAAGAACCGAGGAAACGTGACTCTGACAACACAAGATCGAGACACGTCGCAAGCTCGCACTCCGACACGTGTCCCGCAATTGTTATCCGAGAAATCGCATTAACAATTATTTTCCGTTTTATTTATTCAATCTTTTTGTGATTCGTTATCGCATGCTATTACTCTTAACACATAATTTAGACTTGTATATTTTGAGAGCTAGTATAAATATTTCAAAACTCAGCCTCCAATTCATTTTATTGTCGCAAAAAGGAGAGTTGGTAGCGGAAGCTTTTCTTATACATATATTAAAGATGATACATACAAGAGAGCACTAGGAACGGACCAAACAAAAGGCGTCCTTATTATTTGAACGAACTAACTCTAAATCAAACTTTGTCCACATTTACGCAACTGCCCTTCTGTCCTCATCGTAGGAGGAGGGCCTGGAGGAGGAGGCGAGGAGGAAGGTCTCGTCGCGGTTGTATTTGAGTTGCTTGGCCTGCTCCCTTGAGATGCGGAAGGCGTTCATGAGGACGGCCTCGGGAAGGGCGCGGATGACTGAGGTGCGGCCTGCGAGAGGGCTGATTTTGGCGTTGTCGTTGGTCTTGAAGGACACCCACTCGAAGCCCTCGCTGGCGGCCTGCTTCACTATCGCGTGGTTCTGCGGCACCGTCAGCAGCTGCCCCTGCGTCACCTCTCCGTCGAAGAAGCTGCGGCCCATGTGGTCCACCACCTGGATCCGGGCCCGCCCTCTGATCACGTACATTATGCTGTGCGAGTTCTGGTTCCAGTGCGGAGTGTATATCCCGTTCTGCATTGCATCATTATATATATGTTAACACTCACTCCGTACCATCGATCATCATGTCATCGAGATTCAGAATCTTATATATATACACATGTAAGTCCTATTCTCTTACGCTGTAGAGGTTTCCCTTCTCGGCGCTGAGCCTGAGGTGGCGCAGGATGGGCAGGTTGAGGCTGTTGACGGAGCTGATGCGTCCGGCCTGAGGCGAGAAGAAGTCGGCCTTGGACGACCTCCCTATGTTCTTCCTGATGCTCATTGAGCAGAATGTCTCTTCCAACCCGTTCTCGTCATACCTCTGCCTCTCTTCCTCCATCCCTCTGCTCGTCATCGGGGACACCAACTCAAGCTCGCCCTTCACTCTCACAATGTTGTTCCTGTTGTCGTTCTGCCCTTGGAGCTTCCTCACCAGCTCCGCGTCCACGTTGAACGCCTCTTCCAAGAACCGCGAGTTGAACCCTTTGAACATGTTGTTCTTGTTCTCGGAGAACTGCTCGGCCTCGCGGCGGCTCGGGTCCCTCGAAAACGGGCTCTGCTGGAAGATCTGCTTGAACTCCTCTTCTGGGTTTCCGGCAAGGTAGAACGTCTGCGCAGCATTTATGAACAACACATCAATGCAACGCAATCAAATCAAATTATTAATGTTCTGTTATACTTTGTGACAAAGAAAGAGCATGACTCACCCTGGGAATCTGATCAAGTTGGTTCTCGACGTTGCTGGTGTCGAGGAGGGAGACAGAGACGAGGGGTTGGTCGCCGTTGTTGTAGCTCCAGCACGCAACGCCAGCTGGCAGAGCGATGATGTCGCCCTCTTTGACTTGCTGGACCTTCTGGTGGCGGTCGGCGCGCCCGCGGCTCTGTCCTTTCTGTGACTCCTCGAAGGTCTCGGCGCAGCCTGGGAACACGACTCCGAGGATGCCCCTCCCGCGGACGACGTAGATGAGCTTAGGAGCGGTGGTGTAGGAAGGCAAGTGAAGGCCCTTTGGCTCGATTGTGCGGCGGAGAACGGCGACGCCGGCGCATTGGAACTGCTCGTGGCTTGGGTTCCAAGTCTCTGTCCTTCCGGCCTCGGCCTGAATGACAGTGTCGGGCTTCAGGGCCTCAAGCCGGTTCAGCTGACAGATGCTCTGCCTTCGGTACGACTCTTCCACGCGAGTGCGAGAGCTGATTGCAAGCCCTCCTTGAATAAGGACGGCCAAGCACAGAGACAACGATACCAAAGAGATCATTTTTCCCATTTTCAACAGTTGTGTTTGTGTTTTGCTTAATGATGATGTGAAGTGGCGAAAAGAAGGCGTTGTTATTTATAGGGAGTGTCTCAGACTCCATGAGAAGACACGTTAGTCGTTTTGGGTGTACGAGTGTATGAAATTGCTTTGCCATTCTTCGCTTTGCATGCCCCTATGAAACCTTACTCTCTAACACCTCAGTTTGCATGAGATGGCATGTGGCTATGCGTGTTTCAGAATACATTTCGTCGTATTCATCTGTCTCAGTCTCGAGTATTTTTGTTCTTTTGTGGGGAGTTTTTTTTTTTTTTTTCATTTTCTTATTCATGACGACCTATGTGCTCTTGTATTGCTTATAAAATTTGGGTTCTGGAGTCGTGGCTGAATTCTTGAATGTATATGAAGAGTGATCAGGGATATTACCTGATCTTTGTGATCAAGTGTTTGTTCAAACATATAGCCGAATTTTACAACCAAAAAAAAAAAAAAAGCATAAGTAACTACATTATTTCCCATTCTCGGCCTGTGTATATTAAACCACGATTCACACTAATATTTAGCTTCTTATAGTTAAAAATATTGCATTCACTTCATATATAATCATACATATTTGGGTCTATTTTATGAAAACAAAATTTAGATCTCTAAATTGCTTACAATACTAAATAAACGTTGAGCTACAATTAGGGATCAAAATTAAGGCTATACAGTGATGAAGTTGGAGATTTTAAAGTCTTTACCTCTTTTCTTTCTGAATCTGACATCATTGATAAATAAATTATCCACATGTGCATGAACAAAATGGCCTTGCAAAGAGAAAACATATGCATATTGTTGAATCAACCGTGTCCCATCGTCCCTTCTAGCGCACGCCTCTTTATCATTGAGAGTTCCTTTGCCAACGTCTCCATTTTTTTCCATTCCAAAAGTCACTGTTTGAGTCTTGCAATCTTTGAGATTTATAAGACAGCTCTTATCACCTGTTATATGCCCTGAACATCCACTGTCAGAGTACCAGCTACCCTCGTGTACACTCATTCCAGAACTGTAAGCCACAAGAGACACCTTCTGTTTGACTCTTCATTCTTGTCTGATTGGAGCAAGTTTCTTCACTTTCTTCAGTCTAAGATGTTCCAGATACTTGAAGCAACACGACTTGATGTGACCAGTTTTCCCACATTAATGACAAATCCATCTCTTTTTATGTCTGTCATAAGTGCGTGTTAAGTGATTCTGATGCCATAACTGCGTGTGAAGTGATTATTATGTTGCTTGACCACCTTTTTGGAAACTGAGTTCCTCACATTATCTCTAGCATTCACAAACTTGGTGGAACTCTGAGAAGATTCACAAAAAAAAAAACCAATACCTCTACTATTCCCACTTCTTCTCTGGTTAGCAAGAATAGAGTCAAGATTGTTGGAGTTGGAGTTGGAGTTGAGCATTTTCACATTTTTCTTCAACTGACTCAACTCAGAATAAGCCTTCATTTTAGTTTTCACCTGTTCCTTTAGATCAATTACAGGAACAATCAACTCATTATTCTCAGTAATAAGATCAGATACCTTCTTTTCAAGCTCACTCTTCTCAAGCTATAGACTTGCAATATTCTGACTCAGTTTCTTGTTGTTGTCTATCACAACAAGCCGTTTCTCATGTAGCTAGTAGTTCTTGATAATATCCTCCTCGGTAATATCAGCTTCATCGTCACTGCTCCACTTCTTAGGAAGATGTGCAACCAATTCCTTGTTAGAACAAGAAGGAGCTTTCTTATTTCCTTTCATATATGTGACAACATTGAAAGCTATATAGTTAGTATTCTCTTCATCAGGCTTGCTACAGTCAGAATTACTGTCACTACAGTTAACAACATAGGATTTGTTGTTCTTTTTCAAAGTGTTCGCAGACTCGGCCTGAATGTGCCCAAACTCTTCACATTTTTTTGTGTTGGATTCATTTCGACACCAAATCTATTTCTTGTCTAAGGGTTATCGTCTCTTTTGTTCTGAGAGTTTGGTGTAGACTATTGTCCTTGCTTTGCTCTTCTCCTATTCATTTACTTCATAAATCTTTCAAAATTCTTGGCAGTCAAGGCAGTTCGATCAGACATGTCACATTGATCTTCAATCTCTGACTGTACTTCAGCTTTGAGGCCAACACCTTTGCTCTTCTTTTCTGGTTCCTTCACTTTCTAGCTCATCTCAAAGGTTCTGAGAAATCTCATCAAGTCTCATGTTCTTCACATCATGAGTCTCTTCCACAACAATTACCTTCATATCAAATCTTTCCTGAAGGGATTTTAGCAACTTGCTCAAAAACCTAGAATCTTTGATAGGCTATCCAAAAGCAAAAGGCTCATTAGATATAACATAAATTCTAGCACTGAATTCAACAATAGTTTCATACTCTTTAATATTCATATTCTCAAACCTGGTACTATGCATTCGAAGACGTTGAGATCTGACCTTATCAGTACCCTCATTACCAATAAGATGAATGCCTCGTAGCTTCTTGGCGACTTTACAATTGGAGATCAACTTGAATATGTTCTCATCGACAGCTGAGAAGATGGCATTCATAGCTTTAGAGTTTCCCATGGCTTCCGTTTGATGATGATCTACAGACCACTTGTATGATCAAAGGCTTGAAAAGACTTCGTGATGATAAGTTAAATCAAACGTTCCAATCCTAACTAGGATTAGGATCACTTCAATCCAAATCGGGGATAGATCTATGAGCTCTTTTTTCAATTTTTGTTGGTTACTTGTGTTTTAAGCTTGTGTCTTTGATGGGAATTTTCTTAACTGAAGAAAAATTCTACACGACGCAAGCGAACGTGTCGTCAAGTAATAGAGTGCAAAAGCACGGATATCGATCCCACAAGGACTCTAGACTATTTCCGAAGCAAACTCACTAGCTTTTTTTTTCGAGTTATGGAAAATGAAAAATGGGGGTTTTTGATTGTTTTGAGAACAAGATGAAATGTAAACAAAAGTGAAAACACTATTTAAACACAAGTTAAAAGGAAGGGGCGCGATTTCGTTATTTCATCGAGTCGGTCGGTCCTGGTACGATTCTAAGCTCGGGTTTAGAGTTGTAAAATTTAACCTCAATCCCTCTTAACACATTCACTAATCTCTCTCGAGTCTTTAGGAATCTAGCTACGTGTCGAACTTACACCTCTCGGTTTGGGTCCTACTAAAACACGAAACCGCATTTAGCCCGGGATTTCAATCAACTACATTTACCCCCTAGTCTTTCTATAGCTCTAGGAAGGTTAATGATGGGACGGGTAGAGCTCACTCGTTTATTACCTCTCGGTTTCTAAACTCGTCTAAGGTTCACTAATTAGTTAGCTACTCTAATTAGCGTTAACACATAACCCATACCCATAATATTTCACTCTCAACCCAACCATGAAGCACAAAATCTAATCTAAAGGTTTGACCAACCAACTCAATTACTTAACTACATCGCACCCCTAAATCTACTTAGCTACTCATGATTATGAATAAACAAAGCAAAATATAAATTAACAAAAGAATTAAAGCAATAAAATAAGTAGACATTGAGTGCTAAAATAAACAAACACTTAAGCTCTCATTAATATACTACCACCAACTCCAAAAATCCACTCAACCAAAACAATAAATTCAAAACACAAATATTCAATGTTCAAGAGACTAAAGTAATCACCAAAACTCAATAGAAATAGATTGCAAGCAATAAATGATGTTCAAAGCAATAAATGGAGTAATAAGTTCAATAAACAAGAAATAAGTAAAAAGAGAGAGTTAAGGGTGAACAAATGGAGTTGATGATGATGATGGAGGTTGTCACTCTCCTTCTTCTTCTTCACTCCAAGAAATCTCCTTCAAAACCTAGTTTCTCTCTCTAAAACTCTCTCCAAACTCTCAAGAACAAAATGTAAAAGTGTTATGAATGTAAAACCTCCCCTTTTTCTCTTTGAATAAGTGTATATAAGGGTTTAGGAAAGGTTTTCGGAGCAAATATGAACCCTTGGATGAGATCCAAGGGCCAAAAATGATCTAAAGGACGAGCTCCAAAAAATGCTGAAAAGGCAACTGGCGCGGCGCTCCACATAACGGCGCGGCGCGCCACTCGTGAAATTCTGAAGGCGCGCCGCGCTTCTCTTGCGCGTCGTCTGCTCGAGCTCTCGGTGTAAAATTTAAACACCAGGGCGCGGCGCGCCATACAACAGGCGCGGCGCGCCACCCTTGAAACGTTGACTCCATTGACTTTTGTTGACTTGACTTCAAATGACCATAACTTGCTCGATTTAGCTCCGATTCAGCCTGTTTTCGCACCACAGCCTTCTCTCACTCTCTTTATCCTGAAAACATAATAAAACTACAAAATAACATCAAAAACACTAAGAACAAGTTCCGATTCTTATCTAAGAGTCATAGATAAGTGTGAATGAATCTCACTTATCAAACCCCCAAACTTGAACCGTTACTTGTCCTCAAGTAACAAAACAAAAGTATATACAACACAACCACACAAAACTTAACAAAGTCACAAAGCTATACCGAAGAATAAAAGAAGTTATGCTACGCTAAACTAAATAAAAAAGGAGTGTTGAAAGTGCTATGGCCTTGGTTTCGCATGAACATCTCTCCTAGACAAAATCGACTCAAGAGTAAGAACAATCACATGTAAAGCTCAATTAATACAAGTGTTCGACCGATTCTCGTGTGGCTTTACCTAGCTTGAGGCTTCCCGTGTAAAAGTTTTCATCGAGTCCAAGTCAAGTATCTTCGGAGTTCTTTCCACCTTTCCCTAGCATGCAAACTCAAAAAGGATATTCAATGATGGATTAGGAACACCATAAGGCTTTCACCAAACACTCTCCACTCGGTTTAGGAAAGTAAGCGCTAGTCCAAAGGTCTTTCAAGGCTTGTAACGTTAGGCTTGGGTCAAGGGTAGGATATGGAGTTTTTAAGTGACTAAACACGCTACCCTAGCGACTCATACTCATCAAAAGAGCAATATTCACAACTTTCTTTTACATTCATTTCTTCGTTAACATTAAGCTTCACAAATACCCCCAAACTTAGACTTTTCAAACTCTAGTCTAGATTATGTGCTTGCTTGTCTAACAAGAAATGTTGCACCACGCCAAATACAAATAAAATAAAATACAAAGTAAAAGGATAATTGAATACGTACATCTCTTTACTAGGCAAGATTGTGCCTTTTTTTTGTTTTTTTTTTCCTTCTTTTCTTTTTGTTGTTTTTTTTTTTTTGGTAACTTGAAGAAATAAAGGAAAATAATAATTACATGGATCTAACAAAAGCCGGCGCGGCACAAATTTCGACAAGCATGAAGAGCACACATTCTACAAGATATAACACACATGCTCAAAGAGTCACTCAAGAGTCGCTAGATCACGGGGTTCTTTGTGGGAATTTCAATTCATTGGCTAGGCTTCTTTGTGACTATGTATCAAGAGTTGATTTACGAACGGCTTTATGTGAATAGGGTTCTAAGTGGAAGTAGAACGGGTTGGCTTTTGGCTCGATTGGCTATTCCTATTCCTTTTTCATCCTAACGCTTCACTCCTATTACCATTGAGCCTCGAGGAAGGATCAAACGGTTCTAGTGTTCCGAGATGCATTCTTGCTAAGGTTAGATTTCCAAATCTCCTAAACACTCTCTAAGGACTCGAAACGTGCAACGTGAGATGAAGATTCATCGGGTCACTAAAAGCTAAGCAAAGTCACCATAGAGTTTTGGTCAAGCACAAGTCTTGTAGCGCAAGAAAGATACATTGCTATTACTCCTAAGTCTCAAGACTCTACGGGTCATCAACATTCATATTCCACAAGCAAACCAAGGCATTTCACACTTCCAAACACTAAAAAAAAAAAGGAAAATAAATTATGAAATTAAGCTACTTAAGATCAAGTCACACAAATTATGGAAAACCTAAAAAAAACTAGATTAAACTAAAGAGACACATAACACAACAAATAAACTTAAATTATCCAAAACAAAATATGCTACGAAAGCGAAAATAAAGCAATAAAACTTAAATTATCCATGAAAAATGAGAAAATAGAGCAAATAGAGTACCGACACGCCCCCGAAATTTGTGGAAACACCCCCCCCCCCCCCCCCCAAACTTGAACTCGACATTGTCCTTGATGACGCGCATTGGAGGGGGGCGGAGCTAGGCGATCACATGGCGGTGTCGCCATCATTGTCCGGCGGTGGTGGTGGTGCGCCGTAGTAGCTTTGGTATCGGTAACATGGCGGGAACGGGTTGAAGAAACCGTCGAGGACACTTACTAACACGAACGAGACCTAAACACCAAAAAAAGTCAACAAACTCTCTCTCGGGAATTTTTACGAACACCTAGAGTGCATGAAATTGTTACTATGAAAACCACACTAAACTAAAATTTTGATCACCCAAACACATCAACAAACATCCTAAACACATTATTCTACCAATATCCAAGCTCAAAACGTGCACTAAACTCATAAAAATTCGAAATCACACTTACCTCAAAAGTTGAAATTCGGGTGAAAATATGCCAAAAAGAGTCGAAATCAAAGATGAAATCCGGAGGAAATGCACAAATGATGATGTTGTATGCAAGTTTTTGAAGAAATTTTGTGTTTGGAATGAGAAATTTTCGAGAAAAATATGTAGGGTTCGGTGAAAGAGGGAGAGAGTTTGAGAAAGATTTGAAAACCGTGTGTTTTGGACCAATTTCGAGCCTATTAAAACGATGTAGCGCGCCGCGCCACTTATAAGGCGCGCCGCTCCAAGTGAAAAAAATG